>NC_088650.1:4054530-4409530 GCF_964019385.1 Sycon ciliatum
AGAGAGAGAGCGAGAGAGAGAGAGAAAGAAGAGAGAGAGAAGAGAGAGAGAGAGAAGAAGCGAGAGAGAGAGCGAGAGAGGAGGAGCGAGAGAGAGAGAGCGAGAGAGAGAGAGCGAGAGAGAGAGAGCGAGAGAGAGAGAGAGAGAGAGAGAGAGAGAGAGAGAGAGAGAGACGGGGAGAGAGAGAGAGATAGAGAGATATGGTAATGACTAATTGATGATGAACTTACGCAGCACCTCCAGACACACTGGCCGGCCTGTATCGTTTCCAGCTATGCTAACTACTTGACAGCGATAGCAATTCGCATCATTCAAAGAAAGTCTGGTGATGAGAAGCTTGCCATCTGCCAACACCTACAATATAACGACAATGTCAGCATACAATCTTTGACAAAATATTTTCGTTGTCTACACCATACTCTGCTACTACAAGTCATACAAAAACTCCAGTTTGTCTGCATGGCAGGTTAATATCGAAACCTACAGTGCACTGTGAAGAAGCAGTGTCCGACAGAATAATCAACTCTCACCAGGAAACTTGGATCTGTCCGACTGATTGTGTCGATTGGAACGCCATCACGGTACCACACAACGGATGCCTGCACCAAGCTACGATAATCGCATCTGAGCTGCACGGAACCACCTAGTTCACCACTGATATCCGTAAGCCAATCAATCACGGTTGGAGGCGCTAGCCAGGACACAAATAGGATAGTAGAAACAATAGCAGATGAATAAAATTATGGCAGGGCTTTCTACCAAGTGCCAAGCTAACATTGTGTTAGGGGCCTAAAGTTAGAGTGGTAATAGGTCGGGTCATTTGACCCAACGAGACCACACAGCACTTGCAGATGACAGCAGGAACAGTTCACTAGCCACCCTCCACGATAGCAAGTAGTGTTGCTCCTGAAAAGTCTTGTTCCGTTCCATGAAGATGACGGGAACTCATTAGAAGAAAAGCAGTTGTTGAATGGATCCTAAATGTTATGTTGATCCCTGCATTGGCTGCACCAAAGTACAAAGCGTGTTCTGCAGTGGAGGCTTGCCACTCCTCACTGTGTCCTGGAATCATCTCAGACGTTCTACATGTACTTGTTTGGTGTAAGCGGTCGAGTAAAAACACGTGGTCTGATATTATTCTACAGCACTATCATGCCAGACACTAGCAGAAAGGATTCGGCACGTGAAACAAATTCTCATTCTCATCATGTCCATACCTACTGTGGATTCTTTAATTTCTTTATCTTGTGTATTAACAGTGAAGAGAGAGGGCCAGGCTTACATGGTAACCCTGGCTGGACAGGTGTTGGCGTGAGGCGATAGAACGTCATGTTTTGAGAATCGATACCCTGCACACGCACGTAGAAGAGCTGCTGAGGTGCCTCGAATCCTGGATGAGCCAGCCTCGGGTAGGGATTTGACGTTGTCCAGTTGAGAGGAATGTCATGGATGACGGTACCAGCAAGGTTTATGAGTTGCATGCCGGTGACTAGAAGATGGCCTGCAGCATCACTGGGCTGAAGCACAATGAACGATGACTGGCCTGCAGACAAGTGGAACACAGTGCCAAACAAACACATAGTCATGACGCATGCAACACAGGTACAGTCGTCCCTCTCTAATCCGACACCTTTTGCAACGGCATTTTCTGCTGGATAAACAAGGGTGCTGGATTATCAAATCCTGTCCTCCAACCCGGCCCACCTGTTAACATACATGTTTGTGTCGTACGTCAAAACGTAGGGATTTTCTTTATCAATCCAAGTACCTTGTGGAATGCATGTCTTTTTACATACACTTGGGAATATCCTATGCACTGGCATAGGATATTCCCAAGTGTATGTTACAGTGCTCCCTGACGGTATGTGATGTACAACTGCTGGATTAGAAAATCGAATTATGTACAGTTTGAGTGATTTGGTGCAGAAAATCGCTGCTGGAGGCGGAATTCAAGTGCCAGATTAAAGCTTAGAAAATGAACTGAAAATATCCGTTTTGCCAGAAAGTGTGCTGGTTTGCAAGGGTGCTGGATAAACAAGTGCCGGATTAGAGAGGGACGACTGTACATCAAGCCAAGCCGCAAACCACCCCCTATTTCAGCGGGCTCCGAGTATGATTGAAACAATGCATACAGACACTAGCTGGATCAATGACCAACAGAGCATCTCAGTATCACTACAACCCGGCCATACATAATCCTGGTGCCTAGTACTGCAAAGTGGCAGTGTTCACACAGTTCAATGAGTCAGTCACATGCAGTCAACTCCACTTATAACGAACTCGCATATAGCGAATTTCGACATATAGCGACCCCTTGTCCGTGTCCCTGTTTGAACCCATACAAAATTGACCCTCTACAGTGAACATTTTTCTTCTATAACGAACCAAATATGGTAGGGCCCCCGTGTAAACCAAGTGTACTCATACTGTCATGGGCCACTTGCCAGGCATCGTCTTGCTGCTTGTACAGGGTGAGTGCATTTCTGTTATAACGAACCGTTCAGCTATAAAGAACTAATTCTCCTACACAACGGTGTTTGTTATATCAGGAGTCGACTGTACCTTCAACAGGTCTGGTGATGAAGACACGCTGTGTTCCACTCGCGACCGTGAAGTGTATCTTGAAGTCGAGAAGGCTCACGCCCTTGACGCGCACGCTGTACGGCAGTGGTGAGTCCACAAACAGATTCCACCAGCCCACAGCAGGCTTGGTAATATTTATCACGACCACAGAGCCGAGATCGACGGTCGGGAAGAACTCCTGGCCATTGGGACTCGTGACGCGAACATCTGGCAGACGAACGTTGACTCCAGTTGTTGTGTTTGTACTGACCTATGAAACGCAAGAGGACGTTAGTTAGCCCCTCAGTCACTGGCAAATACAGAGCATTCAAGTATTGCCCGTGGGACACACAACCTGTGAGTATTGCCAATAACTCCCCTGCTTGAAGAGAACTCATATCAGAGACATGAAAGTTAGGTTTTTAAGGCCGTCACCTCAGCCCAATTAGGTACTGATCCATTCTTGAACACGTGGCCAAGAAAACAAGTACAGAATGAAAGTCTTGTATGTCCCACATCACTAGTACAGTTCACAATATTCTGTGCATGATAAAACAGGTGTAGACAGTTCACAGCAGCCTGTCGATTATCAACAGCATGTAGACATAGAAATTCACAACTGTGTAGAATGCGCTGCTCTTACCGACACAATCAGCTGCTGCAAGCTGCCGTCCACGGGAATTTGATAACGTGCAGCACCCGGTCGTGTCTCCACAGACAGTATGTTCACCTGCCTAGCGTTGACAGAGATCTCGATAAACTTCAATACCTCGGCGACCTACAGGTAACAAGGGTTGCACGGAAAGAAGAATACCCACACCATGCATAACCAGTCGTGAAGATCCCTTTGTGATTCATTCGTACAAAAATCACACTGCATTAGGCAAAAAACAGGATAACGTAGAATATAGCTAGCCATGAAAACAACCAAAAAGTTGAAGAAGAATGTGAAGGTCTACAAGAACAAACGTACTATCTGGGTTAGATTTTTGTGTGTTCTTGAAGTTTTATTTTTGAAGTAGGGCACAAGAAAATGCCACAAAGGAAGATCAAATCAGTGTAGAGTACAGTCCTCAGTATGGCATGGTGTAGAATAATGAAGGGTAAAGGACTAATGGTTCTAAGCAACGTTTAAACGGGAAGTTTAGTCTAAACCTTTCACCAGTTGTAGTCTTTGGGGTGGTTTGTCGAATGGTCTTGGTCCGAGGAAGCCGAGACGCTCCCTTCCTCCTTTATTCCCAATCGAACTTGCGCAATTCCACCGAAACTGGGTGACTGCGCCCTATTAGATGGGAATTTGTATGCAAAATGTCACTAAAAGCGCCATTTCGTTCTTATAAAAGCACGGATGATCGCGATTGGCCAATATGTTGTAGTCTTTTGGACGCTGAGTCGACTGCTTTTGGTCCAAGAATGCTGCGATGCAGCGTTCCTCCTTTATTCCCAATGACCATGGTTGAACAAGCGGTCACGTGCTCCTGCCCGCCCAAGTCACACTAAGGTTCAACTCGAGTTCAACTCGAGTGACAGGACTGCATCCAAAAAAGGTCAAACAGGCTGTAAAGTTGTACCCTGCAGGCACGGTGACCAGGTGGCTGGTGTACGCAGGAGCACATGACCGCTTGTTCAACCATGTTCGATTGGGAATAAAGGAGGAACGCTGCATCGCAGCCTTTTGGGACCAAAACCAGTCGACTCAGCGTCCAAAAGACTACCAAATATGGGCCAATCGCTGTCATCCGTGCTTTTATAAGAACGAAATGGCGCTTTCAGTGACATTTTGCATAGAAATCCCCATCCAGAAGGGCGCAGTCACCCAGTTTTGGTGGAAGTTCGCGAGTTTGATTGGGATTATAGGAGGAAGGGAGCATCTCAGCATCCTCGGACCAAGACCATTCGACTCAGCACCCCGAAGGCTAGAACTGGTGAAAATTTGATTTTTAGACTTAACTTCCCCTTTAATTAATTAAGGTTCTTTACAAAAACAACAATAGAACTGCAGGGTCGCAGCAACAGCTGCTCCAAGCGTTCGTCTCGTACTGTCTTTCGTACGAGGGTTTTTTCCACCGCCTCGACGAGGTTGACCGGGGAAACACGGAACGACTTCTTGACTTTTTGGCCTTTTTTGTTTTTTTGCGACGACGGCGAGACTCGGGAGATGACGATGAAGACGGGGATGACGACGGAGACGAACAGGGGGAAGATGAGGATGATGATGAGGAAAATGACGACGACGATGGGGACCGACGACGATGACGACGGCTTGACCGTTCCTTGGCCAGCGCCGATTCTAGGGCGCCGATCCTCAACTGCTGCTCCTGCAGCTGGGCGTTCGGTTCGGCTCTACTGTCGGAGCTGCTTGTTTCAGGTCTGCTTGCCGAGGCAGGCAAACTACCTCCCCTGGAGGACCTGCTCCGACCTCTTGGGGTGGAGGATCGTCCACGTCCAGGCATGATCACTTCAGACAGATTACGCTAAGGAAACGAAGAGAAAAACACTCGGCCACGCAGCGAAAATTTGCAACTGTACAGCAGCAGTGCAAGAACAAAAAGAACACTGTCTTCAGACCAGCATACACCTTCATGTGCATACTGCAACTTCAAACTGCGCAGCCAGTGCGTACCGCACTCCCCGCACAGTCCGTGAACTCTGGACTGTGCACTCGTGTTTCGAAAAGAACAGCATATCTTGTTTACTTCGTTGCTCTCATCCAACAAGAAATGAGGCATATGATGTCTGTGCATTTCGTAGTTGGGAAATATACAACTTTACCCACACCATGGCCATTGCCCGCACCAGGACCAGCCCTATCCCCATGGTCTGGGAAGCTTCAAAGTATTTATGGTACATGCACCTCCAACTTTCTAACCTTCAGGTTTCACCTGGGGGAGTACATGGAAAGTGTTTTGAAGCGGTTGTTTACAGATAGGCTTGGGGCAAAGCGTAGTCAAACTACCAACTTGCATACAATTATCACTCCAATGACTCCACATGAATGTACAGTTAATAACACACACAACAGAGGCTACCTCAAGCTGCCTAGACCGGCCTTGTTTGTACAGCTACTATGAAGATGAACAAGACATGTGTGAAGGATTGGAGTGACTCATTACCTCATTCTTTTGCCGGAGAAAGAAAATCTGGCCAGCTGATGCAGCAGCGATGTCTTTGAAGGCTCGGAATCCTTCTCCGCTTTGATCATTACAGTCACCCGTCAATACGAATATGACCTGGAAGAACAGCAAACAAAGTCATGTTGATGACCAGTGTCAATAGTGCACTAGCCTAGAATGTCCTATCTGTGATTTATGTGTGCCATACAGGAATTCAATGCCATACACGCATGCATGGTTCTCATCTGGTTCAAAACATTTCCCTTCTCTTCGTTCAAACTGGCAAGCTCCAACGTTTGGAGTAGCCACCTTCTTCTACAAGTACCACCGTGCCGGAGTCGCAACATCTCAGTTCTCTTCGTACAGACTCCTCTACAAACTCTTCTGCTTCAACCAAGTCTCATCATCAGGTGAAATACAGGCAAAAGCAAATGAACAAGGACAACGAATTAAGTATGAACAGTAGAGAGGTGATAGAAACAGCGCAAGAAAGAAGAGGTATAACAACAACGATGAATGCGTGACCCATACACATAAAATGGATGAGAAAAAGGTGTTGTTTCTTATTTTGTCATGTGTACGTATTGTTCACGTGTACATAGATTCGAAAAAGAAAATTAAGAGGTTAGTAATTTTAGTGGTCCCACCGACAGAACAGGCTCGATTGAATGGCAACTAGGAATCACGCCAGTTCTGCCTACTGAAGTAACTTTATCACAGTATTGGGATGAGTACAATCAAACATCTCTCAATATAACTTTTCGAATCTGCAATGTATAATGGGCCGGGCTACTGTTAAAAATAGTATGTCTAACATAATACTGTCAGGTCACTGATTTTTACATCATATCAAACGCTGAGTACCATGTTCTAGAAATGTAGCCTATGCTATCACCTCTGTGAGAACTGTTATCATCTCACACCTCAGTCTTCTCGGGCTTTCCATGGTTCTCTTCAGGTAGAAAGTGCCCAACGACACTAGGTTTGGCCTTTAGGAAGTCATCCCTTCGCCGCATTCTTTTCAACCCGGCAAAGTGAACCTTTTTTGTCCGTCCCTCCTGACAGTTGTACTTCAAAATGTTGAGGCAAGGAACTCAAAAAATAGATACAATACAATAAAAAACAGGGGCGGATCCAGAGATCTCTACAGGGGGGTTCAGGTTGAACCAAAATTGAACAGCCAAAATATTATGGAATCAGATGTGCGGTTGACACTTGTAATAACGACAATCCGATTGTGTTAGTGGGAATCGCATGCTTTTAAAACACACTACGGACATAATATTATTATAGTTTTCCATCATCGACCACACCACAACTGCGCTCTCCAGCCGGCCTCGACACGTAACCAAAGTCGTTGCCACAGCACACCACCATCGCTGGAGACTGAGTCGGAGCGCAGTTGTGGTGTGGTGGACGATGGAAAACCTGTACAGGACCAAATGCTGCTGCTAACCCTACATTTTAGCACCGACACATAATCATAATATACACTCAATCTGCGGACAGAACTGTTTCGTCCTTTGTTGACTCGTCAGCGCAGCACAAAGGAAATGAGGCCGAATCTCAATCATACTATACATGTATGCAATCGACTGGCACACTTCTCTGGTCCTTTCTGCACCAAGAACTTGCAACACTTCAAAGTTGCAGCCAACCGCTATTTGAAGACCAACGACTGGTCGTGGGCACATGACCATCTCTGATCATCAGCATCATATCTGCCTCACCCCATGACTTCCAAATTCCGCTCCACATACTATTCCCAATAACGTCTGTTCTTCTTTTCTCTCCTTCTCCTCCTAGCACTGTCTGTCTTATCATTCCCCTCCTTCTTATGTACTATCTCTCCTCCTAACATTTCGTATCATGTACCTGTCACTCCTTTCATTTTTCTTCTTTTTTTGGTGCGTTTTATGTCCCCATGACGTCGAGACCTCAGGTCGGCTGAGGGCAAAAAGCCTCGCCATCACGATGCTCCCACTATGCAATTTTTTGTCTTTGCCTGTGAGCTGTGATCCTTGTAAAAAAAAAAAAAAAAAAAAAAAAAAAAAAAAAAAAACACAGGTTCAGTGAGGGCTTGAAGACCCTTTCAACTGTTACTTCTTGTAAAGATCGAATATGCAAGCCATGGGTACGTTGAGAGCCAGGAATGCCGAAATGACAACTACAAATACAATGTACATGTATAAGTTACTTTCCCTGTCCATTTGTACTTTCGGAAATTTTTGGCATTTTTACGATGCGAACTGCTCTATAGTTACAGGACAAGAGCATTGTCTTCACTTTAGTGACAGAAACAACAACAGCGAAACAGTGTCGACAATTTAACAATCCTTCCAATGTCATCTAAAACACATCGCTGGCGCAGCACTCCGTTCCTGCGGAGGAACAACTAGTCACTACTGCATGCTGCAGCAAGTAGAGATTACTGACTTTGCTTGGATGTCGGAGCCCTCATCTTCTGAGGAGCTTGAACTCTACGTGTACGGTTCGAAGTTAGTTGAAGAGTGTCAGTACTCGGAACATCCCTTCTCTTCTGCAAAAAACTTGTCCAAGGAATACTGACCACACCACACCCATCCTGAGCAGCAGTGAATGACAGCGCCAATGGAGGTAAGTTTGGATCGTTTCGAAAGATCAAAAAGGAAACAACCACCCAATGTTGTCTACAGTGTCCGTTTGTAAATCACGGACGTGAACACCAGTACAGACTACTATCCGTACAGTATCGATCCACCGCACGCGAGTGCACTGTAGTCATTGACTCAGTGACTGCACTGACTGTGATCGGACGGACGCCCTTTTGTGCACACATGATATTTTCGAAATTTTCTCAGCCGCACACTTTGCAAAATTTAGGGGGTTCCATGGAACCCCCGGAACCCCCCCCCCCCCCCTGGATCCGCCACTGAAAAATATTCTAAGCACTCGCAGACTCCATTGCAGCCATTTACACATTAGGGTACCTCCTAGTGAACAGTTAATGACGTATGCAGCAAAGAGACCGTTTTGTGTTTGAGTTGAGGGACCCTACAATAAATATCAACCATGATCCTCTATTTCCACTGATGAGCTGTGTTAGAACGAATCAGGTTTTTGGACGGTCTGGCAATTTAAACGAAACCCTCCTCGGTATGGTGGTGATGCGTACGTGGATTGGGTCGTTTACTCGCTTACCTGACTCTGGGTTTCCTGAATCAAGCTCAGTGCTTGGGTTTTCAGTTGGTAGTCCTTGGCCGAGGCATCAGTGAACACAAATATGAAGGATCGCGGGAGGGAGCGTCGCAGCGCCAGGTTGATACCGCCGACTGCCATCTCGGGACAATCCCCTCCGCCGTGCACTTCCAGCGATGCCTCCACCGCATTCTCAAACGTCGCCTGATCGGCAGTGAGCGTAGCGAGGTTAACCTCTGTGCACCGCAGGGCAGCAACAACAACAAAGCACATTCACACCATCTCTGATCCAACATACACTCATGTGACATCGTGTGATATCACGTAACCCGTTCTCCAATCCTAGGTCACAACGATCGCCCTACATGTAATTGGAAGTGGTGCAAAGGTCTACTTAGACAAGTAATTTGTCAATTAACAGAATGGTTGGAATACACATCATGCATACAGAGCGTTTCTCTACCAATTGTGGTTGCTTCGGCAAGGGAAAGAAGCCATATTTGGTATTCACAGCCATCAGCCCTCTCCAAATCCAGGATATCCCGCACAGGGCTGTGGCAGTGACAGGTACTAGTCACACTAATTGCCAGATCACTTATCAACAGCCATAACATTTTCAATACTTGAAGTAACCACAACTGCTGGAAATGTGCTGGACGGCCTAGACTAAGAGCTTCCGCACGTGCCGACAACATGAACGTGACTCGGAGTAGCGACCTCATCCCGACTCCGAGTGGCATTTTCCTCCACAATGCGCCAAACACGTTTGGCTTACATACAACACCGCGCCATGCATCAATATACCAGTACCTTGTTTCGCCCAGTGCTCGCTCGGGGTAATGGACTCTGACTAGAATAAAGCCAAATGCCGGTGCTGTGCATCCAGTTGCAAAGGTGCAAAGCAGACTGGCTAAGTATCGCAGAGGCTATCATCAAAAATACCACAATGTGCTCATTTCTACTTCGAAGTAGTTTCTGACCTCTGTTTCTCCCGGTAGAAGCTATCGAGCATTTCCTTCTAAGGACCGGGTACGTTGCTAAGTAAAGTTGGAAGTTTACTTCTTGATCTACTCCTGGCCAAGTGTTTCACGCCTGAATACGGGCTCTTCAAATTTCCAGAGCAATCTTACTTTGATGAAAGATGCCAGCAAAGAAAAAATTCTGATTGAAGCGAGACTACAGTCATGTAGGTCTCGATGTACGAACTACTGAAGAAAAGTGAAGGTAGCCAGTTCGCTTCTACGTAGGTGAGAACCAGGGAGTCGTATAGAGTCTATACGACTCCCTGGTGAGAACCATGATACTTGATAGCTGCAGCCAGTGCAGCACTGCAATCTGCAGTGCAGGCTATGATCATACGGTAGTACTAGTAGCAGGAAACCAGAACTGGCACTGCATGCGGCGCAGTACTAGGTCGACTTCCGGTATATCATGCTGTCCCCGGGGAAAATTGCGGAAAAAATCGCAAAAAACGCGGGGAAAAATGCGGCATAATATGGCATAATTTGCGGTGAACTTGCGGTAAATATGCGGTAAATATGCGGTGAATAATATTGATGTGCGGCAATTTTCAGTGAGTATGTAGTGAAATCAATCAGTTACAAGTCTCTGGTGTAAGCACTCGTCATATTTGAGTAAAAAGCCGCCACGATGAGACGTTAATTTGCTGACTGAAAAGTGCACTGTGTGTACGTGTAGTGCAACAAAAAAGTTCAAAAAACGCGGGAAAATCGCGGAAAACGCGGTCTTTTAAGAAATCGCAAAAACGCGGAAAAAACGCGGCCGCGGAATCGCAATTTTCCCCGGGGACAGATCATAGTATTACTATTATGGCAACTCCCTGATCAGCAATGACGTATTTACTTCTATGTACGTGAGTATGTAGGTGACCATGCTGACGCCTGAGCCTGTGTGAGACCTCGAGAGGAGTGTCTGAGCCTGAGGATAGGTCATAATTATCATGCATTGGGGTTTGAACTAAGTGTTACTATGAGGCCATGCATCTGCGTTTGAACTTTGACCTTTTCCACGGCTCGTGAAGAATACCTCGTACCGGTGTCTTTTATAAGTTTTATGTCCTGATGCATGGCGCTTTCGGCCCTCATTGGCAGGTGAGCCCTTGCCTTGGCAGAGTTGGTACTTTCTCTGGTATGCTTCATGCATGTAACTGTTCGGTATGTGGATAAAGAAATGGAGCAGAGGTCAAGGAAGTGCCTGTCATAAGGTTTGTATGGTTCTGCCAATTGCACTGCTTTTCGAGCAGAATCTGCCGATTCTTCAAGCATTATCCACCAAGTGCCTTGCACCCTTGTTGCACTCCGCAACGTTACAACGACTCTGGTACCATGACAGCACGGTTTATAAGGGGTAACATTCACCAGGTTATTTCCTGTATTAAACACGGCAAAATATGCCTGGAGCATTCATCTTCTGCCAGCATCGTAAGGTTATGCTGACCGTGTGGTCTCAGACGACCTTTATGCCAGGGCATACGTTTTAGACAAAATCCGACGATTATGCCAGAAACTATGCCAGAATGATCCACCAAGGGCTAAGCGTATCTATCTGCCCTAACAGTACTGGTAATAAAGTCATTGTGGTAGAGGACCTGTGTGCTGACAGATGCTGACAGGACTCTTGGTATGAAGCCCTGGGGGTTGTTTCGCCTCAAGACATCACACTATCAGAGATCCATGACTGTGTTGCGCGAAATCTTCCAGGATCCATACAGGTACTTCAGTACATACATATGTTATAACCCAATACTAGTTCAATACAAGTACAGTGTATTAGGTAAACACAGTGTCCTCCACCTTGTTTCATGCTGTCAAACTAACAACAGGTACAGGTACATGTACTGCACTGGGCATGATCTTCACTGCAGCTACACTCTAGTCTCTAGCTTGTAAGTCTTTGTCTGAAGACAATATAATTACAATGATATGCAGCACCAACTCTGCCCTGTAAGTGTTGAGGATTGAGCACTCTGTGAATACAGGACTGTCCCTACTACCCAACCCAACAGTAGATCTACATGTACATGTACAAGTATTGTGGGTAGCAAGCAAATGAACCAGCTAATATTTCCAAATAAGGGGATGTTTTGATCTACATGTACATATACATGTCCTGTCCGATCGCTATACATACCACTACAATTTTACATGTAAAATCCACCATGTCTATTTGACGGCGAATCACAGTCACCGCCACCATGATGCCAGTGACAATGTATTCCGTAAGGTGCTAACAGCCTGCAAGAGTGTGTCCAAATATTACTGACCAGCCCTTACAAATTTCTTTTCACACAGTGTCATTCATTCCCATACAGTGACTGGATGTTCACAGATTCCTACCTGGGTCGTGGAAGGTCACCAACGCGTAGTTGACGATGGGGATCTCCTGCTGCTCCGAGATGGCTCTGAAGATGTTCCTGACGCCATTCCTGACCTGAAGCAAGTCATCGTACATACTGCCTGTCGTGTCGATGCAAAACGACAGGGTAGCTCCTTCCCAGGTTTGTTCGGTGGCCACTTGGATGTTCTGCGACACATTGCTAACGACGTTCAGGAATTGCCCGGACACAGCGTGAGTGAAGATCAGGATGACCAGGGGCCAACGCGCCGCGTGTGCAGGCGTCGTCCTCGCCATGTCCACAGCGTTGCTTGCCCACAGAGGGTGGAGAGCAGAGCTACGACCCTCGAATGCAGAGTCACACCCAGTAAACTTTTCAACAGCAAGACTGCAACACGAGCATAGCAAACCTTATCACATAGACTCGCAGGGCAGTACGAATTCTTGGAGAGAAGACCCAGCAGAACTTCTTGGTACGGTATTCTACTCCGCCACAACAAAACAACGAGCTGCTTTCTGTCGAACCTGGAAAGGTTAGCAGTCCCTGTCGTTGGAATTCACGATTACATTATTCTCAGACTCACGGTTGGTAAATAATCAGAGCGACTGAATGAAGATTGTAGGCCTGCCCAAAGGATTGAAGGTAGCAATGGCCAGCAACCTCTCGGCGTGGACCGCAACTGACAACATGCCATCGTTTGTGGTTCTGCACTTGTCTCGGGGCTCTCTCATCGCTGTTAGCGGAGCATGGGACTGCCCATCTCTCCCAGTCGGAACTGGACAGGCCACGGAGAGCACTTCAGTTTGAAGACAGGCGGCTCTCAGCACCGACGGTCCACTGCTCCAGTCCAGGGGTGCACGCGACTGAGTGCAGAGTGCGAAAGATCAGACTTCGGGATTGCTCAAGTATACGATGCTGTCATTCGCTATTCTCCTAGCTGACAGGATATGTCTCTGTGTCCGTGGCTTGTTCAGGCAAATGGCGGCAATCAAAGTGGCAACATTTGCTTTCTGCGCCCTGGGAGATGTGGAAAAATCTGGCCTGCATTATTTCACTCGGGTAGTTATGACCATTGTCCTGTGGAGAAAGATGGAAATAGACTTTTCATGATGGCGTGATTACGAAAATGCACAACTTGGCGCAGCAAGAGAGCTACTCGTCTCCATGGCAGTCAAGAAAAAGATATAACTGTGCCATTTGGGTTTTGCAACCACGTGACTCTCCGGAAGAAAATAATAGAAAAAGTAGCAGTACCTCCTTCACAGACAGGCAAATCGTGACGATACATTTTGCCTTTGGTCCCACGATCGGCTCTCAGAATAAATCCCAGTTCTGTACTCCATTCCCTTTTCCAGTCACGTGGTAAATTCCCAATGACAATGTACAGTGTATTGTGCTCTTAGACCTGAGTGACGGGGATGTCATGTAAACGATCAGGTAAATGTTATGCAAAGTATCAAGCATACGCACACGCACATGTAGGTTTTAAATGATTATTTATACATGTAGTGCAATCAGCTGATCGTTCCTGGCTGAACCTCAGAGTTACAGCAATACAATCATCTATATTTGCCCTTCTTCCTCTACGCAGACTCTACTTCAAAGATCATGTATTTCGGTTTACACAGAAGTAACAACAACTGCAGATCTTTTATAGTCATCGATACCCTACGCGCAGAGCATTTCAAACGTGCAAGAAAGGGGATCACTCAGAATCCTTTGCAACTGAGAGCGCTAACTCGCTCAATTCCCTGTGTAGGTGCTAGTCAACACCAATAGCAGCAGCTATAGGACAGTATACCTGCCAAGCTTTACACACCTGAGATCGGGACAATGACTAGGCATTGGCGGATAATGCTCGAAAAGGCGGCAGATTCTGCTCGAAAAGCAGTGACATCGGCAGAACCACACAAACCTTATAGCGTGCGATTCCTCGAATTCTGCTCCATTTCTTTATCCACATACCAACCATGTATGAAACTTACCAGAAAAAGTACCGAATTCTGCCAATTTTTCTGCCGGCACTATCCGCGTATGCTAACAATGACATACATGTACATATACCTAGGTATGACATTTTATCCAAATGTAGCTTTTTGCCAGGCGACATTCTTTCAGTTTCTCATCATCAGCGATCTGCTGAGTGCTATACTGATTATAGGCATGACGCTCTGAGCTGAAACTGATTCCGAGTGATTACTTACCTTCCACGTGCGTATTTCTCTATATTGCAATTCTGTGCTAGAATGTTCATGTATTCCGGTAGATAAAACGAATGTGGGAATGCACAAGTGAATATTGGAACATATCAATGACTGTAATGTTGGTCTTCAGATTCTCCACCGCTTTTAAAAGCATGTACATATTATAACTTTACCCAGTGTAGTGCGTGATCCAACTCTCCCACAGACATGTGCAGTATGACACCATACATATATTCCAGTACATGTTTGTCTGCTATTAGTGTACCGGTAGTATTTGCAAGTATGAATATCCACTGGCCTCTCACTGATTACAGAGTCATCAAGAGCTTCTGCGAAAACACCATATTACTGTACCAGACGGTCTGTGGCCTCCTACGGACGAGGGCCAGCTGACAAAACGGGTCACCAAACCTGATTAGATCCGCTACCATCATCTGCATTGGAGTAGCCACATCAATATCTGTTATCAGCCCAGAAATAAACATTGGTAGTCACTTCAGGGCAGGCTGTGTCGCCATGAATTCACACCACACATTCTCCCGCGGGCGTAACGAGTCGCTTCACTTCGAACGACCAAAATCTGATATCAGGTCCTGGCATGTGTCCTTGACAGTTGCAGTCGACTTTTAGCGGTCAGAGCCTTATTGCATGGACCACACAAGCAATGGACATCTACAGACCAGTCCCCGTGTTTGAACTACATGACTGTACTGCAAATCAGTCAACCAGTTAACGATGTGAGTACCGCTGAGGAACTGGAGCTGGTTAGCATGCTACCCATTCAATATCGCACAAGTGGAGAACCCCTGGATAGGCTATACGCCTCTGGGCCATCCCTCAAATTATTATTATTATAATTATTGTCTCTTTCCCTCAAAACCAGTTAATAAATTATTATTATTATTATTATTTGAACAAACGGCGAGGAGACAACAATTTGATAACCGCAATCAGTAATACAAGCTGGATCGACATTTGTGTACACTTTATTCATGTAATGTAAAACTGTGGAGACAATGTGCAATAAAACGATGAAAATGTGAAGAAATGGTGTAGAGAAAATGAGGATTCAAACAAGTTTTCGTACAACACTCATCAGGAATCTTCGTTGTACTAAAGGACAATGACTGAAACAAAATTGAACTATTATAGAAAATCTAAGTTAGAGAAATAACACTAAGAACAACAGCAGTGAAATTTACAAGTGTGAATTTTAACAGTTTTATTGCACATTGTCTCCACAGTTTTACATTACATGAATAAAGTGTACACAAATGTCGATCCAGCTGGTATTACTGATCGCGGTTATCATTATCATTATTATTATTATTATTTGAAACTCGGATGTTGAGCCATAAATAAATGTAGAAAAGAAAAGGACATATGGATACGAGTTAAGAGGAACTCTCCATCACTGTAATTGGATACTATATACAGTCAGAAAGTGCAATAACTAGGCACAAAACTGACAGAGTACTGAGACATTCGAGACGCTACGGAGACGTGTTGAAGCTAGGTGTCAGGACGTCGAATGCCTCAGTACTCTGTCAGTTTTGTGCCTATATAGTTATTGCACTTTTTGACTGTATATAGTATCCAATTACAGTGATGGAGAGTTACTCTTAACTCGTATCCATATGTCCTTTTCTTTTCTACATTATTATTGCAATGAAAAATATCAATTGTGCACTCATAACCATGTATAAACAATTAAAATGAAACAATTCCAGAACGTTTTCGTGTGACCATCATCAGTGGAACATCGTTACATAGTAAGAATCACTAAAACAACCAGTTATATAGCTAGAGTAATATGAAAAGAAGCGTGAGAATGCAGCACAGCTAGCGGTTATGCATAACGCGTGTAGTGTGAACCTTTGCAGTGTATCTGAGAATGGTAGCAGTAGATGAATGTGGCAGCTGTGAGTGCGTGTGAACAAAAACTGCTATATAACTGGTTGTTTTAGTGATTCTTACTATGTGACGATGTTCCACTTATGATGGTCACACGAAAACGTCTGGAATTGTTTCATTTTAATTGTTTATACATGGTTATGAGTGCACAATTGATATTTTTCATTGCTATTTTACGACTGTTGTCTCCTCGTCGGTTATTTAAATACATTATTATTATTATTATTAAATTTTGAATAGGGCAGTCCTAATAAAGATAATAATAAGAAGAAGAAGAACAGTTTATTAAATAAGAAGAAGAATACGAAATAGTGGTAGCGACTTCGGCGATTTGTAAGAAAGGGTTTGCTCCCCACACTGTAGCTCGCGCTATTCCGCCGACTTGACTTGACACTTGACTAGGCACCGGCGGATTATGCCCGCGAAATCATGGAATTATGCTTTCATGGATTCTCGCATTATGCTCGCAAAATCCTCATATTATGCTTTGGCACGCGGGGATACATATTCACTTTGTTGTGCTTATGGAGCCTCAAAGTTCGGAAAATTGTGCCTTTTTCGTACTTGCAAGTGGCCATAAGTACAACACAATACATGAGTATCCCCATACCAAGGTGTCCATGCATACTAGAGATCAACCTGGAAAAGAGAAAACAATACTAACGTGTCTTCTTCTATTCATTAGTTAACTTCTTTTGCTTTGAAAGATTTTTTCCTCACCTTTGAAAACTGTCATGTTCAACTGTCTTCGTAATCGTCATACTCGTCCGACCGATGTCACCCTAACCCTGCGAATTCTCATAATCAGCTCATCTCTCCCGTAGCTCCAGCTCTCTTTCCATCATTACCGAACATCCACTATACCTCAATTAGAGCAATACCCATAGCGTGCACAGTCATAGCTGCTAAGATCCAGACATCATGACTTCGTGACAAGCGTAGTGTACATGTACGCGGAGTTTTGCGGACTACCCATCACTATCTCATCCGCCCCAGGATACCTGATAAAGGCTGATTCACTGGCATCTTCAGCTACATGTACTGTATCAGGGTGAGAAAGTACTTTCAGAAGACGAATTCGAGCACACAAAATGTATTTCCATGATTTCTACCCTGCTTTTCAGTGAAAACACTATCTGCATGACCTCCGAACCCTTTACCATGCAGACCACTAGCACTGATCAGGTGCATTGTACACAATTGTGTAGCTTACATACTAGAACTGTGATACTTCATCTTCCATTTTCTTACATAAAATCGGCAAATTATGGAATTGCCTTCCAACCAAGATTACCGCTTTAGATTCTGTTTCAGAATTTCGGACACAATTTCGCGCTCATTATAAACGGCATATATTTGCCTACACAAGTCGCTTCACTAGTATAATTAGGGCTGAAACGATCATCAATAACTCCTAACGATCAACCAATATCATTAACGGTCGATATATTGGTTTTATCGATTCTTATCGGCTCTATCGAACACCAGTTTATGAAGAATTTCCATGATGCCTTTGCTACGTCACAAATTTGTGGCACCGCACTGTTGACATCTGTAGATCTCTGGCTTGGTTTATCAACATAAACTACTCAAGTAGAGAATTTCATGTTGTTTCTAGAGCGAAGAATCTTGTCATCACCCTCTGGGAACTGCTCTCATCTCCGACTTCTCCCACAAATGAACCGAAGAAAAGGCAAAGTCTTCTCTCCTCATCTCTTTCAAAGCCACAAATCAATTTACTGCGCTTGAAAGTACATGATTGCACTCGTATCCACTATAGGATGGAGTGCAAGGGCTAGAATACTGTCACTGATATGCATCCATAAAAATCATTAGCACTCGTTTTGAGCAATAATGATTATCGATTGCAACCTTAACGATCGATATGCGAGTTATCGGTATAATTGTTTCAGCCCTAAGTATAATGATCATTTTCAGTGTTAGGAGATCTAGGCCATGTCTTTGGGAAATCCTTTAAATAATAAATATCAAATATCAAATACAATCATGTTGTTATGCTCCTACCTCCGAAAGGATGCCAAATTATGCTCCAAATTTTCAACCACCAAATTATGCCAATAATTTTGCCGGCATAATTATTGGCATAATTTGGTGGTTGAAAATTTGGAGCATAATTTGGCATCCTCTCGGAGGTAGGAGCATAACTACATGATTATACCACAGTTCTAGTATGTAGGCTATACAATTGTGTACAATGCACCTGATCAGTGCTGGTGGCCTGCATGGCAAAGGGTTTGGGGGTCATGCAGATAGTGTTTTCAATGAAAAGCAGGGTAGAAATCATGGCAATACATTATTGCCAATGCTCGAACTCGTCTTCTTCAAAGTTCTTTCTCACACTGGTACAGTACATGTACATGTAGCAGAAGATGCGAGTGAATCAGCCTTCATCAGGTATCCCGGGGCGGAAGAGATAGTGGCGGGTACCGGTAGTCCGCAAAACTACGTGAACATGTACCGGTACACGTACATTACATTTGTACATTATGCATGTTACGAAGTCATGACCAGTCTGGATTTTAGCAGCCATGATATGACTGCAGGCTACGGATATTGCTCTAAATTGATGTATAGTTGATGTTCGGTCATGATGGAAGGAGAAGTGGAGCTACGGGAGAGATGAGCTGATTATTCGTAGGGTGAAGCCCAGGGTGACATCGGTTGAACGAGTATGATGATTACGAAGACAGTTGAACATGATCATTTTCAAAGGTAACTCAAACTAATTTGGCAATGAAATAATATTTTTACTGAAGTACAAAAGAAATCAAGTAATGAAGAAGTATTGTTTTCTCTTTTCCATGTTGACCTCTTACATGCATGGACACCTTGCCCTTGGTATGGGGATACTCATGTACATGTATTTTGTTGTACTTATGGCCACTTGCAACTTGCAAGTACGAAAAATGCACAATTTCCCGAACTTTGAGGCTCCATAAGTACAACAAAGTCAATGTATATCCCGGGTACTAAAGCATAATACAGTCGTCCCTCTCTAATCCGGCACTTTATAATCCAGCACCCTCGATAAACCAGCACAATTTTCAGTAGCCAAAATGTCCTCTTCATGCACATTGCAGCAGTAAATCAGATTTGTTAATCCAGCACCCTCCCTAATCCAGCAGATTTTCGTGGCACAAATGGTGCCGGATTATAGAGGGACCACTGTATGAGGATTTTACGAGCATAATGCGAGAATCCATGAAAGCATAATTCCTCGATTTCGCGAGCATAATCCGCCGGAGCCTACTCCGGGCACAAACATTACCAGTCTTTCCAGAACCAGGGACTGACCGACCACCGTAAAAGTAGACTGGCTCTGTTGGAAGAAGGCGTCGTGTTTCCATATGACTGGACACTTGACTGACTCACGACTGCCATCCGAAGCAACCGAAGCATTGAACCTTCTACTCTGCAAACTGCAAGAAAGCACCACCCAGAGCGGCATTACACAGTATGTCGGGGAATTCACGCCTCACTGGTTCAGCTGAGCTTGAGTATACAATCACGTCATGCCGGTGAATGCAATTTGTGCCGCAGGAGTGCTACAACCTTAATTATTGTGCCATGGCAGCCGAAGCATGACTGGCACCAATTTTCAGCGACGCTCCGTTTCCAGCGCGAGAAACACCTCGCGAACTCCTGACAGCAGCGTGAGTCAGTGTCGCCTTCGGAGGTGAACGACAAGCGCAGAGGACCGTTGGCCACTCACAACAGAGTTGTCTCCAAATCCACCTCTGCACTAATCGCAAACCTGCACTGGAGAGACTTACTACAATTCATTGTTATTGTTCAGCGCAAATGTTTTTTTTAAGCGGCCAGTGAAACCGTCTTTGATACAATCATTATACATTTTATTGCAACCCCTCCAGGCGCAGTGGGAACAGCGGTCAATGTGCAGAGAAAAGGTGTTCGCCCTCCACAGCAGATACACTTAGGTAGGGGTTGTAAGAGAAAAGAGTAAGAAAAGAAACAATAGGAATTTAACTTGTCAGGTGATATACAGACAAAAGCAAATACAGTAGAGAGGTGATATAAATAGCACAAGAAAGAAAAACTCAAGCGCTGAATGTGTGACCCATACACATAGAAAGAATGAGAAAAGGGCTGCCAGGAAGGTCGTCCAGAAATCATTAGTCACGTGATTTGTCGTGTTGTCGCACCACACATTACACCAGCTAGGTGTCCTCACACTTGCACCTTTCTTTCATGTTCTTTCTTTGTGTATGGGTCACTTTTATAGCTAAGTCCATGCTAAATACCCACTCCCGAAACAAATCTGCCTCACCGTGAAATGCTGGGGGCTCCTTGACATGGCGCTTGGTAATATTATCGCGAGGGTGTTCTCTGGTGCTTGGCCCTGGGCTGGATGGGACTTGAAATGGTCTCGCAGGAGTTGGAGTGATGGCGGCCACGAGTCGTCGCAACTCTTGTAGATCCAGGTACGCTGTCACGGCGATAGCGGTCAGCAGGAGCGGAAGGCCAGTAGTCATGGCGATGACGGTCAGCAGCAGGAGCGGAAAGTAGTCAGGCGATGGAAATCATCCTCTCTGCTACTTGCGTTGTTCGTAGAATCCTATGCTTTCTTTAGGGGAGTGGGATGGTGTTACAGTGTCACCTGCTGGCCACATTCCTATCCCCTCTATCCACGGCCCTTCGGCCTATCACCTACCATCCCGCGGCCCGCCTATCTAGTTGACACCTTTACGTATCTAATATTGACTGAGTACGAGGTCAATACAGGAAATAAAAGCCGAGTAAAAGACCGAGGCGAAGCCGAGGTCTTTTACGAGGTTTTTATTTCCTATACGTACCAAGTACGAAGTCAATATTAGATTTATCACGACAAACAGTCCATATTTCAAATTCCAGAACGATAACCTCATGAATCCCAGTTTTATGATTGCACAACCGTTGCACCACCACCTACTTATGCATGCAGTGACAATGCTGCACTAGGCACCGTTCAGCTGCGCAACCCCTAAGCAGTCAAATATAAGCAGTCAATATAGCCCTCAGGAGTGAAATATGCAGGAATATTTGACTGCTTAGGTATGGCAAAAATCTATGTGAGTCAATACTAAGGGAGTGATAAATCATTATACCGTACAGTAGTTCCGCGCATATAAGCCCACTTGCCTGTGATCGAATCCATTGTGTCCATTCTAGTTTGCTAACATAACAACATAATTATTGTTGTGACCTTTCCACAGTTGTTGCATTGTCAACAAAAAAACATAACATAACAAACCAGACACGTGCATAGTAAATTACTTAGTTATAGACTAGTTATATGTACATGTAGGTTAGTAGGTGTGAACACATAATCATTAGTTAGTTTCTGGAAATGTTGTGATGTTTGGTTTCCGCTTAACATTGTCGATCTGCATGTTTGCACTAGCTTGCAAAGTGGCAGCCGAAGTCGTGCAGCCGAACCAACGTGGCTTGCAATGCTTTGCTAGGCTTTTCTTTCACTGTATCTTTTTGGTCACATAATTATAATACCGTTCACTTTTCTTACTCAACAAAATCTTAGAACGAAGGTCGAGGTCGGTTGTTGTCTTTGGCGGTGTGTCGGATCATAGTGCATGCTACTAGGCGCCATTCGGTTACAGCACTTTTTGGTGCCGAAACCCGGGACTCAGGAGTTTGTGTTGTAACTCGGATTAGTCGGGCGAAAGGGTAGCAGTGCGAGATGGCCAAAGTCGAATGCTTCTTGAGACCGTTCGGTCGGGGTCGGGACGACCTGAGCGAATTCTGGGCGAAGTTCTCAGTTGTCGCGGACTTGCAGAAGTGGGACTCGGACGAAAAGAAGATGGCGAATCTACCGCTCTATCTCGAGGGTGAGGCGCTCACCGTGTGGAACGAGATGGCGGCAGCGGGTCAGAAGAAGCCGGCCGATGTGAAAGCAAAGCTGACCGCCACTTTTGGGATGGCACCGGATCAAGCATACTCGATGTTTACGTCCAGGATATTGCGAGGAGACAAGTCGGTGGACAACTTCGCAGCGGACTTGAAGAGGCTTCTCACCTTGTCTGGTGAGCAGGTTGATGCTGACGGGAAGAATAAAATAGTGATCGGGCAGTTTCTCTCCGGGCTCCCCTCTCAGTTTGCGAAGGAGCTCCGTATGAGTGGAAAAACGGACACCATCGACGATTGCGTGGAGTACGGCAGGCGGCTTAGAAGCGTGGAGCGATCGATGAAGCCCGGTGTGGCAGCAGTGAGCTACGGTGCTCTAGACGATCGGGCTCCATCAGGCTCTTCCAGGATGACCGCTGCAGCAGGTGCAGGTCGCGACTCCGCAAGACGTGTCCTGTGTTACAAGTGTGGTCAAGTTGGCCACTTCAAGCGGAACTGCCCTGCGAGCACGAGTAGTGGCACCGGTAGCCACAACCAAGCCAAACACAGTCAGCTGACGTGTTTATTGTGCGACGAGGCTGGGTATATGATGAGAGATTGTGCGGAGTTCAAGGCCTTCAAGCAGAAGAAGCAGCGGGGTGGGAGTGCAGCTGCTGCTCCTGTGCACTCTGGTGATCATGGTGACTCCAAGGTGTTATGCCTGAGCAGTGGAGGTGACAGTCTGCCACGGATCTTTGTTGACATCAAACAGTCCGGCGGTCCAAGCAAGCGTGTAGTAGCTGCTGTGGACACCTGTGCATCCCGCTCCCTTGTAGCTAGCGCCCTGGCAACTGACCTAGCTTTGGATATCAGGCCTATGTCATCGACAATTAATGCGATCGATGGCAGTCCGGTGGATGTCCGTGGAGTCGTGGAGTGTGCGATCTCACGGCTGGATAGTGCTGTGGTTCGCCTACTTGAGACCGAGACTGACATGCTGGTGGTGGACGACCTGTCTGTCGTGGAGGCTGACGTGCTGATTGGAGTTAACAGCATCGCGACTCTGGGTGGTGTGCATATGCAGTATGATGCAGGAGAACTGGTGGGGGTTGTATTCGGGACCGTCAGTGCTGCATGCCCATTGGTGCTGGCGTCGAGCACCCCAGATGAGCATCCATCACGCCCCGAGTCGGAAGCACGAGCCGTCACTGAAGACTCCCACCACAAGGACGTGGAGAAGCTCAGCAATGGCGATGTTGTGCTGCGGGCATCAGATATGATCCTCCGGTGGAGTACGGCTGACAAGGCGTGGGAGGTCCAAAGGCAATGGGCGGACAAGACAGAGCCGGCCGTGAGTGCGCGTGTGCTAGGTTTGCAACTTCACGCTGATGACGCAGGGAATGTGTCGTGGACGCATCGCGAAGGTGTGTCTCTACAGCTACCCGACAAACCAACGAAGCGTGAACTGTTTAGTTGGTGTGGCAGAGTGATTGGGCACTATGATGACGCAGGGAATGTGTCGTGGACGCGTCGCGAAGGTGTGTCTCTACAGCTACCCGACAAACCAACGAAGCGTGAACTGTATAGTTGGTGTGGCAGAGTGATTGGGCACTACCCTGTGTGTGCCTGGCTGCGCCCATCGTGTTCGTATGTCAAGCACCTTGCCTGCACGTCAGAGGTGGCATGGGATCAGGCTGTACCGAAAGCTGTCTTGAAGTATTGCCGCGACATTGTTCACCGCCTGTGCAATGATGATCCCGTTAGCGGAGTGTGGTACGCTGACCCAATGATGGGTACGTGGCGAGCGAATTGTGATGCATCCAACCTGGCGATTGCCACGGTGCTGACGCAGCATGGCAAGGTTGTCGAGGATGGTTCATGGTTGCGAGACAAAGCAGACAAGCGTCATATCAATGTGGCGGAGCTCGAGTCGTCTCTGAAGGCGCTGGATATGAAGAACCTGACCATCGTGACCGACTCGAAGACGGTTGCTAGGTGGCTGCGCTCGGTCTCGCAGAATACTCATCTCGTGAAGGTCGGGGGTCTCCACGAGTCTCTCGTCCGTCTCCGCCTGCAGGTGTTTCAGGACACTGTGGCTGCTGCTGGCATGACGGTGTCCGTGGAGTGGGTCCCCTGGGAGTCGAAGGTTGCAGATCGGCTCACCCGCGTGCCGACCTCATGGCCTCCCTGTCGGGGGGAGGAGGGGAAGCTGGTGAAATCGCAGCAGCGCTACCAGCAAGCTCTATGATGGGGCCAACGTCGATGCAGTCTATCCGGAGGTGCCAAGCGGTAGATGCGGACGTGCAGCTGACAGTGACACAGCTACAGGATGGAAAGCAAGTGACGAGCCAGCTGTACAAGAAATCGAAGGGTCAGCTGCGTGTTATTGATGGCGTCCTGTACCTCAGTCGTGTGGACCCCTTTGATGGTGATGTGATCGTACCGGTCCTGCCTACTGCACTGCAGAGTGAAGCCGTCGCTGCTGCTCACCGCAACACCGGACATGGTAACTGGGAGACCATATGGTGCAGTCTTCGGAAGTGCTGTCATTTCCCACAGATAGCGCAACGCTGCCAGGAAGTCGTCCGAGACTGAGGGACGTGCGGTGCAGCGAACCCGTCGCGAGGAGAGCCCAACCCTCCGGCCGCGAGAAGCGACGTACCGACCAGGCCGTGGGAAGCCATCCAGATTGATACGTTAGAGCTGGGACCCAGCTGCAGTAGTTCCTACCATTGTGTCCTCGTGTGTGTGGACATGTTCACACGGTGGGTGGAAGTCGTACCCGTAGCCCGCCATGATGGTGTCAGTGTCGCGGAGGCACTTGTTGGCATTTGCACCAACGGCGGCCTTCCCGGAGCTGCAAATGCTTGGCACCGCACGAGCTTTGGTGGCGCATCGTTCGCGTTGTGTCGCCGTCGACAGTTGTCATCACCCGGGCTGCCGATCCACACTCAGCGGAGAAGATTGTCAACGTGGAGATCATCAAGAGGGATGTCGCCCTTGACATGGCCCAACCAACAGCGCCGATGGACGACAGTGCAGCGGCAACGGATGGTGGTTATTTGTACTTCAAGTACCAGCCAGCATCAGTGCTGCCAGGCCCTGAGCCCAACATAGGGGATGGCGGTATCCGCATGTCACTGCAAGACAGATTGCCATTAAACCGCTGCAGCCCTATGGCTCCTGAAACTGGATGTGTGTCGTGTTATCAGTCTTACTTGGCGCGTGCTTAGTTAGGAGCAACGGCCAGCAAATGCGAGACCCATTACGCATTTTGCTGTTCTCTTGATTAGCTGTTGGTGGATTGTTGGGTTTTTTCTTTGGAGAACCTTAGTTATACGTTTTAGTGCAAGTTCCCTGTTTTGTTGTGTTACCAGGGGGGAATGTGTGATCGAATCCATGTGTTCAATGCATTCTAGGTTGCTAACATAACAAACTAGACACGTGCATAGTAAATTACTTAGTTATGGACTCATGATTGTATGTAGGTGTGAACACATAATCATTAGTTAGTTTCTGGAAATAGTGTGATGTTTGGTTTCCGCACAACATTGTCGATCTGCATGTTTGCACTGGCTTGCACTAGCTTGCAGCCGAAGTCGTGCAGCCGAACCAACGTGGCTTGCAATGCTTTGCTAGGCTTTTCTTTCACTGTATCTTTTTGGTCACATAATATCGTACACTTTTCTTACTCAACAAAATCTTAGAACCAATGTCGAAGTCGGTTGTTGTCTTTGGCGGTGTGTCGGATCATAGTGCATGCTACTAGGCGCCATTCGGTTACAGGCCTATATCCGGATATAAGCCCACCTCTGTTTTTAGGCCCATGGGCTAATAAACAGACCCAAACATCGTTACGGACCCGTTTGTCAAGTGTATTTTTAGCAATACCGGTAGCTGTTCTTGTTGATGAACCAGAAAACAAGAAAGTGGAGGGTTAAAGAAAAAAGGAAATTGAAAAAGACACAAAACAAGTCCATTCCTGTACTCAAAAGTACCAAACGCCCTTGACCCCCATGGACTCTTGACCGATACTAGTACAGCATGTCAGTGCAGACTACATCGTTACCTGTACCGGTACCTACGGTAGGCGGACAACCAAGCACGGACTTGTACTTTTTCGCGTGCCAGCTGCCTTCAAAATTCGAATATAGGCCCAGGGGCCAGGGCTAAAAAACGAACCATTATTACTGATTTTTTTTTCCCGGAAAATGCATTATTTCGGATATTACTTATTATTAGCCCATGGGCTTATATGCGCGGAACTAGTCTACGGTAACCCTGTGCAATACGAATATAGATCATTCTTTTCCTCAACCCGCAGTAGCCGGTTACACCTTGGCCGGTGTCATAATATCCCCATGCCACCCGCATAGTACTGTACTTATAATTATACTGATCGCTTACACTGCCTTCGAGCTGAAACACTAGCATTGTATACCTGCCATGGGACAACGCTTTTAGTGAATACGACCACTCAACCCCGAGTATAGCCCCAGTCTCCTGATGATTGCTTTTCAGCATGAAACTCGTGAGTAGAGATCACTTTTTTGTTCCACCGGATTATCGTTTGTAATTAGAATTGTATTTTGTATTTGAGTTTATTTGACATCGATATCCGGCAAAGGAGCGGTGCTGCCCAATAGTATGATGCGATGAATTCAGAGCAAAGAATAATGAATGAAGGTCCAGTCAATTCCGCTAGCTCCACACAAAATACGAGTCGTATACAATGTAGTCCCGTTCTGCAACCAGCGCTTTGATTACTGAATGTCGGGCGAATCGAGACTCGACAAGTTGTTTCACGATGCCGTCCTGCAGCCTAGTCCATACATAATGATCATTGGGTTATCGAATTCCACAAGTATACCAGTCCTGAATATACTAAATGACAATGAAAGCTGAATAGCAATATTCAGTCATAAAAGAAGGTATTGACAAGCTGTGCTGATGATATGCACCAAACCAAAATGTAATTCAAGTCTGGGATCAAAGCTCAGAGCGTGTACCCTCTACTATTGAGGAATATGAGGGAGGTAAACATTTAAATACCTTTGTTTTATCTACTTGTAAGTACATAAGAACGTACGAAGGGAGTACTAACACTATGGTGGGTACAATGCAGATACATGTACGTAGAATGTGTGTGTGTTCGCGTGTGTGTTTGCGTGTGTGTTCGCGTGTGTGTTCGCGTGTGTGTTCGCGTGTGTGTGTGGTGTTTGTGTGGTGTGTGTGTGTGTGTGACAGTGTGTGTGTGTGTGTGTGTTCGCGTGTGTGTGTGGTGTTTGTGTGGTGTGTGTGTGTGTGTGTGACAGTGTGTGTGTGTGTGTGTATGTGTGTGTGTATGTGTGTGTGTGTGTGTTCGCGTGTGTGTTCGCGTGTGTGTGTGGTGTTTGTGTGGTGTGTGTGTGTGTGTGTGACAGTGTGTGTGTGTGTGTGTGTGTGTGTGTGTGTGTGTGTGTGTGTGTGTGTGTGTGTGTGTGTGTGTGTGTGTGTGTGTGTGTGCTTCCTCGTATTCAAAACATTCTCTTTCACATCATGGCTTTTAGAATAATTCACATTTCGCCATATCCGATTACATAGGAAACTGTTTGTTCAGAGACAGAAGCAGTGCCTGCACCCACGCCAAATCCCGATGACCTAAGTACTGCATTGAAAGCGCAACACCGAATGCGTGAGCGAATGTTTGGCGATCACCCTTAACGAAGGGCTCCCCCAGGCTATGAGGCGAATCCTGGCCGCGCAGGCCACAGTCGAATCTGAAGTCACCCATTGGGCCGTGGACACAGGGACGCGTTGCGTGGTGCTCGCAGCGCAAGTTGCCCCTCTCTCCAATTTGCATCTTTCCATTGCATGTTGTGCTTCTCCAGTCCCTGACGACCAGCTCTCGATTGCTGCAGTTTGAATCAAGCAAACACAGACACAGACACAGGAGTATTGAAACTGGCGAACTACGAGCTCTCAAGCTGCCACCATCATGTACATGTACTGTGAGCAACTCCACCCAACCAGAGGTCATAGCGTTGCCTTTGCAATCAGACATCAACATGGACGTTAGAGAGAGAGGAGGGGGGGGGGGGGGCAGAACGATACCAGAGAACAAACAAAAGAGAATACGAAGCTGTGCTCGCAATACGCTATATGTGCAACAAGAAATCCCCACAGAGTCCGCAACTTCTGGAGCAGACGTGGCTAGTTCATGGATGCAAACTGTACCCTGCCCCGAGATCAACTTGAATGGGCAGTGAAGGCACAAAATAATACACACTGGTTTACGTTAAAAATGAATGGCGCCGTCTCCACTGCTTTCTTCTTATACAGTAGTAGCACAATCAATACAATCATTATCCATTACTGCAACAGCATCCCACACCTGTGGCAAATGATATGATTCGTGCATATTCAGCATGCTCAGTGCATGCTCAGTCAAGAACACAATTGAAGTTGGAAGTAGTACTAACGCTTTGTTGGGACAATTTGCAGCTGGACAGCCCATATGTAGTTCAAAGAACGTCTCCTCTTTGATCCCCGCCATCTCTGTGGCTAGCTTGTGTGCAGCGCTCACTGGTCAATCAACTTGAACACGGCGCCGCAGTCTCTGTCGCTGCAGCAAGCCAAAAGCCAGGGAGGGAAGGCTGAAGCTGCAACCGGCACTGTTCGGACCTTCTTGTGTGTTGCTTTTCAACAATATTCTAATGAAATGCGGAGCACAGCTACCGAGCAGAAATCGTGCTTTTGGCTGTCTCTATTCGCAAGCCATCGCCAAGAAGTCAAAGTGGAGTAATTGTACCAGCGCTATCGCACGAAGTTTCTAAATGTCATTACTCAAGACAGGCTGGATTATGCTATTTGGCGGCGTCTTGAATCGCATGCAACACTTCCGGGTGTTGAAAGTTCTCCTTTCATCGGGCCATGACAAGCTCCGAGTCTCGCATAACGTCATTAGGTAGTGTATGATTTCATTTGGCGTCTCTGCATGCCTTGACGCAATACCGGAGAAAAAGCTTAGTGTTGAGTCTGCTGACGGAGAGCACTACTCTAATACCATTGCAGAGCAATTCTGAGAAAGCCCTGCACGTTTTGTGATGCGTGATCTGCCTGGAATGCTTGCCTTCACTATTATTAGTACATACATGTATGAGATTATAGACGGCCTTGACAATATCTCTGTAGAGAGCTTTGACTCTACGCTGTCCAGTAAATACGATTCATTGAGCTGCATTCCCGTCTTCCGCGTTGTGAAACGTGAACAGATGGTCGCATGATACCCTACAATATAATTACTAGTAGGGGCACACCGTTTTTAGTTCAATCAGCACGATATGAAGGCAACAATGGATCTACATGTATGTAGACCAGCCACCTCCTACTATTGGACTGGTCGTTCAGCAGTAAAGCTATGCCAGCGTGCAGTGCTCATGCAGTGCTCATGGCCCCGTACGTGTACTCTGTCATTGTGTGTCATTACAGGGAATGCATCAGCTACAGTCATGTAGATCTACAATGTCACGCTATGCTATTGTAGATCGACAATGTCACGCTGTCATTGTCGCAGTTGTCAAGGTTTGACAGTTCATTAACTGGTGCTGCACGCACTTCCGTATGCGCTGCCAGTGGCATCCATGCTGGCTGAACACTTTCCGGGAAATGGCCTGAGTCGCTGATGTGCTCCACGTTCGTGTTTGGTACATGCCAGTGACTAGTGCCAACTGCTGCACCGCACGTTATCATAATCGTGAATCATCACATAACCGGGGTCCCCCGTGCTCCATTTCACGCCTTTTAATACTCTCTTGCACCTGGTTCACTCACGTAGCAATGGCTGTGAGACGGTTGGATCTCACCATGTACCACCACTGCCGTGGCGTTGTGTTGCCTTCATCATTATACACCCATATGTCCGAAGGTCTGTGGGGTCGAAACATATAAAATAATTATAGTGTACCGGTATTGCCTGATGATCGTAGTAATACGTGAAACTCAGAGTTGTAACAAAGCTTCCAATCTCTCTCTTGTGTAGTGCACCGGTACCTGCATCCACTGTAACTTCGAAAACCTTTTCTTACACATAGCTCTGTGTCTCTAGTGGAGTGGACAACTGTAGATTGTAGAGTGGTATTTTGCGTACAGTCATGATGTCACTTGTAAGATTTGTTATGTATCTCGCACAAAACATGCAAATGCATCAGTGCTGTGTTGATAACCCGTGCCATGCCATGTGTGAGGGTGACCTCTACGTTATTTTGACCCTGCCGCTTTGTGTTTCTCTCAGCCCTCTCATGGCATCATGCCAAGGCAACATTAAACACACAGATGCAATAATTTGTTATTGCATGTCTCAACAACAAAAACATACACGGTGGGGCGGGGTTACGCACACACACATACATACACACACAAACACACACTCATACACACACACATACACACACAAACACACACTCATACACACACACATACACACACATCAATATACAGTCGAATATCCCAAGAAGTGTGCCATACGTCGTGATCAACATGTAGAACAAAGTATTTTTAGTTTCAGAGTCAAGACACAATATTACTACACGTTTGACTGTTCATTGAATCAGTTCTGCAGAGAAAGTACGAATTCGGGTTGTACTTGGAAGTAAGTATATGTTACAGAACTATACCGTGTAGTTATTAAACTGCAGCATGTTATTTCTATACATCATTAAAGAATCATTTATCGAGTTCTGGATATTGCTGTGCTATGGCTGTCATCAGGCTGGTCACCCATGCCAGGCCGTTGGGTGAAAGGTAGTTCATTGCCATTGCTGCAGCTATCGCGTGGCTAATGCCCTGGCGATCTGCTTCGCGGAATCGGCTGAGTCCATTGTCATGTGGAGAGTCCGGTCCGCGAAGTCCACAGTCGAAGCGAAACGAATACATCTTGCCCTGAACACACTTTGATGAACCTCTGGTGTGCTCGCATCTCAAATTTCCAAACTGACTGATCTCTATCACACCACGACATTTGGAGCCACGCCATCGGTTGTTAACCACGTCTGGGTTTCTGCATAGAGATCAGATGATAATGGATTCAACGTCAAACAGTACTCTAATACTCCAGACACGTTGGAAATATAGTGTGTAGAGTGAGAACACAGGCAAAGCCTTTGGTGATACAAAGAATACTTTATGACTTGGGGCTCCCCGTGTGCTAGTTTGTACGTGAAGTGTGTGGGTTACAGTGGGGGCTGCGTCCCACCCGCCTGTGTGGATTCACAGGAAGTGCGAGTTACGAAGCCTGAGGAAATGGTTGAACGGTCTCTGCTGGGATGACGACGACACCATAGCTCAGTGGTTAGAGCATCGCTAGCTACAAGCGAGGGTCCCTGGTTCGAGTCCTGGTGGTGACAGTCAATATTTTCTTCAGACTTTTCCCATTTGCGTCTTTCCCTCAAACCAGTGAATATGATACAAATCTCCACGCAGTCTCAATTTCCGCTGACGTCCCACTGCATTTGAGCACATTTCAACAGATTCTGTACTCGCACAATGGTTGTGTCCTGAATAGCATACCTCAACTCAAACACTCAAAATGAGGTCTCTTTGTTGTATACGTCATTTAAACTGTTCACCAAGTTATCGGGCACTAATGGCCCATTGTCAATGTGAAAACAGAAACACTAATGGGACCGAAAAACGGGATTGAGTAGATATGCAATGAGGCGCTGCAGGAAAGTGATGAGAAGAGTTCGGAAACGAAAAGTGTGTACAATGTATGTGTGCACATGGAGATGGTTTTGTCCTAGCTGGTATTATGTCTTACCTGGTGTTAGGACAGCCCACCGCTGGGCACCCCATATGTAGCTCGACATACCGCTCACCGTCGGCCATTCTGTGCGCGAGGAAGAACTGAAGCGGACACGATCAATTGCTTACCGAGTGCTTGATAACAGAATGACTACTGCAGACTGATCTTCAGAGACTTCTCAACGCACGGCGTTCAGTCTAGTTTGCGCTCTTCAGCAGACAGGGCATTCCTCTATGTAGGAGGATAGGTTCGATATTGAAACATGATCACATCCACCGCTCGTACAACACCATGATCACAATTACAGCAGTCAAGGCCGGTCAGACAGGGTATTCTCCCAGGTAGCACAGGGTCGGTGTTGAAACATGATAACTTCTACATCTCGTGAATCACCATAATGGCCAGTGCAGCAGCCAAGACCTTACCGTAGACAGTTGAGGACATCGCATTTCCGTTTAGATATTCTACCTGTTATGTCGCAGGTGCAGGTTTAGGCACTGGCAGAATAGCACTTACACGTACATTGTACTTTACTGTACATTGTACTGCCAGAACCTGCCTGGCTGTCTTCCAGAACCTGCCTGGCTGTCTTCCAGAGCCTGCCTGGCGCCAGCTGTCTGCCTGTCAGTGTCACCAAGTGATTGTCATCATCATTATTATTCCTCTCTAAATCAGCAGCTACATCACTGGCATTAGCAATGTACTTGACACATACTGGCATTAGCAATGGTACTGCAGAGCTCAGAATCCGCGAACCTCAATCACCAATCTAATACCGCGTTGCGTGTATGCATGCAGAATGAATGAAAGTTGGTTGGTGGTGGTGGCGGTGGGGTTGTGGAATTCTATTACTGCCACAACTGAAATAAGTCATGGCGTAAAAGGATCATCCTTTTACGCATCAGTGAGACGAAACTAATGCAATCAGAGTAGATTAGAGAGTACAGTAGAGTAGAGGAGAGCAATGACAGAGGAAATCGTGGAGATTTTGTTATGTACTCTTGAGCTGGAAGAAAACGAAGAAGAAATCAAAAAGAAATCGCCTGCTGATAGCGCTATCCTACACGTGTATAGCAAACGTGTTTTCTACACCCCCTATAACTCTAATCACATAATGTCATAATTATTATGACTGTACCTGACTGTGTACATGTATGTGTTTTGGGATATGCTAGGCTCGTCACTGTGAATGAGGAAACGCTTCAGGTTGGGCAGAGTAGTTCGGCCTCCAGCGTCTACTTGAAGCGTTCCGCCCATCAGTCCCAGCAAATCCTATTCTCTTCACATTACCGAGTGTTTTTACTTTGCAATGAAACAATATTACTATGAGAGGGTACGAATGTACAAATTGTACTTTCAGAAAAACCATGAATCAATATTGTTTTCTACATGTATGTGCTAACAATAACGTGAATACAGTGCGTGGACAGAGGACAATGTGGCTCGCTCCAATATGTCCTGTGCGGAGGTGCGTAATGTGAGAATGGATACGTTTATGAACAAATAGATGATGTAGTTATGCCTAAAGAATGTCAATCATGACATACAAGTGCATGGTGATAATAGACCAAGCCAAAAAAAGAGAAGAGAAAAAAGCACTAGCAAAAAGACATGAAATTCTGCTTCTATGTGCTCTCTTTTCCTTTTCTTTTCGCCTGCTTTTTCCTTTCTTGCTGGCCGTGGATGGCTACACAAACCCTACAATCGCCACGCAAAGTTGTCATTGGCTTCCCCAGCCATGTATTGCTTGGAATAAAACAAAACTAAAACTAAAACTCTTGTTGATATGATGGCCTATGATGATATAATGGCGATGTCATGATGTTGTAGTGGTGATGTCATGGTGATGACATAGCAAAGAATGTAAATCAGCGATAATCGGAATGGTTCCGGAACTCGGGAAGTAGCGCTTGACGATTGGGATTATCCTCGTAGTCCTTCTGCATCTCATCGTTCATTGCCAAAGCACCTTGGACAAACTCGAGGACACGTCCAAATGTTTTAGGCATCCATGATGCTGATTGCGGTTGTGGTAGGGGTGTTCTTGCTGGCATAGGCTGGGGCTCTTTCTGCTGAATTGCGCGCTCCATATTCGTTATGAAATGCTGAACACTAGCTATGCTCGTATCGCATGTACGAATCCAATCAGCCACCTCTTTCCTCAGCTGTTCCTTCAGTTGGCGACGTGCTTCTGGGTGGCAGGAGTCCATCTGGATCTTCAAGGTCAGAATGTAGTTGTTGCATCGCTGAATCATCTGGGGAAAACAAAGCAACACAAGACAGTACAGCACATAATTATAGACCACCATTACTTGATGTATACTCGAAGTACGTTGTAACGTAGTAGACATGTTTGCCACAGTTCGAGTAATTGACCGAAGACCACTAGTACATGCATGTCTTTGACCCCTACAGTGATATCAAACCCTTACAAAAGGTGTTCCAGTAAACACTTCCCTGAGAGATTCCTAGACTCACTGTTTTCTTCACTCCCCTTAATCAAGGTTATCTAATCTTGTTCTTAAATCTTTCTCCCTTTCCATCGTCATCATAACATTGGGCATGATTGCCCGTTTGACTTGCGATGTACAATGTAAACTAAAAACAAATACAAAAATGCTGTATACAACAATACTACATGCATTGAACAGCTCTGTTTGGTCCTGGAAGCTCTTTCATACTTTGCACAAAGAAAGAGAAATTCACGTCGGCAGTAAATTCCGACACGAAACCTGTCGCAACATACCTCATCAACAGTGATCGGGGTGCCGTCATGATTGTGCTTCATGATTTTGTACAGCTTCTTGCTGGTGTATGACAGTGAAGGTAGCGCTTTATTCATTTCTTTCAGCTCAAGCATTTCCAGGATTTCAATGTGGCCTAGGGTCCATGTGAACACATCGTACACCATTGCTTTGCTGGCTTGGAGTGTCCGCGGAAATGTCATCTGTTCCTGCTGCTGCTGCTGCTGTTCCTGCTGTTCCTGCTCCTGGTTTTGAGGTTTAAAGTGAGTTTCAATAATACCCCTCAGATCAGCTGGTAGCTTTTCGAAAGTTGCTCGCGTCTGTGGGTATGCTTCACCTGCAGCCTGATTAGCACCTTGTGACAAATCAGGCACATCATAAGCAGCAGGAGCAGCAGTACGGACAGCAGCAATAGTGGAATGTGGAGAAACTGTGGCAGTAGCACTAACGTCATCCGCAGTAGCAGCACCACGACCATGGCCAGCACCACCACGACCACCGAGACCACCACTACCAGCACCACGACCAGCACCACCACAACCACCGCGACCACCACAACCAGCACCACCACGACCAGCACCACGACCAGCACCAGCACCACCGCCGCCACGACCACGACCAGCACCACCGCCACTACCAGCACCACCGCCGCCACGACCACGACCAGCACCAGCACCACCACCAACCGCAGCTGCAGTACCAGCAACAGTAGCAGGGATACTGTCAAGATAGGAAGGAGAAGAAACTGCAGAAGCATAGGAGTTGTGACCTTTTGGTGTTATGCTTGTCATCCCGGAGGTCTGCGCTGCCTGACGTCCAGTGGGCGTCTGCGCCTGATGTGAGGTGAACTTGCCGGGAGGTTGACCTGCAGTCGCTGGTGATATATTCAGCCCCTGAAACTGCGTGTCAAAGCCTTGTCTTTCTGCTTCCTGTTGCCTAGTGCTTCTTGTTGCCTTTGGTGTTGCCATGGCTGATGATCTATCCCAATCTGCAGCTTCCAATACAGGTGCCTGACCTCTTTCCCTGGTATGGTTTTCCGTAGGCCCTCTGCGATGCGGCTGCGGGCTGGTACCTGCCTGTGGACTAAAGCTTGTTTCCTGCCAAGCTGGTTGCAGGTGTGTGTCAGTATATGTGAGATTCTGCGAAGGGATGACCGGCTGACCAGTTGGAACTCTCCGACTTGAAGCCACACTGGTGCTCGCTGTACGAGATGACGATTTCAATCGACGCACATCGTCTTGATGTCCACCTTGTTGTACTTTGGAGTTGTGTGATTTGGGTCCAGCAGACGCTGTGGTATCTGTAGAAACAAAAGGAGCCCAGGAAGTGTATTTATCTGCAAGATGGTCGATCTCCATAATAGATTCTCTGCACACTACAACTTGGAACACCATTACCGGCATGTGCTGCAATCTCAAACACATCACTTTTCACTCACAGATCAACGGTCCATTACATGGGGGAATGGTTTACTAGAGCAATCACACTCACGACAAACTTCAACTACAACAGGGGAAACAAAGACCGCGAAGGCAGGTTTTATGGAGTTGCGCAGAACAAGAGCAGCTACTTGAAAATATGTTTGTGAGTGAAAAATACGTTTTTTGCACTCTTTCGCTATGCTCAGTCAGGAGTCGCAGAATTTACTGTGACTTACTATGATTGACAGCATGATATTTGTGTTCAGAAGGTGGCAGGAAATCTGTGTTTGAGTTTGTGACTCGTACTTTGAGTTTTCATGCTAAAGGCTCAGACAACGGAAAACTCTGACACATGCAACAAATAGAGACATTTGACTCCTTTATTCAGCACAGCGATCACATGATTACTACGTAACTATACTCTAGCTATGGCCACCGATAAGCGCTATGGCAGGGGTGTCGGACACAGTATGGTCACTACGGTATTGACTGTACCACTTTTGGCCCCAATCACCCCGTAACTCAATAAAATACACTGATCTGGGATTTCAATTTCCACATTTTTGGCTCAGTAACCACACTCCCACGAGTAAATTGTACTAGTTCTTCAGATGGCTGACCGTACCACACTAAAATACCTTCCGACGCCCCTGTATGGTGTAATATTGATCTGCTTTGCAAGTACTGACTGCGAATAGCAAGTGCCGGAAGTTTGTGTGGAATGCTCTACCATTGCATTCTTCCCATGTGGATTCATTTTTCCAGGTAATCATGGATTTTTCGAAAAATGGTCTTTGAAATAGCAGTGAAAGGATCAAAACATTGACATTAATGCCATTTTTTCTCGCATTTCGTACTGATGATACGATTCGTAGTTCTACTTTTACGGAATGTGCTCACCATATGGGACATAGCCACTCCGATACGCCATCTAAGTGCTCAATGGACAGTCCACGAGGAGAATGTTAGGGATGATTATCGGGGATCCGATCACTCAGGTACTCAGAGCGGTAAACGGCCGGAGCTCGCAACTATCTGTTGCCCGTGCTGCTGAATTCGTCTCAATCACCAAAAGCAACGTTTACCGGTACTTCAGTACCTACTGGCAGACGCAGGAGGAATGCTGCAGCTCTAACGAGGAATGTTCTTCTCCTTTATCCACTAAATAGACAAACAAAACACATACTGCATTCAGTTTTATCGTGGCGCTGAAACATTGCATCTCGGTTATGGCAAGACAGAAACTGGGACGATGGTAATGTTTGTGAATGTTGCTTCGGTGCAACGGAGTACGTGAGGCTAGAGTAGAGCGCGATTTGGCTCTCTTTGGCGTGTCCAGCAGCAGTGCCGGCATGCCGGTACTACTAGCACTGGCAACAGTATGCACACGTACACGCCATCTCACTGTGCCTAGCAGAGGCCATCATAATACATACCATACCCAGTACACATGGTACAGGCGCGCAGCAAACTTTCGACATGTACGACACGCCGACCTCCGCCGCGATCCCAGGCCAGGGCCAGGTAGAATATAATGCACGTCAGTAAAACAGAAGATCTACATACCGGTGATAGCTTTCCGGGATGTGGTTGTCTCACACGTTTGACCATTGGTATTAAACAATTATTGAATACAATAATTATGCTTCAACCGCCTTTCCGCATAAATTATTCCTGAATGAGCACATGGATAACTGGTACTACTAGTATTGGGAACAGAAGCACGATATCACGACATGATCAGGTAGAATATTGCACGTCAGTTGACCAGTAGATCTACTATACCAGTGATAGCTTTCCGGGATGTGGTTGTCTCACACGTAACACGTTTGACCATTGGTATTAAACAATTATTGAATACAATAATTATGCTTCAACCGCCTTTCCGCATGCATTACTCTAATTTCACAAATTTTCGGTGTACTTTTATTTTCGGTACTTTCGGTGCATCTGCTTCATACCTAAAATTTCAATACACCGAACAAACACTGACACACATAATCCAATAGAAGGAACAGCTTCCCTGTACCGAAACTTTCTGTTCACCTAACCTGGCCTTTTGCCCTCATACCGAAAATATTGAGCACCGAAAATTTCTGAAATTAGAGTATTCCTGAATGAGCACATGAATAACTGGTACTAGTATTGGGGACAGAAGCATGATATCACGACATGTTAATTATCATGCTTCTGTTTGTAGTATACTTGGAAAGGTAGCATAATGTAGACCTACTTTGTACTTTGACACTGTATCATTACCTGTCGCGCATCGCGGTCGAGGCATTTTTCTAACAGGAAAACCGCAAGACGTGTTGGCAGACACGCAGATATAAATGTCGACGCCGTTTGCACGTTTGCATCTTACGAGCACAGCTCTAGCCCAGGTCATGCATGCCCTCCTTGCTTGTCCTGGCCTCGCACGGGTCTGTGCTAGCTCTGCATGACATTCACAGACCCAGTCAAAATGATGACTGCAAGTGTGCACGTCAAAGCGGAGTGGAGCTGTCAATGTGTTTCGGAGCCTGGTGGCTGCAGGCCGTGGCCGCTACGTGGCTCATGAGGCGAAGGGATCTACATGTCCACGAAAACACCTCATACGCAATATACCATGTACGACCACTGCGTTGACGACTCTGCCGTTGACTGACATGTCAATGGAATATTTTCCTGCTTTCTCTCTCACGCCACCAGTTCCATGATTCAACGTGTAGATCTGCCCGAACGAACTAACTACAGTATTTACTTTGTAGATCTACCGTCATGGCGGGTTTGGTTCATTCGACACAGCTATGCAATACTGACCTGGACAGATACATGTTATCACATTCTAGAGCTACTAGATCTACGACCAAACTGGCTGCTTATTTTCAATCATTGCCGACCCTGAACACCGCTGTGCGTGCGCTGCTGAGCGGGCGACTTTCGACACAAAGCCACTGACCACATGTGGACGTACCGGGCCGGATGCCTACTCGTGGAAAAAGGCGGCGGAGTGGAGATGCAGGCTGCAAGGGCAAGTAGGATCTGGGCCGCGCGGCTGTATCAGTGTATGGAACTACCATCTCCACGCTCCGCCAGTTCCGCGCCAGCATGATCCCGCACACCCTTAGTACCTAGAGTACCAAACGTCCTGTTTGATGATCAGCTGGCTTAGTTTTTCTCCACCTCTATCCTAATGACATCAGTCCCCAATTTCATTTATTACTGCTTTCTATCTGCATTCGCCACCTTTTCATTGGGCAGATCTGCCCGTTTGGTTTGCGAATTAAAATAAACACAACAACAACAACAACAACAACACTTTGCTTGTCTCATGAGCTCAGCCCGCCATAGTTTCTCAACTTCCTCAGCCATTGCGTCCAGTCTCCTTTCCGCGTCCCTCTTGCATCTCTGTCTAATTTCATGTTGAACCCCGTTGCGATCTTGCTTTAAAAGCCTTGACCTTTTATCTCCATCCGGGGTGTTGATCCAGCTCAACCTGAGTTCCTTCTGATATTTTCACAGCTTCTCAATTTCGGGATCATTCGATTGTTTTCTTGTCTTGGTTCTCTTTACTTGACCGACAGTGCTGTGTGCGGTTTCTTTAACAGCTGTCACGATGTCATTGTAGACTTCGTCACATGGCCTGGCACCGTCACAGACTGGAGGTATGATGGAGGACAGCCTCTCTTGGTACCGTTTCTGTATTGCTTTGTCCGCCACGAGTCTACTGACATTCAGCGCCAGTCCTGTGGATGCGGTGCTGTGTCTTGCACTTGACGGCTGACATGCTCCAAGAACACCGTAAATCCTGGCTAGATCCAAATCCGCAACAACAAGCTTGTGGTCGGTGCTGATCTCCATTCCTCCGTAGCTCCGGCAATTTTGCAGCATTCGCTTGTGGGATGAACGGCACACAATGTAATCAATTTGGTTGAATATAGGCACTGTTTTCCCAGACGCCACGTCTCTTCGCCATCCAGTCCACGTGGTTTTGTGCCTAGCAGCATGCTGGAAAGTGGTATTGGCTAGGAACAGGCCATTGCTGTCACAGTAGTCCACAAGTGACTGTCCATTCACATTACGAATTCCTCTGCCATGACTCCCCACAGCAGTCTCGCCAGGTCTTCTGACTCCAGCTTTAGCATTGAAGTCTCCGGCAATGTAGAGCAGCGTGCAGCCCCCCAAAAAGATATAGTGAAAGAAAAGCCTAGCAAAGCATTGCAAGCCACGTTGGTTCGGCTGCACGACTTCGGCTGCCACTTTGCAAGCATTTTAGCTAGTGCAAACATGCAGGTGTAGTTGGGTGACTCCGCTCTCTCGCGAAAGGAGAATGTCTTCTTCATTCAGGACTGGTCTAAAGAATATATCAATAGGAAGTTTCAACGTTAGAGGTATTTCTAGTCAGGTGAAGCGGGAGCAGCTTGCTCGGGATATCGCGAGGTACCGAGTCGATGTTTGTTGTCTTCAAGAAACGAAAATAGTAAATTCTTTTGATGAAACGCTGGGCAACGGAACGAGAATCATCTGCCTGCCGTCAGAGTGCAGGCATTACGGTATGGGCTTTGCCGTTGGAGGCGCCCTCAAGGACTGTATGAGCCGGTATTGGCGTATTTCTGACAGAGCGGCCGGTATTCAATTCAAATTTCCCAATAGCAAAAAATCATCGTTGACGGTCATCAACGCCTACGGTCCAACAACAGCCCGGATGAACAAAGTGAGTTCTTTGACAGTTTGGCGAACGCCGTGACTGACTACGCTTCCAGTGGATTATTGTTCGTAGCTGGTGACTTCAACTCGAAGCTAGGGATACGCAAAAGTGGCGAGTCCTTTCTTGGACGCTATGGCCGCGGTCAACGAAACTTGAGTGGTGGAGTTTTTGCTAGTTTCCTTGAAGCTCACAACCTGTTCGCTGGCAACACAGCATTTCAGCACAGCGCTAGACATAAAACAACGTGGCAAGGCCCTTGCCGTGACAATTCCGGTGTTCCTGTTTACAATATGATAGATTACATCTGCTGCCGTCAGAACCAGAGTCCCCTTCTAACAGACGCAAGGTCGTATGCGGGAACATATGTATTCTCCGACCATCGCCTAGTTGTGGCGAGACTGGACATGTCGAGATTCTATGATGTTCTGGGTATGCACCAACGCGAGACCACTGCCGGCAATATCCGCCCTGACACTGGAAAGCTTGCTTCAGATGTCGCAATTCGGGAATCCTACAAGAGAACTGTGGAGACCCAGGTCCAGTGCAGCGTGTCATCAGAAACCAACAGCACCCAAGCAGTCTGGGAATCCTTATCTGAAGTCCTCAGCAAATCAGCACTGGATTCGGCCGGCACTCAGCAGAGACAACATCACCGCCATGACTTCTCCCCTGAAATTGAGTTGCTGTCACGAAAGCAGAAAGATCTTCGCCTGGCGATTGGAGAGTGCAGGGATGACCAGAAAAGACAGTCACTAAAAAATCAAAGAAATCGCACAATGCATGAAATTCGTGATATCGCATCTGACAATGCCAAGAGAGCCTTGGATCGTCAAGCAGAGGAAGTGGAGCGACTGCATGATAGTGGGGCAAAGATGTTCCGTGCTGTCCAGCTACTGAAGCGAAAACCGTACAGCCAGCCTATTATTCATGATGAGAAGCAGCGGGTCGTTATCAACCCTGCAGACCAGCAGGCGTTCATCATCAAGCATTATGAAAGCCAATTCCATGATAAATCCCTCCCTGACATTCCACAATTCCTAGGTGATCCCAGCCCTCTCCCCAATCAAATCACATCGTCCGAAGTTAGGAGGGCCTTCCAAAGCCTGAATAACGGGAGAGCGGCAGGCCCTGACCACTCTCCGGAGAGTTACTCAAGTACAGTCCTCCCATTGTCGCTGAGATGACTTCCGACATCTTGAACCGAGCTATTGAGACACATGACCCACTCGAAGTTGGCAGAGGAACCCTAATACTGCTGCAGAAGCCGGGTAAACCATTAGGGCCGCTTACTAGTACGCGCCCTATCGTACTGCTCTCGGCGTTGAGAAAGACGCTGTCCCTGATTGTGCTGAAGAGGATACAGCCAGCGGTTGATCAGTACCTGGCTACATCCCAAAGTGCTTTTCGTCGTGGCCGCAGCACAAGTGATGTGGTGTGGTGCCATAGATGGCTATGTAGTATGACGCAGCGATTCAATACGTCCATCCACATATTGGGAATTGACATGAGTAAAGCATTCGACACTGTCCGCCGCGATGTCCTGATGAGGATCCTTGAATCCTTCCTCCAAGAAAGTGAGCTCCGAATGATCCGTATACTGTTGACTGAAACCTGGCTTGAACCTCGTGTGAAAGGTGCATCGAAAAGCTCCTTCAAGACAAATATCGGAGTCCCTCAAGGGGACAGTCTCTCTCCAGTGCTTTTCACCATTTACCTGGAGGCTGCTCTCCGGGACCTACGACAGGAGCTGCCATCTCGCCCTGCTGTGGACAATGACCTGCCGCTGGATATCGCATACGCGGACGATGTTGATTTTGTGAGCCGGGATGAGACGTTTCTCAGTGAAGTTGAACAACAAGCTCCAGCAGTTCTTGCGAGATGGAACCTGAACGTTAATCCCTCCAAGACAGAGCATACCACCGTCGCCCGATTTCCCGATAGGAACCAAGAAACGTGGCGTACTGTCCGCAAACTAGGCTCCCTCCTGGGTGACGCCGAAGATGCTGCTCGGAGGCGTCAACTGGCCGCCGCCGCCTTCAACTCACTCCTCAAGATCTGGACCCGGAGGCGCCAGATCAGTGAAGGTCTTCGGCTGAGGCTCTACAACGCCTACGTCATCCCAGTCCTTACCTACAACTGCGGCACTTGGGGCCTACCGATGTCGGAGCTCGCGCGAATGGATTCGTTCCACAGGACCCAGCTAAGGAGCATCATCGACATGCGGTACCCTAAACGAATTAGCAATGACACTCTGTATAAGCGCTGCGGAGCTGTCCCCATCAGCGAGATGATCACAAGGCAGCGCTACAGTCTCCCTGGCCATATCTTTCGTTTGGCCCCAACTGCTCCTCCACAGTTGGCAGTGGATATGTATCTTCGCCTGGCCAACGACGAGGGCACTGAACGCTTCAGGGGTCGACCTCGGACGACTTTGGTAACGGTCTTGCAGACGGAACTGTTATCATGGCATGGACTTACCCTCCACCAGCCGCTAGATGTTGACGCAGTCCGCACAATGGCAGCGGACCGACAGGCATGGCGTGGAGCCCGCCCCACCTAACAGGACTGACCAGACATGTTGTATGCATATTCTATTTTATTTTATACTTTGGATGAAGTTTTCCATTAGTCATATTTGTGTTGTTGCTAACGGCTTTTGTTGACGTCACTTCTGTCATTTCATTGTATCGTATTACTCTTCAGACATCAATCCTGAATGGCATAAGCGAAAGTGGCACCCCCGCCACCTACGCGGACATGCTTTTAATAATAATAAATATATTGCCTGATGATCGTAGTAATACGTGAAACTCAGAGTTGTAACAAAGCTTCCAATCTCTCTCTTGTGTAGTGCACCGGTACCTGCATCCACTGTAACTTCGAAAACCTTTTCTTACACATAGCTCTGTGTCTCTAGTGGAGTGGACAACTGTAGATTGTAGAGTGGTATTTTGCGTACAGTCATGATGTCACTTGTAAGATTTGTTATGTATCTCGCACAAAACATGCAAATGCATCAGTGCTGTGTTGATAACCCGTGCCATGCCATGTGTGAGGGTGACCTCTACGTTATTTTGACCCTGCCGCTGTGTGTTTCTCTCAGCCCTCTCATGGCATCATGCCAAGGCAACATTAAACACACAGATGCAATAATTTTATATTGCATGTCTCAACAACAAAAACATACACGGTGGGGCGGGGTTACGCACACACACATACATACACACACAAACACACACTCATACACACACACATACACACACATGCATATACAGTCGAATATCCCAAGAAGTGTGCCATACGTAGTGATCAACATGTAGAACAAAGTATTTTTAGTTTCAGAGTCAAGACACAATATTACTACACGTTTGACTGTTCATTGAATCAGTTCTGCAGAGAAAGTACGAATTCGGGTTGTACTTGGAAGTAAGTATATGTTACAGAACTATACCATGTAGTTATTAAACTGCAGCATGTTATTTCTATACATCATTAAAGAATCATTTATCGAGTTCTGAATATTGCTGTGCTATGGCTGTCATCAGGCTGGTCACCCATGCCAGGCCGTTGGGCGAAAGGTAGTTCATTGCCATTGCTGCAGCTATCGCGTGGCTAATGCCCTGGCGATCTGCTTCGCGGAATCGGCTGAGTCCATTGTCATGTGGAGAGTCCGGTCCGCGAAGTCCACAGTCGAAGCGAAACGAATACATCTTGCCCTGGACACACTTTGATGAACCTCCGGTGTGCTCGCATCTCAAATTTCCAAACTGACTGATCTCTATCACACCACGACATTTGGAGCCACGCCATCGTTTGTTAACCACGTCTGGGTTTCTGCATAGAGATCAGATGATAATGGATTCAACGTCAAACAGTACTCTAATACTCCAGACACGTTGAAAATGTAGTATGTAGAGTGAGAACACAGGCAAAGCCTTTGGTGATACAAAGAATACTTTATGACTTGGGGCTCCCCGTGTGCTAGTTTGTACGTGAAATGTGTGGGTTACAGTGGGGGCTTCGTCCCACCCGCCTGTGTGAATTCACAGGAAGTGCGAGTTACGAAGCCTGAGGAAATGGTTGAACGGTCTCTGCTGGGATGACGACGACACCATAGCTCAGTTGTTAGAGCATCGCTAGCTACAAGCGAGGGTCCCTGGTTCGAGTCCTGGTGGTGACAGTCAATATTTTCTTCAGACTTTTCCCATTTGCGTCTTTCCCTCAAACCAGTGAATATGATACAAATCTCCACGCAGTCTCAATTTCCGCTGACGTCCCACTGCATTTGAGCACATTTCAACAGATTCTGTACTCGCACAATGGTTGTGTTCTGAATAGCATACCTCAACTCAAACACTGAAAATGAGGTCTCTTTGTTGTATACGTCATTTAAACTGTTCACCAAACTATCGGGCACTAATGGCCCATTGTCAATGTGAAAACAGAAACACTAATGGGAACGAAAAACGGGATTGAGTAGATATGCAATGAGGTGCTGCAGGAAAGTGATGAGAACAGTGCGGAAACGAAAAGTGTGTACAATGTATGTGTGCACATGGAGATGGTTTTGTCCTAGCTGGTATTATGTCTTACCTGGTGTTAGGTTAGCCCACCGCTGGGCACCCCATATGTAGCTCGACATACCGCTCACCGTCGGCCATTCTGTGCGCGAGGAAGAACTGAAGCGGACACGATCAATTGCTTACGGAGTGGTTGATAACTGACTGACTACTGCAGACTGATCTTCAGAGACTTCTCAACGCACGGCGTTCAGTCTAGTTTGCGCTCTTCAGCAGACAGGGTATGCCTTTATGTAGGAGGACAGGTTCGATATTGAAACATGATCACATCTACCGCTCGTACAACACCATTATCACAATTACAGCAGTCAAGGCCCGGTCAGACAGGGTATTCTCCCAGGTAGCGCAGGGTCGGTGTTGAAACATGATAACTTCTACATCTCGTGAATCATCATAACAACCAGTGCAGCAGCCAAGGCCTTACCGTAGACAGTTGAGGACATCGCATTTCCGTTTAGATATTCTACCTGTTAGTGTTATGTCGCAGGTGCAGGTTTAGGCACTGGCAGAATAGCACTTACACGTACATTGTATGTTGCTGTACATAATTGTACTGCCAGAGCCTGCCTGGCTGTCTTACAGAGCCTGCCTGGCTGTCTTACAGAGCCGGCCTGGCTGTCTTACAGAGCCGGCCTGGCTGTCTTACAGAGCCTGCCTGGCTGTCTTACAGAGCCTGCCTGGCTGTCTTCCAGAACCTGCCTGGCTGTCTTCCAGAACCTGCCTGGCTGTCTTCCAGAACATGCCTGGCGCCAGCTGTCTGCCTGTCAGTGTCACCAAGTGATTGTCATCATTATTATTCCTCTCTATATCAGCAGCTACATCAGCAATGTACTTGACACATACAGGCATTAGCAATGTACTTGACACATACTGGCATTAGCAATGGTACTACAGAGCTCAGAATCCGCGAACCTCAATCACCAGTCTAATACCGCGTTGCGAGTATGCATGCAGAATGAATGAAAGTAACTGTTAGTTGGTGGCGGTGGGGTTGTGGAATTCTATTACTGCCACAACTGAAATACGTGATGGCGTAAAAGGATCATCCTTTTACGCATCAGTGAGACAAAACTAATGCAATCAAAGTACAGTAGATTAGAGGAGAACGTGGAAATTTTGTTATGTACTCTTGAGCTGGAAGAAAACGAAGAAGAAATCAAAAAGAAATCGCCTGCTGATAGCGTTATCCTACACGTGTACAGAAAACGTGTTTTCCACCCTCCCTGCAACTTCATGACCGTACATGCACTCAAAGTGTCTGAAGTGACTGTGTACATGGATATGTGTTGTGGGATGTCAGGCTCGTCACTGTGAATGAGAAAACGCTTCAGGTTGGGCAGAATAGTTCAGCCTCCAGCGTCTACTTGAACCGTTTCGCCCATCAGTCCCAGCAAATCCTACTCTCTTCACAGTATCGAGTGTTTTCACTTTGCAATGCAATATTCGAATGGATACGGGTATAAAGACAAAGAAAAACCATAAATCAATAGTGTTTTCTTCATGTATGTGCTAGCTATAATTAACGTGAATACATGGTGTGCGGACAGAGGCCAATGTGGCTCGCTCCAATATGTCCTGTGCGGAGCTGCGTAATGTGAGAATGGATACGTTTATGAACAAATAGATGACGTGGTTATGCCTAAAGAATGTCAATTATGACATACACGTGTACAGTGATAATGGACTAAGCCAAAAATAGAAGAGAAAAAGCACTAGCAAAAAGACATGAAATTCTGCTTCTATGTGCTCTCTTTTCCTTTTCTTTTCGCCTTCTTTTTCCTTTCTTGCTGGCCGTGGATGGCTATAAAAACCCAACAATCGCCACGCAAAGTGGTCATTGGCTTCCCCAGCCATGTATTGCTTGGAATAAAACTTAACGTGAACTAAAACTCTTATTGATATGATGGCCTATGATGATGCCTTGATGATGTTATGGCGATGTCATGATGATGTAGTGGTGATGTCATTGTGATGTCATAGCAAAGAATGTAAATCAGCGATAATCGAAATGGTTCCGGAACTCGGGAAGTAGCGCTTGCCGATTGGGATTCTCCTCGTAGTCCTTCTCCATCTCGTCGTTCCTTGCCAAAGCACCTTGGACAAACTGGAGGACACGTCCAAATGTGCTAGGCATAAATGATGATGAATGCGGTGGTTGTAGGGGTGTTCTTGCTGGCATTGGCTCGGGCTCTTTCTGCTGAATTGCTCGCTCCATATTCGTTGTGAAATGGTGAACACTATCTATGCTCATATTGCATGTACGAATCCAATCAGCCACCTCTTCCCTCAGCTGTTCCTTCAGTTGATGACGTGCTTCTGGGTGGCAGGAGTCCATCTGGATCTTTAGGATCAGAATGTAGTTGTTGCATCGCTGAATCATCTGGGGGAAACAAAGCAACCCAAGACAGTACAGCACATAATTATAGACCACCATTACTTGATGTATACTCGAAGTACGTTGTAACGTAGTAGACATATTTGCCACCGTTAAAGCAATTGACCCAAGACCACAAGGACATGTATCTCTTTGACCCCCGACAGTGATATCAAACCCTTACAAAAGGTATTCCAGTAAACACTTCTCTGAGAGACTCTTGACTCACTGTTTCCTTCACTCCCCAGGTTATCTATTCTTGTTCTTAAATCTTTCTCCCTTTCCATTGTCATCATAACATTGGGCATGATTGCCCGTTTGACTTGCGATGTACAATGTAAACTAAAAACAAATACAAAAATGCTGTATACAACAATACTACATGCATAGAACAGCTCTGTTTGGTCCTGGAAGCTCTTTCATACTTTGCACAAAGAAAGAGAAATTCACGTCGGCAGTAAATTCGAACGTGAAAACTGTCGCAACATACCTCATCAACAGTGATCGGGGTGCCGTCATGATTGTGCTTCATGGTTTTGTACAGCTCCTTGCTGGTTGATGACAGTGAAGGTAGCGCTTTATTCATTTTTTTCAGCTCAAGCCTTTCCAGGATTTCAATGTGCCCTAGAGTCCATGTGTACACATCGTACACCATTGATTTGCTGGCTTGGAGTGTCCGCGGAAATGTCATCTGTTCCTGCTGCTGCTGCTGTTCCTGCTGGAGCTGCTCCTGAGTTTTAAAGTGAGAGTCAACAATATCGCTCAGATCAGCTGGTAGATTTTCGAAAGTTGCTGGTGTGCGTGGGTTTGCTTCACCTGCAGTCTGGTTAGCACCTTGTGACAAATCAGACACATCATCATCATCATCATAAGCAGCAGCAGCAGCAGAAGGGACAGCAGCAATAGTGGAATGTGGAGAAACTGTGGCAGTAGCACTAACATCATCCGCCGTAGCAGCACCACGACCACGACCAGCACCACCACGACCGCGACCACCACTACCAGCACCAGCACCACCCAAACCAGCACCACAGCCAGCACCAGCACCACCAAAACCAGCACCACAGCCAGCACCAGCACCACCAAAACCAGCACCAGCACCACCAGCACCACCACCAGACGCAGCTGCAGTACCAGCAACAGTAGCAGGGATACTGACAAGATGGAAAGTAGAAGAAACTGCAGAAGCATAGGAGCTGTGACCTTTTGGTGTTACACTTGTCATCCCCAAGGTCTGCGCTGCCTGACGTCCAATGGGCGTCTGCGCCGGATGTGAGGGGACCTTGCTGGGAGGGTGACCTGCAGTCGCTGGTGATATATTCAGACCCTGAAACTGCGTTTCAATGCCTTGTCGTTCTGGTTCCGATGGCTTAGTGCTTCTTGTTTCCATTGGTGTTGCCATGGCTAAAGATCTATCCCAATTTGAAGCTTCCAATACTGATGCCTGACGTCTTTCCTGGGTATAATTGTCTGTAGTCCCTCTGCGATGCGGCTGAGGTCTGATACCTGCCTGCAGACTAGAGCTTGTTTCGTGCAAAGCTGGTTGTAGGTGGGCGACAGTAGATGTGAGTATGTGCGAAGGGATGACCGGCTGACGAGTGGGAGCTCTCCGACTTGAAGCCGTACTGGTGCTTGCTTTACGACATGACAATTTCACTAGATGAGCATTGTCTTGATGTCCCCTTCGTTGCGTTTTGCAGTGGTGTGATCTGGTTGTACCGGGCGCTGTAGTCTCTGGAGAAACAAAAGGAGCACCGTAAATGTCGTTATCTGCAAGATGGTCGATCTCCATAATAGTCTCCTGCACAATACATCTTGGAACACCATTACCAGCCTGCGCTGCAATTTCAAACACATCACTTATCACTTGCAGATTAACTGTCCAGCACATGGCGTAGTGATCTATCATAGCAATCACACTAGTGACGAACGTCACTACACCGAGGAAAACAAACACGGCGATGGCCAGTTTTATGCAGTTGCGCAGAACAAGAGCAGCTACTTGAACGTATGTGAGTGAAAGACAAGTATATTGCACCCTTTCACTACGCTCGGCCTTGAAAAATAGTAATCAAGACTTTTCCGATCAGGAGTAGCAGAATTTACTGTGATTGCATAATATTTATGTTCAGAAGGCAAGAAGAAAATTGTGTACTTTGAGGTTACGACTCGTACTTGGAGTTTCATGCTAAAGGCTCAGACTACGGAAAACTCTAACACATGCAACAAACAGAGACCTTCTTTATTCAGAAAGTCGATCACATGATTACTACATAATATGCTCTAGCTAGGGCCCCGTCCCGATAAGCGCTATGGTAAAATGATGATCTTCTTTTGCTTGTAGTGACTGCGATTAATAATTGCCTGTAGTTTGTATGTCATGCACTACCATTGGGTTTTCCCTTCATTTTCCGGCATGGATTTTTCGATAAACGGTCTTCGAATAAGCAGTGAAAGGATCAAAAATTGACCAATGCCATTTTTTCTCGCGTGTCGTGCTCATAATACGACTTGTACTTGTACTTCTACAGAACGTGCTCACCATGACGAGAATGGCGACCCCGAGGCTTCCCCATCTAAGCGTTCAATGGGCAGTCCAAGAGGAGAATGTATGTAGCCTTGCTCCAGAATTCGTCTCAATCACCAAAAAGAAACATTCACCTACGGGCAGACGCAGGAGGAATGCTGCAGCTCTAACGAAGAATGCTCTTCGCCTTTATCCACTACTTTTGCAAACAAAATATTCAGTTTTCTCGTGAGGCTGAAACATTGCATCTCGGTTATAGCCAGACAGAACCTGGGACGATGGTATTCTCTGTGAATGTCGCTTCGGTGCAACGGAGAACGTGGGTCCGTGCATGTCAGTGAGGCTAGAGAGCGGCTTTGGCGTGTCCAGCAGCAGTAGCAGCAGAAAACACGCGCTATCTCAATGTGCCTAACCGGAGTTCTCACCATACCCAGTAGATCTACAGGTGCGCAGCAAACTATGTTACTTTCGACATGTACGACACGTAGACCTCCGCCGCGATCCCATGGCCAGTTAGAATATTGCACGTCCGTACACCATGGTACACCTACTAACTACACCAGTGCAATTATTACCAGTGATAGCTTTCCGGGATGTGGTTGTCTCACACGTTTGACCATAGACATTGAAAACAATATGTGCTTCAACCGCCTTTCCGCATGCATTATTCCATAATGAGCACATGGATAACATGCATTAGCCATTAGTACTGGGGACAGAAGCACGGTAATTATCATGATTGTATTACACTTCGAAAGCTAGTATAATAGAGATCTACATTATATTTTGACACAGTTTCACTACCTGTCGCGAATCGCGGTTGAGGCATTTTTTGCACCAGGAAAACCGCAAAACGTGTTGACAGACGCGCAGAGATAAATGTCAACAGTGTTTGCACGTTTGCATATACAACCCCTGCTCTAGCCCATGGGGGTCATGCATGCCCTCCTTGCTTGTCCTGGTTGCGCACCGTACCGGTCCGTGCTAGCATGACATCCACACTCCACAGACCCAGTCAAAGCGATGACCTGATGACTGCTCCGAGTGTGCAATGTGTATGTCAAAGCGGAGTGTAGCTGTCAATGTTTTTCGGAGCCTGGTGGCTGCAGCCGTGCAGGCCGTGGCTGTTACGTGGCTCACGAGTCTACATGTAGACTACAATGTAGAGTACACGAAAACACCATGTACGACCACAGCGTTTACGACTCTGCCGTAGGCTGACATGTCAATGGAATTATTTTCCTGCTTTCTATGATAAAATTAATAATGATTATGATGTGTTTATCTGCCTGAACTAACTAACTAACTAACTAACTTTGTATCGTCATGGCGAGTTTGACTCATTCTACACAGCTATGTAATACTGACATGGACAGACGGATACATAATTACATTGTAGCTCTACTGCATGGTACTAGATATACGACCAAACTGGCTGCTTATTTTCGATCATTACCGACCCTGAACACCGCGGCGGGTGCGCGGCTGAGCGGGCGACTTTCGACATAAAGCCGCTGACCGCATGTGGACGTACCCGGTACCCGGCCGGATGCCTACTCACGGTAGGCGGCGGAGCGGAGACGCACGCTGCAAGGGCAAGTAGGATCTGTGACTTTGCTCGTCTTAGCCCACCAAGCCTTTGCCTTGCTAGTTCATACCCCTGCCAGGCGTAGAGGGCTTGTTTGGACTAGCGTGTTTAGCGGCTTGGGCATCTACGGAGTAGTTGAACCACATCCTCATGTAACTGTTGTTCCGAACCATTTTCAGTTGTGGAGCAGAGCTGCAAGGGTCAACTAACTGGCCTTCGCGATTGGATTTTTGCATTTCAATATGAAGATATGCCGTTCAGCTGCAATCTTGTAGTGCGGGTGGATCTATTGAAAGACAATCAGCGTGTGTTCTTCGCGCAACGGCCAGTCCCGCGAAGCCAAGAGGATCACGAGGCAGAGGTCGGAATTCCTCGCACGGCTCCGACTAGTCCGACTTGCAAGAGTTCGCTAAGAGAGATCGAATGTCAAGCTAGCGACCAGGTACCACTCGAGTTTCTCGCATCGGAACCTCCGCAGCGGGAGCGCGTTGCTGACGTCAAGGATCTTGCTGGGCTCAACACAAGCTCAACTGACAATACCGTCACAGCCACCAGAGCTCTACCTCCGAAAGTCCCGTATCCAGCTCCGCTTCCAGTAGATCTACGACATAGCCAGAGTCACAAGTGGAGAACACGCGATCACGCGCGTCCTACCGCGAAGAGCGAGGGTCTTCATCAGCAGACAAGATCGCAGTTCCGCAGTAAGTGAATAATAGCAGGTCCTGCAGTAGCATGCTCGCGACACACTAGAAGCAGGGACCTTACACTGGATAGATCTTCAAAAAAGCACCCTGGTACTCTATGATCGATGCCATATTTGTTTTTTTGGGGGGGGGGGGGGGATTCACCCCTCAGAGCCCCCCCCCCCTCGGATAGGCTACTGAAGTTTGTGCTGCAGGAGTACTATAACACAGTATATAGTGTTCCAGCATCCCGAACATCACTAGGGATACAACATACTCGTTGATACACTTCCAGCGTAGGAAACGCCTCGTGAGCAGAAAGGCGGCAATATGAGTTAGTGTTGCACATGGAGTTGTGAGGAAAGACGCAGATAGTCATTGACCATTCGCAGTGCATCTACCTCAACAATCCTTTCATATGGCCGGGCGTGGTGGTGGGGGCAGTAGTAGTTTGATGACACATCTTTGCAAATTTCCAATGGCCCAAAGGATCTGTTCCCAAAACTCCACATACAACACTGACTCATATCCCTGCATAACGCAGACAAGGTGTTTGTCGCGCTGGAAGAGAGCATCGCAGTAATTTCGTTTGGCTAGTATGTTGGAGCTGCGGGAGCGCTATCATGTGCAGTGCTGCTGTAGCATACATTTCATTAGGCTACTCAAAGCTCAGAAGAATGATGAGGGTTGGCTTCCCTGATTTACATGGGGTTATGGGGTTCCTCCCCCCCCCCCCCCCCCCTGGATCCACCCCTGCTGAACCACTGTGAGCACCCAGTAGGGACTGGTGCGTTTTTTCAGGTTTGCCGAATGAAAGGTCCTTCTTCTGTTCTTCAGATGGAAGCCTGTGTGAGTCCGCCAGGAAACGCGAGCCCTTATGTTGTTGTTGTTGTTGTTGTTGTATTCTTCATTAATGGTAAATCCAAAACAGGCAGCATACTAATGGCACTGGACCGACATGGGAAAAGCAATAGTGTGAGTAAGAAAGAGAGAGAGAGAGAGAGGGGGGGAAGAAGTCGTGGAGGGAGAGAAAGTACAAAACATTAGCAAGAGTACCAATGGACCAGGTCTATAGACAACTTTGCGATATATGGTTCATGGCGTTGGGCTTGAAAACTGGCAAGTTTGCAATGCATCTAATTTCTGGAGGCAGAACATTCCATAGCACAGCACCTGCATGCGTTATGCGCTTGGCCGAGTCAGTGGTAGTGGCTGGAAGAATAAGGCCGAGTGCGTAGTAATGGCTGGCGGAATAAGGCCGAGTGTGTAGTAATGGCTGGAGGAATAAGGAGCAGGTTACTACTACCACCCTGCAGTCTCTGAGATGGAACGATGGAGAAGAAGAGTTTAAATAGGTGGCTCGAGGCATCGTGAAGGCAGAGCCAGATAAAGCATAGTACGCGCTGCTGCACATAAAACCTGAGGGGATGAATGGCAGTGCGTGTGACCAGGTCTGCCACAGGGTCAGGAGCAGCCATCTGCTGATATAAAACATTCCTTGGAATTTTCTGTCCTGATTTGTCAACTATGCCCCACCCAGAATGCATGCGGAAATTATTTTTATTCCAGTCGTCCCTCTCTAATCCGGCACTTGTTTATCCGGAACCCTTGCCAACCGGCGCACTTTCTGACGAAACCAATTTTTTCCGTTCAATTCCTACATCTTAATCCGGCACTTGAATTCCGCCTCCGGCAGTGACTTTTTGAAATGAATCGCTCAAACTGCACGTAGTTTGATTTCATAATCCGGCAGTCGTAAATCGCGTACCGCACAGGTGCACTCCAGGTTAGGCCAGTCTGGTCGATGTTGTCCAGGAGACAACGGCAGTCAACCATACTTTCTTATTTTAGCAAGGAGTAGTGTCCTGCCAATTTTCCGAGGTGTGTGTGTGCAAGAGTACATGTGAACATGTTCTCTGTTTTACTTTATCACTTTATCACTGTGTATATTCCCGGAGAACAATTGAGAATATAAAGCCGTGCACCAAATACTTGGGTCGACACGGAAAAACCCTGCGTTTTGACGTACATATGATACATGCATGCAATTGGGTAGGGCCGGGTCAGAGGGCAGGATTTCTTAATCCAGCACCCTCGTTAATCCAGCAGAAAACGCCGTAGCAAAAGGTGCCGGATTAGAGAGGGACGACTGTATTGCCACTGTGCATTACACTGAAGTACTGTTTTCCATCCGATACTACTGCAGGTGTTGAGCCACAGGGCCTGTTCACAATGGGTCAGTCGTGTTCATTTTGTCTTGGAGGAGAGACGGAAAAGGAACCTAGCGATGTGCAGGAGTCAAGCACATGTGAAATCAAACCAAGTCAAGTTCTTTCCATAAGACGTAAGTCTGTTTGATATCATCAAAGGATGATTGCGCACAGCTCCACTCTGAGTGCAGACTATGCACAAACGAGAGAGCTTGGAAGCTCAGGGCCCTACGCTATGCTTTTTGCCTTGATGACCTAGACAAAAAAGCATAGGGATGTTATAAATTCTTATAAATTTCTCCTGTTTTTTAAAGACATAACCTGGGATTCGAACCCGCACTATCGCCCTGCATGCATCCCCCGATACACTTCGCATACATACTAATTCTTCCAAGTTGCTTCATGTTACGATCTTGCATTTGAAAGCCCTATTTGAATATTTTTTTTTTTTTTTTTTTTACTAGAGCCACGTAAACCTGTCATGTGTGAGCCATGAATAAGGGGAGTGGTGGCGTGGTCTGGGATGCTCTGCCAACCTTGAGTCTCGGCTTCATCACAACCAGGCGCGCCAATAGCAGAGAGAGAAAGAGAGAGAGACTTAGACAGAGAGAGAGAGAGAGAGAGAGAGAGAGAGAGAGAGAGAGAGAGAGAGAGAGAGAGAGAGAGAGAGAGAGAGAGAGAGAGAGAGAGAGAGAGAGAGAGAGAGAGAGAGAGAGAGAGAGAGAGAGAGAGAGAGAGAGAAAGAGAGAGAGAGCGAGAGAGAGGGGAGAGAGAGAGAGAGAGAGAGAGAGAGAGAGAGAGAGAGAGAGAGAGAGAGAGAGAGAGAGAGAGAGAGAGAGAGAGAGAGAGAGAGAGAGAGAGAGAGAGAGAGAGAGAGAGAGAGAGAGAGAGAGAGCGGGGAGGGTTGGGGAGCAAGAGAACTAAATAAAGTATTTAAAACAATGAGAGAGAGAGAGAGAGAGAGAGAGCGGGGAGGGTTGGGGAGCAAGAGAACTAAATAAAGTATTTAAAACAATGAGAGAGAGAGAGAGAGAGAGAGAGAGAGAGAGAGAGAGAGAGAGAGAGAGAGAGAGAGCGAGCGGGGAGGGTTGGGGGCAAGAGAGGGGGAGAGAACTAAATAAAGTATAATTATATAATGCGTAAGGGGTGCACATTCAGATCCAGAGAAAAGAGTAAGCAGGGCACGAGGCGTATGGCAATATGAAGCAGTGTGTGGGCAGATGTGCATACATCTTACAAAGTGTCAGTGGCCCAGTGCCATTGCTGGGCACGGAGGTGCCGGAAGACAGACACTTTGAAACTTTGCAGCCTTTTCCGGTCAGGTGGCTGGCTGAGGACGGCGGGTGGCGGGGCATTCCATACAGGGACAGCACAGGCGAGGAAAGCTCTACGGCAACTTTCCCGGCTATTGACAGGTAGCCCTGTCTCAAGCTGGTAGTTATGCATGTCGAGACGGACGAGAGAGAGACGAGTGGGTCGAACATGGGCTGGTCGGGGGGCTTGAGAGGGAGGCAAGAGCTGACGAAGTGGGCTGGTAGGATTGGAGCACAGTAGCTTGTAAATGTAGGTACACGCAGCTACCATGCGCCGGATAGACAGGCTTTGCAGCATTGCGCCGGGGCCAATCAAGTGGAGGGCTGAGCACTGCGTCTGGTCAAGTCGCTGCAAGTGACAATCTGCTGCGCCCATCCAGACCAATGGGCAGTACTCCATTACTGGGCGTACAAACCCACGGTACACTGTAGCTCGGCTGCGAGAATCCAGGAGCGGAGAGGCCTTCCGCAGGAGCCCGAGACGCTGGCGTGCTCTGATGGCGATGGTACGGAGGTGGTTGCGGTGGGAAAGTTGGCTGTCCAAGGTTACCCCAAGAAGCTTGAGGTTACTCTCTCCATTCAGGGGGACACACCCGCAAACTGTACTGCTGGGAGGTCCCAGGCGAGGCGGTGATGGTCAATAGTCATGGCCTGGGACTTGGCTGGCTCGAACACAATTCTCCAGCTGGTGCCCCAATTCACAAGGGCATCGAGAGCATTTTGCAGGACTGTCGAGCTGTGGTCAATGGTATCCATGGTGAACAGGCACTGAAACAGCGTTGTGTCGTCGGCATAAGCGGCCAGATCTACACCTGGTGGAAGGTGGTCATCGGCATCGGTCGAGAAGAGGAGGAACAGTGTCGGTCCCAACAAGCTACCTTGCGGAACACCGGCTGTGATGCGGTGTGGGCTGGACGACTGCCCACCAACGACAACACTCAGGCGCCTGTCCAGCAGGTAGTCCCTCAACCATGCAAGGAGCATGCCAGATACACCGTACTGCTGGGATTTGTGGATCACACCTGGGTGGGAGACTCGATCGAACGCTCCAGCATTATCCACAGCAGCAACCCGCACAGCTCCGCCCCCTGCAGCCACGGTACTCCAACGATGGTGTAGTAGGGTAAGGAGGTCCTGCGTTCCCAGGCCGGAGCGGAAGCCTTACTGGTTAGTGGTGAGGATGTGCCGGCGCTCAAGGAATCCCATAAGGCTACGATTGATGATAGCTTCCATGACCTTTGACAGTATTGGCAGCAGGAATATGGGTCGGTAGTTCTTTGTTGCGGACTTCGAACCCTTCTTGTGCACAGGTACAACTGAGGCAAGCTTCCACAGTGACGGTTGCTGGCCTTGGCGGAATGCTTTGCTGAAGAGCTGGGCCACAGGCCTGCACAGTTCCTCACAGCACTGCTTCAACACTCGTCCTGGTACACCATCCGAGCCAGTGGATTTGGACGGCACAATCTTCCTCAGTTCACGGCATACCGTTCGTGGCCTAAAGTGGATGGTACTCAGACAAGCATCAGATCGCGGGCGTACATACGGGAGGTTGCTGGCATCAAGGTCATCACCAAGGCTGCATTTCGCTGAAAAGTAGCGGGCAAAGCTCTCTGCTTTGTCCTTAGTGGTGGTTAGCTCCTCGCCGTTTTCCTCCTTGAGGGTAGGGATATCATGGCTACGCCCACACCCACCGGCACGCTTGACAGTGGACCACCATTCACGACTGGATAAACCACCTGCTGCGAGCCTTCGACGGATGGCTGCTGTATGGGTATCTTCAGCTCTCTGAAGGCATGCTGAGGCAGTGGCTGTGGCTTGGGTATAAGCCAGTTGGAGTTGTGCATCTGCTGGATGCAGACGGAGTCGCTTCCATGCATTTCGCTTCCTCTTGGTGGCTTCGGTGCACTCTGGTGTCCACCACACTGGGTCAGTACTGTGCAGCTTGAGGCTCTTGGACGGGATGAACGTTGTCATGCCCTCAGAGATCCTGCCAGTCAGCCGCTCGCATTACAGGTCAATGTTGTCAGTGATGATAGAGGACCAGTCTGTTTGCCGGAAGAAGTGCTTTAAACGTGGCCAGTCAGCCAAATTATAGCGCCACACGCACCTCGAGGTTGGAGGCTCCCGGTGTGGTGGAGCACGCAGGAAGTCGGTAATCACACTGGCATGGTCAGATCGGCCGAGAGGTGGGTGCACAGTAGACATGACCGGGGTGTCAAAGTCGGAAAGGACCAGGTCCAGGGTGTTATTGCCCCTGGTTGGTTCAAGCACGTGTTGGGTGAGGTGATGAGCAGCACTGAGCTCCTCCATTGCTTCGCCAGCAGGTGTTGTCTTTGTACTATGAAGCCAGTCGGTGCTGTGGACGTTGAAGTCTCCAGCAAGGATCAACTGGGTACCATGACATCGGGCAGCATCGAGAGTGCGATCAAGGTACTCCATGAGGCTGGTGTCACCCTCCGGAGCACTACCAGGCCTGTACAGGGCAACAACAACAGCTGTTAGACCACATCGCAGACGGACGGTGAACCATATGATCTCCTGGTTGTCACGGTGAACCATGTCAAGCTCAATAGCCGCTAGGTCGTTGTGCACCCAGACAGCGACACCGCCTCCTTGAGCCGTCCTATCCAACCGCATTGAAGGGCCATAGCCAGGGATGGCAGTCTCGGCTTGTGACATTTTTTCCACCGTGAGCTTGGTTTCGGTAACGATAGCGATGTCGGGAGAGTGGAGTGCGAGAGCATGGCGGAAGTCACCAAATTTGGAGGCTATGCCAAAGGCATTCGTTAGGTACAGTCGGAGCGTGTTGGTCGTGCTCGTGCTGGTCATTCCGAGTTGATAGATAATCCCTTGATGGCACCAGACGATTCATCAGCTGGGCGTGTCTCAGTACGGATATTTGGTAGGCCACTTAACAGATCCATTGCCTCATCATCACCCGCAGGTGATCGGGATTGTGGAGAAGTAGAATCATACTTGTCAAAATTCCATAGACGTGAGTACAGAGGTCTAGGCCAGAACTCTCTCGAATTCACTAGTACTGCACTCTTAGCATCCAGAACAAGGCGTGCCGAGGAGGACCTTTCCTTTTTGAAAATTTTGCATTCGTAGATCTTGACGTTCACTTTGGCTTCACTTGCTCTGATGGTCACAAACTCAGCAATCTTTTCAGGTACTGCACTGCAGGGAAGATTGCCAACGAACATCACTGCAGGGAAGATTGCCAACGAACATCACACACTTCCTTCCGACAGGCTTTCGTTCACAAACAAGTTCCCATACTCCACTGTCTTTGTTGTCCTCTTCGAAATTAGAAAGTAAATCACTCTGCGCTGGGATGGAGGCATTTTTCGAATTTCCGAGCTGCGATAGGATTGTGCTCTCAGGAGAGGAACTGGAACTGTCGACAGCTACGGAGGTCTCGGACGTCGTATGGTGGTCGCTGCCTGGAGTACCCGTATTTGTACTCGTTGATGTGGCAGCGCCAACAGGTCGGTTTTTTCTATTTTTTTGGCCTTTCTTGTTCGTTGTTTTTTGGTCGACTTTTTCGGAAATTCCATCACCGTGATCAAATGCCGATGACCCAGCAGCTTTCAGAGACAGTTCTTCAACCTTCCGGGTGAGCAGATCAATCTTGGACATCAGACGCTTCTCTCGATCTGCTGCCTCGCGTCGCTCTCGCTGTATTTCAACTACAATTTCCGCCAGGCCGTTTAGGCAATCACTGCATTTGTTTGTAAGAACTGAGCTGGGCGAAGGACTCCCATATTCGAGGGGGTCAACCACTATACTGATACTACTTGCACTTGTCGCCATGGCCAGGGCAAAAACCTCCTGACATGGGACAACCTAAAACCGAAGACTTTCCCAAAAGGATGCAGAGCTCTCAAAACTGCATCCGCACCCAAAAAAACTTGAAAAAACCTGCATTGTGGCCAGCCGTCTTTGATGGTACGGTACGGGACAGGTACGGGACAGGTACGGTCGAGGGTAATACGAAACCGTCTACCGCCTTGATGACCTAGGCAAAAAAAGCACAGGGATGTTATAGATTTTTCAATTCTCCTTTTTTTCAGGCATAACCTGGGATTCGAACCCGGACTATCGCCCTACATGCATTCCCCCATACACTTTGCATTCATACTCATTCTTCCAAGTTGCTTCACGTTATGATCTTGTGTTTGAAAGCCCTATTTGAATATTGCGGCCAGCTGTATGTGGCCAGCTGTGTTTGATGGTACGGTACGTACCGGACAGATACGGGATAGCGCCAGGCATGACACAAACAAACAAACAAAAAAACGAAGCTGTGTGGACCCTGGCTAGCGCCAGACGTTACTGAAGTAACGTCTTCTGCATAACTACGGGAATACACACAGCAAAACTTACATTGCTATGGATTCTACTTCAGTATTAAACATACCGTTCCCTTTGCATTGAATAAAATAATATTACCCATCTTTAAGACGCTGACAAGCTGGCAGTTAGACAAAAATGAATAAGCCTGTTGTCACCTGCCTGGAGAATGTTTGCATTATGAAGATCACAGTAGCTTGTGATGTGTGTTATAACATTTCTATGCCCATTAATGGAAATCAGGAAGATTTGTTTTTGGTCCACTACTGGATTTGTGTTTCAACACTTCAGAACTTCCAAATTCTCCGTCGCAACACCGTAAAGTCTGTAGCCTGAGTCAGGGACACGTCAGTAGCCCGGCTCATGTTGAAGCGGGACAAGCAGTCACTGTTCAGCCCTATGGTGATCTGCCTTCAACGGTGGAATCAGATGCAGACAGACTTCATTGTGGTCAAATTACACCTGCAACTCTGCAGCAGCCTTTCGTAGCCATTACACAAGTGGAAGAACGGCAGACATCAGATGTGCAGTGCTCGCAATTCCCTTCAGATACCAGTAAGTTGCTATGTTGTATGTTGTACAATGTTCCTTGATAAGAACACAGATTCTCGTTAACAGCCCCCATTGCTCATCCACTGAGCCGGAATCTACAGCTAGAGTAACCAGGCATCTCCCACAAGCGCTCCAATTTTGATTCTCGTCTGGGAAAGGACGAAACAAATATTTTGTAATAGTTTGTGCTACTCCGAGAATATGGCTTACCGCTAGTTGTTTGGGGGCACGACGGTCCTCGGCGCTTACTATTCACCTTCACGGACAACCGTGACTTATGCTGCTATGAGGAATTCGTGAGGAGCTTGTTGCACTGGAAACGGAGCGTCATTGTAGACTAGTATCCCAAGTTATATTTAGGCTGCCAGAGCACCATAAATTGTAGTGTTCCCACAGCACAAGTTTCATAAGCCTACTCAAGCACAACTACCGTATTTCCCCGTAAGTCAGTACGTACTAACTTTCGAACTTAGCAGCCACATGAGTACTAACTTTCGGGGAGTACTTTTTTATCGGGGTAAATGACACGCAGTGGGAAGCCTGCGCAACTCTTTTTTTTGTAGTGTCCGTGCATATGATGTATGTGCTGTACGGTGTCTGTACATGTAGGATGGGTACAAACTTACTATCTTTCGGGGGGGGACTGTCTTTCGGGGTGATAACCTCGGCAGTGGAAAGTGTATTTTTTATAGGGGGGTACTAAGTCATTGGGGAGAACTAACTTACGGGGAAATACGGTAATGAGGGGTGAATTCACCGAAACACTGTATATTGAGCAGGGAGTGGTGTTTTCTTGCAGGTTTGCCAAGTGGAAGGTTCGATAGATTTACCTATTCTCGCTGAAGCCGCCTACATTTCTTTTCAGAAACCTATTTTCACGGTACCAAACTTAGATCTGTCACACTGTATGAGAATTAATACATGGAAATCATATTTTCTGCTAGTTTGCGCATGTAGAACTGTAGCTTTACCAATATCGGGATATTATGCAATCCGGTCCCCGTAAGGATTCGTCTGCAATCTGTATTGTATTGTATTGTATTTTATTATTTTACTTGGGCATTCCCAACAGACCCTAAGGTCTTCTTACAGGGTGCCCAAGATGAATGCAATCTGTGACTGGATTCCTTTGCTGTCTCTGTGCAGCCCTGCAAGGCGATACACCATTGCATACTTCTCACCAGTTACCTGGCTGTGATCCGACGAGTCTAGCTGCTGTGGATAATGCAGAGAATGAGCAACGTGGCGCTATCCTGCAGGCAGTGCAGCAGCTTACTGATGGGAGAACAGATCACACTTGTCCATCCTCGACTCCATCACCAGCATCTTCAGAGGAGATGCACACAGAGTTTCCAGAGGACCTGCCGGCTTCGGGAAATGATGCCGAAGTCAACAGTGTAGCGGCAGCAGACACAGGTAAATATGGATACTAGTATTATGTTATAGTTATAACAAGCCTTGAAGGTTTTCTGTGCACGGATGCTGTGCCATCAAATACATGTACTGGCCACTCTGTGAACACATGTACTGGCCACTCTGTGAACATGGGAAGCACATTACTGTATGTCATCGTCTACAGTCAACTCGCAAATAGTGACCCTTCGATCGGGCATGAAAACAGAGTTCTTATTCATGAATCGTCATTTTTTGCGAGATTGAAGGTTGACTGGACACTGTACTGCTACTTATGTTATGAAACACATGCATATTGTGTGTGTGATGAACGATTTACACTAAGGTGTAAAGGCATAGTGGTGGCCTGCGGAAGCGAAGGCTATAGCTTGTGTGTTTCTGAACATTCAAGTGATGCTAACGCGGATCCCGCGAATATTATTATTATTATTATTATTATGATGAACGATTTTGGATATTTCGTTTGGAGTGTTTTATCAGGCTCTTAATCTAGGCTAAGAAAGTGGGCTGAGTTACTGCAAAAATCTCTCCACTGCTCTACCATTTAACAAAAAGAAATCTCACATTTTGCGAAAGTATGTGGGTTTCAAATTGGATTGGGTACAAAATCTTGTACAAACGTGTCTTCACTGTGGTATCTGCAGATTTGACTAAGCAGCCAACATCTGGAGTTGAGACTCAAAGAGAGCATGTGCAATCACCTTCATCAGATCAATCCAACCAGTCAGAAACGCCTGTTTTTGGTTCCACTGCATCGTCCACGTCCCTTGCAGGTCTCGAAAGCCATCCAAAGGCATGCGCTTCACGACCAGCAGTACAGTTGGTTGCACTTGATCGGAATCTGGCTAACTCGCCACAGCTACCAGCTCCAGGAACTACTCAGGATCCTCCGCTACCGATTCCAGAACCAAAGAAGGTCTCCCAGTCTCCTACTGCAAAGCTAGCGGATCAGCAAGAGCTCCCAGGTGCATTCGAGAAGCCCCATTTAACAACTCCAACATCAAAGGATCAGCCCCCGTCACCAATTCCAGCAAACGACGAGACGACTCAGCTTTCAAATCTGGAGCCAGACGACCACCCACCAGCCCAAAATCCAGAGCCAGTGGTGCAGGAAGTGTCGTTATCAAATTCTGAGTCAGTGGCCCACACAGTACCATCACTTTCAGCTCCAGTAGAGAGCTTAACATCACCAAGTTCTCAACTAGGAGAGCAGCAAGTACAAACTTCGGAGCAAGAGGGAAAGGAATTACGATCCAATCCAGATCCAGAAGAGTTGCTTCACGCTAAAGCCTCGTGTGAAATAGGTTTAGATTCGCAAGAGCAATGCGTGTCTTCCAAACCAGGAGCTGCAGATCTGAAAATCAGCTTGCCCAGTCCGAGAGATAAAGAGCGTGTACATGTTCCTGAAGGTCCACCAGCGGGGGCATCTACAGGAGGCTTAACACACTCAGACATGGAAGTAGAGTCACCAGCTACCATCTCTAAAGACCTGCCAGGAACACGTCAAGCAGATCTGCGGGTGGAGAAGTCAACGCCCCATGTTCCAGACCCAACCAAGCCACCAACGTCAGTCGTGCCAGAATCAGAGCACAGGTCAGAAACATCATTACCAGAAGGTGAACTGGATAAGGGAGTATCATGCTTTGACAACTCAGCAGAACAAGCAGCACCAGCAGCAGAACAAGCAGCAGTATCAGCAGCAGCAGCAGCAGCAGCAGCAACAACTGCAGCAGCAGCACCGGCAGCAGCAACAACTGCAGCAGCAGCAACAACAGTTTCAGCAGCAGCAGCAGCACCAGAACCATCATTAGCAGCAGGAGCAGGAGAAGTACTAGCTTCTGCAGCACCACTGGCAACAGAAGCCTCCTCTATCACAAAAGTGGATGAAGACGGGTGTGATACACCACCAGTGGCCAGTGTTACAAGTATCAATGTTTCAAACAAGCCTGGTGGTGTTGATGTTCACCTTAGCAATGAATCGAGTCCTGAGTCCGGTCGAGATTCTTGTCTGAGCATAGGCGCACTAGAGCAAGAATCCGTCGACAATGTCTCCGGACATACTGATACGGGTGACGTGGACGCAGAGCAAGAAGAGGTAGATGAAACTGCAGTTCCAGGTAAGTCCAGTTCCAGCCACACTATCCATGTCTGCTCTAGGATTTCAAACCAAGCACAGGGGCAGGGGCAGGGGCAGGGGCAGGGGCGCCGGAAGGTATTTTAGGGTGGTACAGTCAGCCACCTGAAGTATAAATTTACTTGCAGAGGTGGTGTGGCTCCTCTGAATATTTTCGAATCGAAGAGCCCAAATCAGTGCATAACCGTTAAAGCCCCTGTATATGCCCACTCGAAATTACGCCCACCCTCCGTGTACACGCCCAGTCAGGGGAAGTCAACACTTTTGTTTCATAATAGCGCCCATGCCCATGTATACGCCCAGGTATGCCGGAAACACCAGTACATATACAGCAGGGAGTCGTAAAATACCTTACGACTCCCTGCTGTACAGGTACTGATACCCAATACTTACTGCTATCCCTTTTCCAAGTATACGCCCGGTTCCAAAATAACGCCCGTGCCCTTGTATACGCCCAGGAAATCGAGGCTGCTATTCTATACGCCCGGGGCCTATACACAGGCTTTTACGGTATATTGATTCACGGGATGCCTGGGGCAAGGAATGGTATGGCTGATACCGCAGTGACTGTAGCATGTCCAAAGCACATGAATTTACCGGGTGTACGTGTACCTGGCACAACTCTTGCAACCGGGTCAGTCCCGGGTACATTCAAGTGTGGCTATTGTACATCAGCGAGTCTTAGGACTTCATGAATGCCTGATTGAGTCCCAACCAGGTCACAAGTGACTCGGCGTTCTTTTTCCAAGCTGGACCAAGAACCTCCCAACCGAGTCGCTTACCCGACTCTGTAGCAGACACTAAGTATAGTGTAGAATGGTCAGTGTACCAATACATGTTAAGTACACCATTAACTGCACAGTTGTGAGTATGCTTTACAATGTGCAGTACATCATACATTGAACAGTACACCATACATTGAACAGTACACCATACATTGAACAGTACATCATACATTGAACAGTACATCATACATTGAACAGTACACCATACATTGAACAGTACATCATACATTGAACAGTACACCATACATTGAACAGTACACCATACATTGAACAGTACACCATACATTGAACAGTACACCATACATTGAACAGTACACCATACATTGAACAGTACACCATACATTGAACAGTACACCATACATTGAACAGTACATCATACATTGAACAGTACACCATACAAAGTGATGTATGCTACACACAGCACAGTATCCAATAATAATAATTACAATGATGTGTATGCTTATATACTATACAATGCACAGAATACAGCACCGTATACCATGCAAGGCAAATCGTCAAACATAATGAACAACTGTGTCCCATACAAGCCACATTAATGAGTCATAATGTCATGCACGAGGCACAGTATATCGCCAACGTGCACTCTCCAGTGATGCTAACAGTCTACACACTGAAGCCTAAACACCTAGTTCCTGGCAGTGCAACATAACTGCTCTTCAAGCAAAACAAAAGCAAAAATGGCTTGGCTGTCTTCACCTGTGGTACCCATTATGACAGAAGGACTTAACCATGTGTTTTCTACCAATGTGTTTGTTTTCGTGCAGCTCCCCTTCTGGTGATGCCGGATACCACGTGCACCGCCAGTTCAGTGAAAGAAGTAGGCACTGACTTGTCTGCTGCTCAGGCGAGACAAGTTGTGCCTTCGGAGCAAGGTGGTGATTATGAGATGCCACCGGCTACTGAGGAGGGTATTTCTCAAGCAGTGGAACATACAGGTACAACTACAACGGATATGACAGCAACCTCTGATGAAAGAAGTCCAAGTGGGGAGAAAGCGATCGATTTATCACACACCGGTTCCACACAGTCTCTGAGATGTGACGCTGTAGATTCAGAATCCAGCATCGTTGGCGAGTCAGAGCGCGGTAACCATCAAAACAGTGATGATGATGATGATGATGATGATGATGATGATGATGATGATGATGATAAGTCACCGCACACACCAACTGGTCGCTCTCTGAGTCACCAAAGCAGCGTAGACTCCTCTAACTCATACAGATCAACCTGCAGTTCAGTCCCTTGGTGCTCGGATGGTGAATACCAGGAAGAAGTTGATAGCAGGAGTAAGGATACCGCTGATCATGTGGACAAGCATGTATCCACACCTACTGAGGGGTATGCAGCCAGACAGGATAATTGGAGCGCTGATACTCACACACAAGCGGAAGAATCTCAGGCCGAGAAAGGACAGGAGCAATTGCAAGCTCAAGCACTGGAGCAACGGAAAAATCTGCGCTCAGACCAAGCCAGCATGCAAATGGTGGTTGATGTGTTCGAGTGGACAACCGGCACATTGGAAATCTTGGAGCGGCTAGAGTCCCCAGAGCAGTTTGAGAGGGAGCAGATTCCACTCTCACCGGAAGCAGAAAAAATGCTTGACAACTGGACCAAGGGTGGAGAAGGCATTTCCATCAAAGGGGTAAGCCGCCACTTATGAAAGCTGTAGCTCTCTGCTATTCCAAGTCCCAAGCCTTGATTTGTAAGTGGTGGCATTGTGGCGTTTCTACAAACGCGAAAAAGCATACAAGTAGTCTAACTGATCCTAGCAGGAACCGTGATTTTTTCCTTTAAAAGTTTCCGACTTCAATAGACAGAATTCAGTTGCATTCCCTGCCTTGTTGGATCCAAAATGGCTGCAAAGTGTAGGTAAATTGACTGTGCATTTTCTTTCCCTCGTCCTCTCTTTTAAGCTTAGCAAGTGGCAGCATTAGGCCATGTAACAATTGTCCCCCTTCAGCCACCATTCCACCGCCACAGCAATAGTTTTTCATAGATGGCCCCAGCTATATACGGTAGTGTGCGAGCATGAGCCATGTTCTCGTAGTAGCCATCTGAGCCATTTTCTTGTACAACTACCAGGAGTAACTTGCACGCTAGACATTCCATGCGAGTCAGTGAGAGCTTTCGAGAAATGACTACAGACAATGCCGTACTTTCCGGACTAGTGAGTCCATCCCTGATCACTGATCCTTACCAAGGCTAAATTTGGGTCCGACTGTAGGTAAGGATGTAGCACTGTGCAATAGTTGCTGTCTTACTCCTAGTATGAAAGTCTCAGTAAAACCATTTACTTCTTTCTCCTTTTCCCTTTTCTCACTTTGTATTTCAGACTGTCCACCATGCCAACATATTTCTTCTTCTGATGTGGATGCAAGTCAGCAGCTGTAATCCAGCTATCCGTGACCAGGTGAAAACCGAGCTGAAAGAAAGCCTTGCCCACTGGCAGGAAACTGGCCTGGAGCTGAAGAGCGACGTGTCCAAAGACCTCATCAAGCAGCTGTTTCTCGCTCTGGACGGCAACCAGCCCGAAGAGATTGTGCCAGCCTACTCGCAACCGTTAGTATTTGATGATACGGTCGACGCTGCTTCACTCTCCAAGACAATGTCAACTGTCTTCGGAGCATACCAGAGAGGCGCGCAAAAAACAGACCAGCTAGAGAAATCATTCCGAGAGGACCCTAACAAGAAGGCCAGAAAGCCAAATCTCAGGAAGGATACGCAAAACTACGACTTCAAATGACCAGTTTCCATCCTACTTTCAGTAGTCCTACTAGGAAAACATGAACTCCTTGAAGAACACTGACCAATGTGCTGTGTAGCAAATAGGTAGGGACTAGGCTCTGTGCCACTGTCGCTTAGATCATGTCATGTCACAACGAAAATTTGATTTCGAGTTGTCAAAGTGGTGGATGCGCGCGTTGTGTTCTCCCAATCAGCGCCACCGCAATGATGATGATGACGGCGACGGTGTGGAGAGCGTTGCATTTAGCCTCTGCTAGTCTATTTCTAGAACATGTTAGTCTATTGCCACAGTTTCCCCGTATGGCTATCACGCTGATCATGCTTTTTCACACTCTGTGCCACACCTGTAACACCAGGCAACTCGCCATCTCATTAAATTCTGTTTCCTTACAAGTTGCTCATGTCCTTTTTTTCTGCTCTACTTATTTTTTTGTATTCGGTGCTTGATCCTGCCGCTGATCCCGAGACCCATGGTCGGGGAAGGGAGGCCCAATTCACCAGCACGCTGCTCAGGCTTCCCGCTGTGTTGTCATGTCTCCTCTTTGGTTCTGTCTTCCCATTCCGTTCTCTGCTGGACTGTGCATTTCAGTATAAAAAAACTAAAGAAAGTATCAATAGGACAAGCTGAATCGACATTTTTGTATACTTTTTCATGCCATGTAAAACGGTGGAGACAATGTGCAATAAAACGATGAAAATAGGAAGAAATGCCGTACTGGCAATATATGTTGCCGCAGTGAGGCCATGAAGCGTTACATTGGCACATGTTTGCCGCACGCAGGGCGTTACATGCAAAGTCGCACAGGAGCCGTTACACAGGTTTCTATATTGCCGCAGTCCTTTTTTTTGCCACGCGGTACACGTGCTTTCACAGTTTTCAGCCTTTGCAGTGCAAACTGCAATGAAAAGATCGCCGCACCCCGCCTGACGCGCGTTACGAACGCAACGAAAATTTGTCGCACTAGCCTGGTCGCGCGTTACGCCGCACCCCCTGCGTTACGCGTTACGCGGCAACATATATTGCCAGTACGGTAGTGTAGAGAAGAATTATGGATTCAAACAAGTTTTCGTACAACACTCATCAGGAATCGTCGTTGTACTAAAGGACACTGAAACAAAATTGAACTATTATAGAAAACCGAAGTTCGAGAAATAACACCAAGAACAACAGCAGTGAAATTTACAAGTGTGAATTTTAACAATGAAAACGAGAGCAATCATGAGTGCGTGTGCTAACAATAAACTTGCAAATGAAAATGAACAAACAAGAGAATTTAAAGAAAGAAGGAAGGACAAAGTGATAACACATACCGGTAATAGCAGTACATTTCACCTAGAACATTAACGGCCAAGCTTGGCCACACCAAACACGACACGTTACTTGAACAATTTCAAAGTAAGTATACTATCTTTCTGTAAAAAGGACGTTTAGCAATGCGAAAATTCGAACTTTTTGTGGTGGTGATATTTCGCGAATATCTGTTTCGAAAAAGAAAACTTGTGAGGTTTAGCAATGCGAAATGACTTTTCTCGAAGTTATTATTTTGAATCTTGTAGTACCGTACCGTATATGCATCTCAGTCTCAAGCAGGGGCTGTAAAATTACTACTCTCTGTAGTCAAATGTGTACCGAGAAAAGAGAAAGTTACTTTCGCAAATCACTGCAACTTCGCGTCCAAGTTTTCGAAGTTTCGAGCTTTTTTCTGTACTCATTCCCAGACTCGAATTTTCTTTCGAACTTTAGGAGGCTCCCACCTAAAGAAGTAAAAATAAAAGGTCCATGGACACCCTGTTTTTATGCATAGAATGGTGGAGTGATGTCTCTTCTTCAATTTGGTATAGTTTTTAGGTAGGGTCACCAGTAGGGCTTGGCGGATAATGCCGGCAGAATTTTCGGCAGAAAACGCCTGTTTGGGGGGTCGAGCATATTTCGGCAGAACGGGGGCTGAAAAAGCATTCTCTGCCATGTCAAATGACAGTTACCACGGAATTGGCGTGCGACGTTCTGCTTTTGCAGCAGATTTGCCGCGTTCTTCGACACGCAGTTCATCCATCCACCAAATGTGGCCGGAACTGTTACTTTGCGGAAGGTAGCAGCCTTGAATGGCAGGCCAGTGGCAGAAGTCTACGATTCGTAGATCTACATAATATGGCCCAGTTGCAGCGATTTTCGACCTTCGGTGAAAAAGCCCGCTGTGTGAAAAGATTCAAATCAAATCATCTTTTGCTGCGCAAGCCGGGCCGCGGACGGGTATTCCGTGGATCACGACACCAGTGAAGTCAGACTTGAAAATGTTCGCAAAACAAGCATTTTGCAAATATACTTGGTGAGAACTGATCATAAAGACTAGAATGCCTTGTCTAGTATTTCACATGACTCATCTTTTTAGATCCTGAACCCAATTATGTGTGCCAAGTGTATTTTTACATAACTGGATTTCAGCAGAAATTTCAGCAGAAAATGCACTTTCATGAGCAGAATATTGAGCAGACCGAAAAGCAGAATGAGGGATTTCGGCGAGCATTATCCGCCTAGCCCTAGTCACCAGGCATATAAGAGGTGTATTTAGTGTATTTAGTGAGTGTACAATTTCTTGATTTTCGGCAAAAAATGGTAAAACAATTTGGTTTTTGACCCAAAGAAGCCTCCTGGAAGGAGGATACCACAGTCCGTTTCAAAAAGATTTACAATCCTGGCGATCGCCCGCGGAGTTTGGCATCTTACCGTATGAGCACTCGAGCGCTGCCTGGAAAAACTCACTGTGAACTCGAAGAAATATTCCGCGCGAAAGCAGGAAAAATGACAACTCACTCACGTTGACACAGGCATGTACGTCTGGTATACAACAAACGAGTTCTTCCTCGTATCGATAATGGAGTCAGAGGACATGTCGAAACGAAAGTGTTGTAAATATTGACGAGCTGCATGGGTCCGTTTTGTGACCAAAATAGTTTCTTTGAGCTGCGATGCAATTTACTCACCGTGTGACCAAGAGAGAGTTATGTACTCTTGGTGTGACGAAAACGACATCGACACGGACTCTTTCCCCAGGCCATGACTTGGCAAAGCTATCCGTGTGACTTCGACGACATTTTGAGAAAAGCAGACGCTTGTGAACGCTGATAGAAGACGGCGTTGACTGCTAAATTCAAATAAATTGGCGATCTTGAAATACTAAAATATATCCCAAAAAGCTACAGCGCGATGACTTCCATTATAATTCACTCACACCATTGCAATGTTGTGGGTGTGTTCACATGGCGTGCAGTCAAGTGTCAGTCAGTTCGGCAGGAAGCGCGAGCTCCAACAACAAGTCCGGTTTGGTGCTGCCATCTTCTTTGTCTTGCACCAGCTTGATCACCAAAACAATAAAAAAAGTTTGACTTGAGGATAGGTTGGGATTTGAACTCACAACTTCATGGTCAACAGACAGCATTTATAACCACAAGGCCAAAAAGGAAAGGATAAATCGTGGGTTTTGATAAAAAATCGATACTGGCTTCCTGGGCAAATTGTAAACCATGGGAAAAGGCCGGAAACCTGGCCGAAATTCTAACTCCTTAACGGTTGGTCCAATTGTTCCGAAACCTTCACAGAACAATTTGCCGTGTCCTAACAAGCCATTCTATGTACTTTGTTGTCCAAATTTCCCATATCTTCATACTTTTTAAGACCCAAACCTGATTGTAAATCTTTTTGAAACAGACTGTAAGCATTTTCTTCATCATATGTTTAAGAACCACATTTGGAGGTATCTTGGCTACACAAGATAGACTGTGTCTTGGTTTTGCCCTTGGCGAGCCACTTTTTCGAAATTACGGGAACCGAAATTTCCATCGGGTGCTGAATTGTGAAATGGTTCAGCCTGCAACATTTTGTCCATGGACAGTTTTGATGGTGTCACCAGGCACTTTAGGCCCCTACCAAACAATAATATTATAGGTATCGAAATATGGTACTTTTACGCCAATTCTGAAAATAGCATTTTAGAAAATCTGACCATTCTCGCCTTCTTGACTAAATATCACTACCAATGACATGGTAATATTATTTTAGAAGAAGTTATTTTCATGCTGCAACCTCCTTTGGACATACCAGACAGTCTGTGCTTGGAAAGGTACATGCATCATTACATGTATGTCATGTAGCCTTCAGTCCTAGCACATTGATATACGAGTAGTGTACATGTACATGTAAGGCAGCGAGGTTTCATAACAACCTCTACCATGAAACTGGCACATGAATAATGTGAAAGCAGGCATTCAAAATAAGGCACACTAAACACTCACGCGCGTGCGCACGCACATAAATACCCACCCACATGCACGCACTTCCGTGCACGCGTCATTGTAACACTACTAGTCCATAGTAGGACTTGGTGTAAATAAAAGCATGAAGACCAACCACTGCACTGGGCATGCATTTGCTGGTTGTCACTTGCGTTGATAGCAGCAGACTCCAGAAAAACATCGCATGAAGGGCAATATGCATCTACACACGCTGGCGTGCACACATACGATATGCAATTACATGTAGTGTACTGTCATGCTCTCTCGGCAATTCTTTTTGTGTCTCAAATACGGTTCACAAATGCGCATTCACATGCAACTCCTGTGCTGTAAAGCCATTACCACACTGTCCTTGCGGACACCAGAGAGGAGAGGCATACAGAACCAGCACCGTGAGCCCCTCCCCCCCCCCCCCCTTCCACACCTAGCTTTGCACACGCGCGCACACATGCACGTGCATACACACATACATGTACACAGACATTTGCATGCACATGCACACAGTGCACTCGTGGAGACATGTGCATAACCCAGATCAACATTGCGTGCGAACCCACACATGCGGGCACGAGCACGCGCGCACACACACACGTGCGTACACACACACTCATACACCTGCCCAACGCTGAAGCGAGGATAGCGAACAAACTACGTTAGACATAGCAACTAGTGCTCGGATTACACCTTTCAACAGCTTGCACACACACATACACACGCGCGCATGCGCGCGCGTACACACACACACACACTCACTCGCGCGCGTACACACATACACACACGCGCGCACGTACACACACACACAAACCCATGTACCTGCGCATAGGAAAGGATTCAAAATAATCAACCACAGGCATTTACCCAATACACACCTCAGTGTGCACATCTTAGTTGTGGCATCCCTATTTTTACAAAAGCAGGATTTAGAAGTTCGTCCCTGGTTCAGAACACAAGCTTCTGGCCAGCGTTTTCCTTACACCATCAGTGCAGTACAGTGGTTGACACGAACCTCATTCCTACAGGGACAGTAGCCCAAGTTCAGCAGCTCTGAGATGCGTCGTCCACTGAGCTCAGGATACTCTAGGATCCACAGAAAGTTTCAAACGGTACTCGTGCGACTGGAGCTGCAAGTGGGTCCACTTACCAGCGAGTGGGCAGCCACTTCATGCTCCACAGGTAGTCCATGCTAAATTCCAGTACCAGTACTAGTATCACTACGTTCGACATCGATGTCTTCACTGACTTCAGCCTGCTTTTCTCACCCTTCTTCGTCAGTAATATATTTGTTCTTCGTGGCCACATCGTAGCGCTTCAACAAAGTTTTCACACAAAAATCAAGCAGCGTAGGAACTGCCTTTGTTTTGCATTAGCCATGGCCAGTGATTCTTTCCAGCGTAGAAACAGCCACGGCTACAGAAACCTGCAACGAGTAGAACTACATCCTGGAACAACTGCGAGCACAGAGAAATCAAAAAACTTCTTTCTGAACAACAGCTTGTTTCCGCATGGAACACAACATTTTTTGAACCTCGCGGCAAAAAACAGATTTCGGAGGTGCCCTTTTTACACTGCGCTGCGCAACTGTTCGGAGCCTCCTTAAGGTGGCTCCTACCCCTCGGGTCCTATTTTTTTGTTTGAAACGTGGCTACAAACGATTGTACTTTGTTCCGTTAGATATCTAGTGTACGGAGACAAATTTTTATCAAGTTCTACCGGCCGGTTTCACTCGGGGGAGGGGCCAAACATAGCATACTCACAATTGCCAATTTAGGCCAAAAATACCGGAAAACCACTTTTTTGGCCGTAGCACTGGTAGTTACCCCCTTTTCAAACATCAGGACAGTAGTATACTTGCTAAATATCAGCATAGAAGTGGGTAGAATTCTGCTAGAAGGTGACCTTTTTTCTCTTTTCGGAATCATCCCATTTCAGCGCACACGTCCCACATATTGGCCCCGCCCACAAGTATTTGACACTGGACTTGCCCTGTATTCGATGGTTATGCTATCATAACCTAATAATGGTCCTGTGTAGCAAGTTTGAGCAGGTTCTAACGAAGGTAACTCGTGAAATAAAACTTTGAAGTTTCAAGTGATGCCATATTTCAAGAATCCATTGCACTGGGACATTGTCCAACTAAACGCCTTAGAACCCCTGACTCCACCATATGACAGATACGTGTCTTACAATAATTTATTGCAACATCTTCCGAACATAGTAGTAGAGCTTTGATCAAGTTTTAGCAGTTTCCACTGAAGCTAACTACCAAAATAGAACTTTGAAGTCGCCCACATACTAAATGCCATAGCTGAGCATGTGCATTGAGTGTATGGTCTAAAGGTTTTCACTACTAGCTCCAATGCGGAAGATACGTGTCTTACATTACTTGATTGCAACATCTTCAGAACATAGTAGTAGAGCTTTGGATCAAGTTTAGACAGTTTCTACCGAAGCAAACTACCAAAATAGAACTTTTAAGTCGCCCACATACTAAATGCCATACATGTAGCTGAGCATGTGTATTGAGTGTACATGTATGCTCTAGTGTTTTTCACAACTTTCTCCAACATGAAGCCGATAGTGATGTGGAATTTGTTGACTGCTTTGTCCAAAACAATGTCATAGTGCTGAAGCAATGCACATTGGGCATTTTCTACTGGTAATGTAATTATTATATTATACAGTGTTTGCTGCCAGCATAGCAAGAAATACTTCTATACTAAATGCGTATTCCACGGGGTACGGTCCAATGGCTTTTCACTTCAGATCTAGCCACTGTTCTTCGTGCATTACTTGAATGCTTAGTCTCCGTGGTAATGAAGCTAAGAGCCACACTGGAGAAGTTTCTACTGAAGCTAACTATCAAAAATATAAAATTTCCAAGATGCTACTATTACATCAAGCAGCTGTGTGCAATGCCACTCTCTTGAACACAGTAAGCAAAATCGAGTCACTAAAACCGCATTTGCCAGATACAAGCTGTTGAGACTGATAGCAGCTGTATGATCTGATATGGATGGCGGTTCCACTCTGACCAGCACATGTACACGCGCACAGGCAGAAGAACACACAAGTAATACACCTAACGTTACTTCGAAGTACACTGTGTACATCATGTAAATACAAGCGTATATACAAGAATCACTCCTGTTCTCCACAACCGGCAGTCCTGGGCCACTCCAGCTGGTCAGAGTGCAATAATTTCTGCAGCAGGCTTGACTTGGAAAGCTACTCACAACTGCCATGGCTGCAACATAAGTATTTCCAGCGCTTTTACAGTGCTACTTGTATTATTATTATTGTCAATCCATTGTGGTGCATGGCACTCGTTTTCAACAACCGAGTTTATGTTATTAGTTGCATATCCAACGCCAGCAGGAAAAAGAGGGGGTGGGGGCAAATTACCACGGTTCAACACTAGTCATACTGAACGGCGTTATGCCATGCCAGGCGCGCACACAAAATGCCCTCGCGAGGGCGCATGCATGTGACACCCGGGTGACACACATTGATGCGACTTTACATAGCCTGCACTGTCGTTCTATGTCATAGGAGTGAGTGCGCACAGATATATAATGTACATGTAGATTGCCTAATTTTACACACGTAATAAAATTGTGTTTGTATACACACATGTGCGTGCACACTAGATAAACTCAACGGCATACGCATGAGGGTGTGCCAGTAGGGCCACATGCCAATTATCGGATTAGTCTGTGAAAGTTGCACGGCACGACAAACTTTCGGACAGTCTAAAGATATGACACAATGAATGTGGAATACCCTCCAGTGTGTAAGACCATTTCATATCTATTTCGCAGCGTTTGTGATTTTCGGAGCGTCCCTGTTGATATTTTGATGTCCTCACTTGGTTGATGACACAGTCACAAATTATCAAATTCACCTCCAATGCCATCCAATCTGCGTTCCGCGATACATGTACAGTGAACGGTGTGGAGGAAAGCCATGCAGCAATAAAACAGTCGAGACTCCCAAGGAGAGGATACAATTCAACAGCGTATTGAAGTACCGTGGAATTGTTCTAAACAATTTTCAAGACACAATAACAAAATTTGAAGTGCGTCTTGAAACGTGTTTGAAGTGCTTCGATGTATTTACCTTCGATCTCCTTGAATCGATCCATCCACAGCTACCTGACGAATTTGCTAGTCAGTGCGGGAGATGATCGAGCAAGTTATAATATTTGAAGGTCGCGAGATGTCAGTGGCGCTGGCAGGAAAGCGTGTTCTGAAATAATTTTCTAATACTCAGGCATGATTCAAGAGCGGACTTTGATTTCTCCCTTCTTATGGTACGAGCACCAGTCGACATTGCATTCTTGGAAAATCTTCTGCGAGTGCTGCCTTCCCCTTTCAGAGAAAGAACGAGTGAAGAGGGACACTAGCAGCAGGTTCTAGCTAGGTCGCCAGAATTGCAGAAAAGCGAGAAGACGTTTCCTACAACGATTGATCGCACAAAAATCATCGCTACCGAAAATTTTACTGAAAATCTACACTTTTCAAACGATGCGCGCGCAGAGGGTGTGAGCCACCTTAAACACAAATTGGGCTTGTACGAACGTTGATCAAATAGGGCTTGAAAGTGATGACGTCAAAACGGCCAGGGAGTAGTAAGTTGACATCAGATTTCTACTTTTGGATCCACTAAGGTGTGACTTTGCTATTGCCTCAGTATGTGGGTGCATAGCAACCCACTCATGTCGTATGCATGGGTGACTTTTACTTCGTCACCAGTTGTAACCCCGCCCCCAGTAAGCAAATCAATCAGTTTCACTGGCTAAATCACCTTGCTGTGAGTACGACGGCTTGAAATGTGCTTGGATCCATACAAAAACTGGATCCAAGTGGATCCAGTTTTTGAATTTTTGAAATTGTTGCTATGCTGTGACGTAGCACTTTCAAGCCCTATGGCTTCCAAAACTTTTGACTTTAGTCCATAACCATGACGACCACGGCACAATACAGTGAAAGAAGAGTCGGAATACGAATTGCAACAATCAGGACTAGCTAGCAGATGATCCTACACTGAAGACTTTCTACTTTCCCAGTTCCCACTATTGAAAGACCAAGACGATCAACAGCCTACTACAATAACAGTCAGAAGCTACGCATTCAGTGGACAACAGCGAAAGGAGGGACGTGACAGCAAGTTAGCGGCCGAGTCAAGTTCAATAGACCGGGCCAGGCGGGATGTACGAAACAGTAGGCATGGGTGGGTAATGCTAGTTATTTGCTGCGATAATGCTAAAGACAATGCTCATAATTATGAGGATATAATGCCACTTATAATGCTCACCCTGCGCAACCTGCTTCAAATGCGACCGGTGTCAAATACGACCGGCGTCAAATGCGTCAAATGCGATCACTACTTGGAATACGATACCCAGACACAATCTCAAACGACGACCTATACCGCAGAACCAAGAGCAACCCTATATCAGACACAGTTGCATGTAGGCGACTACGAATGACCAGTCATGTGCTACGGATGGACACGGACACGCCACCGCAAGTAGCCATGAGCGGCTATTTTGACAAGGACAACAAAGCACCTCGTGGACGGCCAAGGTTGACACTGGCCACAAGTCTGGTCGCTCAGCTGAATAAGTTGGGTGTGCCAATGAAACCCATGGAAGACCTTTCCAAGTGCCGACAACAAGCAGCAGACAAGACAGACTGGAAGAAACTGTGCGGCTCGACACCCGAGGAGAAATCAGTATCAGCAGCTACTACACCTAGCTGATGATGCTCACAAGACAGAAGCGGAAAAACACTGAATTTTCACTCACAAAGCGACTGTTCAGTACATGGGTTATGGGTTAGTGGTCTACCAGAGCAATCACACTCACGGGTAGTGGTCTACCAGAGCAATCACACTCACGACCGTGGTGGTTTTCCAGAAATGAGTAGAAGCAAAAAACCACACTCACAGCCACATAATAGATAAATAGCCGAAAAACATCTAAATCCATCAAAGAACCGCCAGCAAGCGGGAGAAAAGGCCGTGAAATCAAGTGAAACAGGATGGCCTGTGGTGAGCATGGGTGACTGGGCAGCAGGGGAGCGCCTGAAAAACAATGACTCCCTACATTCCTAGCCGCGACGGCTCAACCGGGCTAGAGGAAAAACACGCCTTTCGGCCAAAAAACCTTCCTATTTCATTAAGGTGGCAGACTACCCAAAAATTCGCTGAAAAATCGAATTTGTAAATTCATATTGAGTGCTACGTCAGTTGAAAGAGCATGAATAGCTGCAAATTCTCTGAAAATTGTGTCCCGATCTGACCGGCCGTTCAAGAGTTATGGCCGAAAATGTGCCCTTGCAAGGAAAGATTTTCTTTGTTGCACGCTGTCATTTGTTGGCAGCACTGTATTTGAATGTGAGCAGACCGTGCGCAACTTGTCGTATCATGGAAACACGTGAAAGTGTGCAGAATTTTGCTCCAAGTCCAAAAAATCAGGTTTTTGAGCCACGTATTGGGCTGCACGGCGGCGGGCTTCGCCCGCCGCCGTGCAGCAGGACTTTTGCCAGCACCCTCGTGACGTTGCAGATATGTGGCTTGATTATCATGATTATTGTAGTTGACGTTGAGTTAGGGCCGGGTTCCACTGCGGCTCCGCTGCACCGCGGCACTTGGCTGCATGCAGCGGAGCAGCGCGGTTCCACTGACACTCGCCATTCGCGGTACCGCGGTTGTGCTCCACTTTTTTTGATGACGTTTTACCTGCCTACCCGCGCGAAATCAAAAAGATCCTCGTCATCTGGCCTGCGTAACGCATTAAAATTTGAATTTTAAAATTATCGCGTACAAAACAACGCAAAGTACGGGAAACAGGTCGAGCCGCGACCGCGGCTCGCAGTTTTTGCTCAAGAATCGTAGCAAAAGCTCGCGGTGAGCCGCGGACTCGCTGCTATAGGACTAAAGGGACCGTCACTTAATTTTTGCCGACTACCCGCCAAAAAAATCTTTTCGTTTCACGTGCCAGACTAGACTAGACACGTCCGCGAGCGCGTACGACTCCCGCCCGGCCGGCCGCGCTACCTTTCACGTCAAGCTAGTTCACGCCACATGGCTGGATTGGATAGCGCGTACATGCAGACATGATTGAAGACTTGCAAAATCAATTTTTTTACAAGTCCAGGCGCTAGGCGCGAGGCGCTAGGCCTAGGCAGTACTAATGCCAAAGGCTAATATAATGTCAGTAATGATGCTCAGGCAGCTGACTTTATTTTCGGAGAAACACTACTCATTGTAGTAAAAAGTAACAATGAATAGCGACATCATCTAGGAAGGATCGCTACCCTAACGCAAAGGAAAGGCCTTGCGCGGCTGCTCTACGAAGTGTTGAAGAAAGACTCATCAAAGTTAGTTGGTGGACGAACAACTCGCTGGCGCCGGAAAACTTGGCCCCCACCGATGGTGTTTGGTGAATCATCAAGCATAATGTCTTGTAGCAGTGTTCACCGAGGAAGGAGAACGCTCTAGCCGCTGCTGTTGTCCGTTTCATCCACGTTGGGCGTTAGCTGCACCGCGCCTATTGTGTTTTAGTATTCCATGGACACAATTAGCATTCAGAGCGATTGTGGAGCCACAATTTACTTCACACAGCGTTGTATTGTCCACGAGCGCAAACTTCATTATCAGCAGTAACTGTTACTCTTCATCCTACATGTAGATTTGGAGTATACACGGCCTTGTCACGACAGCGACAGCTCTACAGAGTGTTCAAGTGAGAAACATTAATTTCAATTGTTGGTGGACGAATAAATGGCTGGTTCCGAAAAACGCGGCCTGCACCGATGGTGTTTGGTGGATCATCAAACAGGGTGACCAGCAGTGTTGACCGAGGAAGGAGAATGCACTCGCCACCACTCCGATTCATCCAAGTGGGCGTTAACTGCGCCGCGCCTATTGTGTTTTAGTATTCCATGGACGCACACTAGCGTTCTCAGCGATTGTGGAGCCACAACATATCTTCATGCGGCGTTGCACTGTCCAAGAGCAGAAACGTCAGCAGTGACCCATCATCATACATGTAGATTTGGAGTATACACACCATGCGCCAATGGGCCTTGGCACAACAGCGGCAGCTCTACGGAGTGTTCAAGTGAGAAACATTTGTTTCGACTTTTGGTGGACGAACAAATCGTCGGTGCCGAAAAACGTGGCCTGCGCCGATGGTGCTTGAAACATCAAGCATGGTGTGTGGTGACTGCGCGAAATACACAACAGTAGCACAGCGGAAAGAATAACTGATTGAACAGAAGCGTTGCTTTGTGTGTTTGCGCACAGGGCACCGGTCAACTCAGTGCAAGGCCACCCGCAAGTGTAATGTGTGTTCTCGCATGGGTCCCCAATCAGAGTCACCATCATGTCACGATCTGCCCTGAATCGGTCCCTTTAGTCCTTCGCCGAACGCGAAGGACTAAAGGGACCGTCACTTAATTTTTGCCGACTACCCGCCAAAAAAATCTTTTCGTTTCACGTGTCAGGCACGTCCGCGAGCGCGTACGACTCGCGCTCGCCCGCGTTACCTTTCACGTCAAGCCTATGTAACTTACTGCATAGGGTGCAAGGTGACCGTTGTCGGTTTACATGTACTCCAGTTATTACACCGTGCATGCACTGAGTCTGTGCTGCACTGTGCATCCATAGGTGTTCGTTTGCGGTAGCGCAAGGTGACACGTAAGGTTGATGTATTGTTTTGTCCGCTGCTATTCGAAGCTCTCGGAGTCGGAAGCGTTACCTCTGTTTCCCCTGTTCCTCCCTGCGCGGAGTCTGTAGTTCTGGCTTGCAGTCGCTGTTACATGCATGTTGGCAGTTGCATGTGTTTTGGTTTTCAGTTGTCTTTATTTGTTTTGTGTGGACGACAGTTCAATATTCTAGCAGTTGTTGCACTTCGTACATTCCGTAGTCATTATGCGGTTGGTGTTCGAGAGAGCAAACTGTGTTCTTCTCCAGAGTGGAGTAAACCATTCGCTTGTGTCTGAGGAAAACCCTGTGTGTTGACGAAGTGGGTTGACTTGGCTGTAGAGTGAAAGTACCACATGGTCACATGGTCCACAAAATCTTAGAACTAACTTAGGGTCTTCTGGCGTATGGTATAATTATATGAGCAGCATGAGAGTGAAGTAAAAGACTATTAGCTCAAACATTCAGTCTTTCAAGAGTAGGTGTTTCATCACGGAATAGGTTCTGCAGTTCACTTACACACTGCAACAATGGACCAGCAGTGTCCAGCATACAGAGTCATGTGAATATGTACCGTATGCATACTCACAGCTGCAAGGCCAGCGCCCCGTGGCTGCTTGACTTCTCACTCGATTTTAATATTCACAACAGTAAGACTCTGTGATCAATCAGGGCTCTGTGAGCAGTTATGCTTCGAAGTAGTCACAAATGCCCTATGATCAGTCACAAAACTAAACTTGGCAACCAGTCACAGCTTCCATGGTGCCCCTAGACCAGTCACCAGAGATGACTGTAGTAAATCTGCAGGGAGTTTCATAATCTGTTCATCGCAAAGTCCACTATACTATGATTCAAGAGGGGGGGGGGGGGGGGGGGTAGCGTTCCTGCGGAAGCGGAAAACTTGGCTGGAACCCGAGTGTCACGTGAACCCTGATTTTTAAGACTTTCATTATTTATTTTACGATGAGCCTATTATACGCGATACAGGCTCAGAACACACTTTTCGTCTAGTTGGCATATCAGGGATCTAGGGCGGAGCAGCCCATATCCCCAATTATGATACGCGAGTAATTATGACACGCGAGTAATAGTGAAATACGATTGGCGTATTGTGCTGGACTGACTGCGGTAATGTAAAGCTAAAATCAAGCAGTCAGTTTGCCCTTAGCATGGCCTTGTCATGCAGGTGCCACATCCGTGGAAAGGCAACATGCCGGCTAATCTCCCTGAGAAGTTGAGTGGTTATCAGCAGGCGATGACGCTGTGTCGATGATGACCTGTTGATGCCCGACAGGAACCTTGCGAGGAGAGTCATTGGGCCCGACGGGAAGATAAAGCCAACTTCCACATGAAGTTTGCGGATGGCCGACATGTAGACATGGACAGATCGGGGCTGAAAAGTTCTGAACAACTCGGCAGCAAAATAACACAAAAAGTAAAAAAGTCATCACCTGGCAATGGATTCCAGGCATGCCCTTGACAGAACTGGAAGTACCGGGTATCGGCGGAAAAATATTTCCGGCTGGTGCCAGTGCTGCTAGCTGCAGCACGGCGTCCGTCAACAAAGAGTTGGCAAGACTGGCTGATCTGGCTCAGCTGCTTCCGGAGCCCTCGATGTTTCAAACACCATCGGCGCAGGCCACGTTTTTTGGCGCCGATGATTTGTTAGTCCACCAACAGTCGAAACAAATGTTTCTCACTTGCACAACCCGTAGAGCTGCCGCTGTTGCGCCAAGGCCCATTGGCGCATGGTGTGTATACTCCAAATCTACATGTATGATGATGGGTCACTGCTGACGTTTCTGCTCTTGCCTTGGACAGTGCAACGCTGCATGAAGATATGTTGTGGCTCCACAATCGCTGAGAACGCTAGTGTGCGTCCATGGAATACTAAAACACAATAGGCGCGGTGCAGCTAACGCCCAACGTGGATGAAACGGACAACAGCAGCGGCTAGAGCGTTCTCCTTCCTCGGTGAACACTGCTACAAGACATTATGCTTGATGATTCACCAAACACCATCGTTGGGGGCCAAGTTTTCCGGCACCACTGCGAGTTGTTCGTCCACCAACTAACTTTGAGTCATTCTTCAACACTTCGTAGAGCAGCCGCACAAGGCCTTTCCTTCGCGTTAGGGTAGCGATCCTTCCTAGATGATATCGCTATTCATTGTTACTTTTTACTACAATGAGTAGTGTTTCTCCGAAAATAAAGTCAGCTGCCATTAGCATTACGCATTCTGTGCGCCTAGGCATTCATTTATTCGCTCATGCATAACCTTCCTAGGGGCTCCCGTAAGAAGACCATAGGTCTGTGGGAAACACCCTAGTAAAATAAAAGTTAATAATAATAATAATAATAATAGGCCTAGCGCCTAACGCCTGGACTTGTAAAATTAATTTTGCAAGTCTTCAAACTGACAATCATGTTTGCATGTACGCGCTATCCAGCCATGTGGCGTGAACAGATTGCTTGTGAAAGGTAGCGAGTCGAGTCGTACGTACGCGCGCGCTCGCGGACGTGTCTGACACGTGAAACGAAAAGATTTTTTTGGCGGGTAGTCGGCAAAAATTAAGTGACGGTCCCTTTAGTCCTTCGCCTGTCCTTCGCCGGCCTGCTACAGCTCGAGCCGCGGTCACTATGGTAATCATGACGTTTCAAGTCGCGAAAGACGAGCAGCGGAGCAGCGGAGCCGCAGTGGAACCCGGCCCTTAGTGATTTTGGCAAGTTTGAGTCGTGTCAAGAAGTCAGGTAGGATTCAGTACTAGGCAGTAGTGAAACGGAGGTATATTATGGCACCGCAGGCCGCGCACCTGAGGGCCTTTCTGGAAGCCTTACTCGATCGGGTAGAGCGAAACTGAGCACCCTGGCCTGCGAGCAGTTTTTAGTACTCCCGGGTCCAAAATCTCACCACCAGGCCTGGCTGATCAAAACGTCTGCCGGGTCTGCAGCCTACAAACGTGGATGTGCCGACACTGTGCTGTCGACGACATGTCCGGCAAGGCACCTTGCGTGAAAGCAAGGAACGCTTTTTTTTAGAAAGGAAGCTTCTTCTCCAAAATTTAAAAAATTTTGAAAATTATTCCTTCTGAAAAATCATCGCGTTCTTGACCTCGAAGCTGACTGCTGAATGCGATTAGGAAAGAAGATTCCTGAAGATGCACCAGACTGATTCTGGCAAGCCGTCTGTCGTCTGGATATGCACTGTTGTTCGTCATGGTCAGCAATCTTCTACGTTCGTCCTTTCGTTTTCCTGACCACGATGATGACAAGCAGCTCTCATGCTCAGGTTAGTGCTACTTGTATGTCTGGGCAAACAACACATCTGAGATGCACCCACTGACGTTATCGTACTGAAGAATGCAGCAAGGGTTCCTCGGATTCTCTTGATTTCGGAACAAATTTCCTTCACTTTCACCCTCTCCGTCTCTTCCCCATGCCCTCCATGCATGCACAATCGAGTTTGCATTTCAAATGTTGTTTTTACTTTGGCAGTGCGTTCGATAACGTTAGGACAGTCGAAGTTAGGTGTTCTTTTCTTCAGGCTTATTGGGCCTGTAAAAATTCTAAAAAATAGCTTCCAAATGCTAAACGCAGGTCCCTATGAATACGGTTCTGCTGGGCAATGATGTTTGCACCAATCTACACTCTATGCAGCTGTCACAGCAGCCACAACTGATCCTCCCTCTCTCTCTGATCACTATTTGATAAAGCCAACCTTTAAATCGCTGTTGCACAGGATCTCGGGTTGGAAGAAGCGATGAATCGATACATGGCAGTGTGAATAAAAGAAGAACAAATTCACAGTGCACGTGAGACTCGGTTAGAAAAACTGAGTTTCTGCATTCGTAAGAACGTCACACCCCGGGGATCATGATAAAGAAAATATAGGTCGTGAAAATGACTGAAAGAACCAAAAAAGTATCTGATCTTCCAGCCAGCTTAGCCTGGCACTACCATACTAGCAGTGCTACCAAGTACCAGCCCTCCACATTTTTCTGTATTTGTACGGAAAATCACTCCTTGTCCGCACTACAGAATTTGAGCAAATGGTATAGAAAATCGAAGAGGATCAATCAGCTGTGTAGAAGCATTGCAAGTGTAAGCTGAGCGATGAATAGTCTTGTACCAAAGTGAGTGCATGCCGTACCACGACAACATGTACATGTAGCACAAAAAAATAATGTCGTGAGTGCAAGTCACACATGTTTTACACTACCAAATGCAGCCACCGACATGCATGTGCGTGTCAAAAAACTTTGTAGTGCAAGTTGCATGCAATGTACACGGCAGTACGCAACACACTGCAAGATACGGAAAATCAGAAGTCTGAGTACGCAAAACAGACTCAATTGGTGGGCAGCTCTGTACTGGCCTGTACGGAGGGAGTGAATCGCAATGTGTGCAATGCATGCACTTCGGCCGACAGTGAAAACTATGCAAGTCGTGTAGGTTTGTAGGATGAATGTGAGTCCTCTAAAACAAGCGCCTGAGCGGAGTAGCCCACCGAAAGAAGAGTACTTGACACCGCGAAGTGGAGTCTGCGCATACAACAGTGAGGGGTAAAATTAGCTATGACTGATTCTGCATGTGTGTCACATTACTCTAGCAGATAGGCACACGTGTTGTTCCAAAAAGATGCTTATGTCAGTGTCTGAATATGTCATGTACCAGGTAATATTGTTGCCAGGATCTCACGGTGAGAGTCAGACTTGGATATGGTATCAATTAGGGGTGAAACGATTACACTTTTCTGAATTTCAACTATCGGTTAACCTACCCTTGCATCGATTTGATTATCGTTTATGATATCAATTACTGTGTCCTAGAAATTGTCGCGCCAGACCAGCACAAAGCATGCCGTGTTGACATATACACATATACATGTACATACACACATGCAGATAAACCGGGTACTCTACACAATGCAGTGGCACATCACGTGCAGGTGCAGACAGTCAGTTTTTTTATTTTTTTATTTTTTTCACAGCCCTACTGGAAAACATATGGCCAACAAAAAGAAACGAGGAAAAGGACAAAGTACAGTATCTAGTAGTGCTGTACATGACATCTTTTTGATTCTTGCAGACGTTTCTTTTTTTTAGAATCGCGTAATCGAAATCGTTTCCTTGTAATGATCGATTAGACGGATAACCGATATTATCGTTTCAGCCCTAGTATCAATAGATTATCAATATCATACATCACCACCCAAAGTATAATAGCCGAAGGGCTCGTTTGTGTGGTGATGTATGATTTCGTGAGCAAGATGAAGTGGCTACAGATGTGTTTTATATAACACCCTAAGAAGAGATCATCAATACTGGGGAAAGTGATTCTGGTAGCATGTTGTATCCAGTGTGGCATGACAGAGACTCCCTCGATTTAGGCTAAGGCCTGTCGAGAATCCATAAATACAATTAAGAGTACATGAAAACCAGAGTGTGCAGCTCGGATGGGTTGCTGTCACGGCGAAATTCCGTGATTACATCATTTTAGTGATGTAGTGCGTACAAGCAGGATTCAAGCAGGTCTCTTTCTGCACAACTGCAGCTCAGTTGTACGCACTACGCCATTTCCCGCCTCAGATCTGGGCCAAATATGATGTAATCACTGAATTTCGCCGTGACAGACACCCATAGCAGAAAAGGCCCCAAGCTGCACACTCTGGTTTTCATGTACTCTTGATACAATACATACAAGCATCGCAACCTTCGGATTATGCACTTTTGCTTGCCTCCTGGAGTGTGGTTGTACCTTGGTTCAGTAGACTTTGTTTTTCGAATTCGTTTCTATAACATTAGGTTTCTTTGTGTTGCTGCTATGTCTTTTCATGTGTTTTACAGGATTGCCATCTGTTGATGAATACCACTCTGAGGCACACTCACGAGCGAAGGTGTTTGAGAATCCATGTCGGAATGATGGTCGTGTTGGCCTAAAGGTGCATTACATTGCCGATACTCGCCACCTCCACCCTGGAACATGTTCAATTTCTGTTTCTCGTATGGAAGGACCGAACAGGTTGTTTTCCTGCCTCAGTGGACCACTCAAGACTAAACAGCACTGATGGAAGAAGATTTGCCGTGAATCTCGTTCACATAATCAGCCTGTTTAATTGCTGTACTGAGGTGACTGCTTCATAACAATGACCAAGCAGCATTAATTTTTGCATAGTACTGCAGTGCCCCTAAAATTGGAGAATATCGAAGTTCTCTGATAGCATTGTGATTCATTTGTGAATAAACATCACTACTCTTTTTGAGTAGCATAGCAATGACAGAGTTGGTTTGATGTATGACAAAAATGGAGCCGCTTTTTAAACCTGTACTTAGTGTACTATAATCAGTACCACCGGAAGCAGTTTTTGATTGGTCCATGGCCTTTTATACTTTGTTTGTGATCTGGCGGGTACACACGTCCTCCACAGCAGGAAACATTTGTTGGTGGCCAACAAGTTGGTCCGGTGATAACCTGACCAACCAGACCGGTTCCGGCGGGCCTGATAATTGTGGGGGTCATGAGCAGCTCAAGTACTTAGCATGGTTTTGGACATGTCCTCAGTTGAAACCGACTTCCCCAAGCGTTCTCTGAGGGGACCTCGGTCTACTCTATCAGTTCATGTATTCTGTGAAGTGACATGACCATTCGTGGGGACCTTGCTCATAACTGCAAAAGTCCTCGTCTGATTTTTCCGAATCAATTGAACGTTGTACATGTGCATGTAGTGAAAGCCACATGCAAAATGCTGTTCCATGACACTAATCTGCCACCAAGCACTGGGTTCATTGGCTGAAAATATTCTTCGGCACAGTAAAGTCGTGCGCCCAAGAGCGTGGAAGCCTAGAACATCCAGCCTGAAATACTAAGAACACCACAGCCCAAAATTAAGAATTGCGGTGCTGGGTTTGTGCTGTTGTAAAACACGGGGATTGTTATTGATTGTTATGTTGCACATGTATTTGAGCTTTGCCACTACATACACGCCTGTCATACACAATACTCATTCTGAGGACAACATGCTGTTTCGCTCATCAATGCAGCACAGAGAAAATGAGGCAGATGAATGTCCTGCTAGAGAGCATCGAATACTGTAAGACATGTTATTATAACGAGTCGCAAATTTAACGATTGTCCAAAATTCATAGGTTAACGAGAAGATATGTTTAACATATATAAAGCAGTATGGCCTCAACGGATCTTATTATAACGAAGAAATGTCATCCGTTAGATTTACTTCCTCGTTATAATTATATACATGTCTAACAGTACAGGTATAGAATCATGTCTTGCAGATCTCGTTACGGCCCCTTCGATGCATGTTTGAACATTAGATGGCTGTGTAGCTTCAGTTATCTCGGAATATGTTATCCAGCAGCAACAACGTTGGGCACCGATTAACTGACACACACCTATTCACTACAATGAGTATGCGTTGGAACACTTTACCCCGAGTCATACTATAGCAGTGAATGCCATGCATGGGCTTACCTCACACACTGAATTTCATAATTTGACATACAAATCACAGAAGAGTGGTGTTCCAAACTTTACGTAATTGCACAGTAGAATACTTTAATAGAATGATAGTTATAGCAAGTTCTTAGAAACAAATCGTATAGGTTCGAGGCTGTCAACCCAGAAATTTGTGATTTCACAGCCATAGATGTTACCAGTCACGTCACTGTATACAGTAGGTATGCAGAAGAAAATACTAGTAACTCTCTGTGGAAGAGCTGTGCCAAAATGTGTACAGTACAGTAAATTAATAAAAAGTGGGAAAAGCAGTGACAAGGCTGTGCATGATGTAGATCTACCAGTAAGTACAGTGCACCAGTGAAACTGTTGGTGTAGTACCGGTATACTACTATAATTATGGCATGGCCCATGCCACTACAATCTATTTGCAGTGGGCCGCAGTAGGCCAGTGCAACAGAAAGCAATTCAGTAGCTGAGTGCAATGTGAACATCTATAACATGCAAGTAAACTGCCATACAGCACAATCAATTACTCTCAGCCCACATAAGTACAATGTAGGCCAATCAGTAGTATAGATACATAGAGCACACTCTACATCATACATACGAAGTAGTTAGCACCAAATCTATATTGTCGATGTCCTTTGCAATGACGAAATGATGGCAAGCATGCTTGATTCATCATAATACTGCCTTGAACTTGGTTGGAAGTTAGTTGGAAGTTCAGTGGTCGAGGTAAGCAGAGCTGCTCCAGCTTTCAGAATCCTGCATGAAAAAGGCAGAAAGCAAATGTAGGTATAATAGTAGCAAGCTGACGTAAAGAGCCTGTCCAGGCTTTCAATACAATAATTCTTTCCACTGCATGGACAGACCTGGTGCTTCATTTACCTCTGTTTCTTGCTTTAGAAAACCTACTTCCTCCTTCTGCCATGTAGCTCATGACATACATTTTCTTTACGCCTTTTCAGCCGTGGTCGATTTTCGCCCCTCCTGTTTGATTGCAATATTGACCCTCGATTGTGAATGAGAAAAGTGTCGTTATTGGTGTATTGTTGCTACTCGTGAGGTTGGAAGTATGCAATCAAATGGTCACTAGATCTGAAGATTGTATCGTTATTTGCGAGTTGTTTTGTAAACCCGAGGTACATTATTCACAAGGTGGATTGTACATGCTATGGGATGTAGAATAACTAACCAAACAAGAATGGTGTAACAATGATTTGAGTCCATATCCAATTGGATGAACCTAGAGCGCATGATCCAATACAGAAAGGCGGCTTCAGTGAGTCTTGAATTGTCAGCAGCATCATACTTCCATTGAGCTTTTTCTTTCTTTTTCGAAACGACCCTCTCTTTTCAATTCGAACGAAGGTCAACATACGATTACGGCAGGCATCCATGCACTGATCTTCACTGTATACATGTGCATGTATACTGTACTGTAGTCTGTTCAGTCAACTAGTCATGTTCCACTTGGCTTCCATAGGTGCAACTTGGCTTACGGTAAGTGTCACTACAAGTGCATAGTAGCCCCCCCTCCGGGAGTGTGCGTGAACAGGAACTGTGAACTGGTAAAAGAATCATTCGACACCTTCATTCGTTTCGATGGAGAAGGTTCATTTGGCAAATTGAGGCCTTCGTTTCACCCCTAGCCACAGGAGTGAAATGTTCACTCCTTGGCTGCCTGTTTGAGCCGTCCTTGTGGAAGGGTTGATTTATGCATGTCTGCATATAGACCTTATTCGATAAACGTCACAATCACGTGAACCGGGGTCCCGGGAACCAGGGAGCGGCAAGAGACCTGCACTCAGTGCACAGAGGACTCGGCGTGGGAACATAGGAGTAGAAAAATACCGGTAATTTACTACTCCCTTGTACGAACTGGGCCTTTCTTGCCACTTGTTTCACGTACGCGTGCCCCAGCTTACGACAAATCCCTGGAGGCGAGTCCAAAAATCATGTTATCGAATAAGGTCTATAGAATTGTTGATCTAGACGTTTGGGTTTAACAGAGCAAGCCTGTGATTAAGAGCTGCACAGAACACAGATCACGTAAAACTACCCAATATGGGGTCAAAACTCACAACGTTTTGGGTACTTTGGTCTCATGTCGTCTCCCCAGGTGCTCTGAATCCCTGATGCACATGTATCTACATATACAATGTAACCGTAACTCTACCAATGTTGCGGACGATGACCCCCCCCCCCCCCCCCCCCGGCATACAGAAAGTTGCTATGTCCTGGCCCTCATACAGCATTGGGGAGGCACTGAATCACTTTTGCAAAAAGGACTAGCCGAAAGTGGCATTACATATTTTCTATTCCCAGAAAAGCGGCGTTCCAGCCGAGTTTATCTTTTAATTTAATGGTTTTCTCGGTTGGGATTTCATACCTGACAACCATCTCGATTTGGCCGGGATCGTCCCGACATCGAGGGCGGTAATAGGCACCCAAAAGTGCATTAGTTCCATGCCTCACCGCGAGCTACATTTGTATACATTTTCATGCCTAGGTATGTCATTCGATCTCAGGTTTGCAAAGGTTGGCAGGTATGGGATTTGTAGAGCGACCAGTTCTGACTATTGCCACCTGCTGCGCAGAAGTGTCATTCCTACATCCTGGCTGCAAACCTACCTCCCTCCCCCCCCCCCCCCCCACGCACACCACCAACAATGTTGGATCCTATTTACAGGACCTCACTCTATATGAAAGTGTAGCAGAGGCACTGCCAAAGTATAAAAACAACATTTCAAGTCATTTGAAATGCAAGCTCCATTGTGCATGCATGGAGGGCATGGGGAAGAGACGGAGAGGGTGAAAGTGAAGGAAATTTGTTCCGAAATCAAGAGAATCCGAGGAACCCTTGCTGCATTCTTCAGTACGATAACGTCAGTGGGTGCATCTCAGATGTGTTGTTTGCCCAGACATACAAGTAGCACTAACCTGAGCATGAGAGCTGCTTGTCATCATCGTGGTCAGGAAAACGAAAGGACGAACGTAGAAGATTGCTGACCATGACGAACAACAGTGCATATCCAGACGACAGACGGCTTGCCAGAATCAGTCTGGTGCATCTTCAGGAATCTTCTTTCCTAATCGCATTCAGCAGTCAGCTTCGAGGTCAAGAACGCGATGATTTTTCAGAAGGAATAATTTTCAAAATTTTTTAAATTTTGGAGAAGAAGCTTCCTTTCTAAAAAAAAGCGTTCCTTGCTTTCACGCAAGGTGCCTTGCCGGACATGTCGTCGACAGCACAGTGTCGGCACATCCACGTTTGTAGGCTGCAGACCCGGCAGACGTTTTGATCAGCCCGGCCTGGTGGTGAGATTTTGGACCCGGGAGTACTAAAAACTGCTCGCAGGCCAGGGTGCTCAGTTTCGCTCTATCCGATCGAGTAAGGCTTCCAGAAAGGCCCTCAGGTGCGCGGCCTGCGGTGCCATAATATACCTCTGAAACGTGAGTGGTAATCTTTGCCGGTTTCTGAGGGTATCCTGGATTTGGTGTGCAGCGCTGTGGAAATGGCTTGCTGTGGAGGTCCCAGCACTGGATGTTGTATCAAAGGTACGACCTCGTAGCACGTGCTAAACCTAAAAAAATTCAAAAATTGACTTGGGTCTGTGGGAGTGTGTGAGAGAACGCCCACTCGTTCCGTTGTGACAGATTCCAGGGCCTCGTTGAGGGGCCCTACCCCATCACCCATGGCTGCTTCTGGACATGTTCTAGGTTTGAGTCCCGCGCACGAACAGAATGAGCACGAAAATGTGAAAAAATTGTAAATGCATTTGTTTGGCTCCTGGGTGGCTCGCACACCGTGGCACTATGCCGGAAATTTGAGTTTTTCCGGCCTGGAAAGCCTGTCAGTGAGGCGCAAGAACTTGTAAATCATGTCTTGAGGGCCAGCATAGTGGCAGGAGTGTGTGGTCTAAATTTCACTCAAATCCATCGAGAAACACCAAAGTTACGGTCAATGGGTAGGCTGCCCCCTTAATTCCTGCCCCGATGCCAGTCAGACCCAAGAATAGAGATAGCAAGAAATGGTATGTAATAACCGGTGTATGTCATAATCATAAGCCACACACATAGGCATAGATTGTCAAGAAGAGCAGCGGACGACTCGCATGAAACCAGGGTGGGTGGGCGGGCAACTTCAACTACCACGAGGAAAACAAAGACCACGGTGGCAGGTTCAACGGAGTTGCGGAGAACAAGAGCAAATGCACGAAAATATTTGTGAGTGAAAAATACGTTTTTTGCACTCTTTCGCTACGCTCAGCCGTGAAAAAACAAATATTTTCACTCACAAAGCGACTTTTCAGTACATGGGTTAGTGGTCTACCAGAGCAATCACACACACGATGTAAAGGATAGTGAGGCCGATAGGAGAGCAGCACACATAGATTTGGACAAGGAAAATGAGCAGTGTGGCGCATGTCGCCAGTGTGCCAAAGTCTTGGGCACTGTGACCACCATCTGTGGCCAAGTGTATAGTTACTATGAACATTATGGAGACCCGGCCAGACTTGCCCTGGGATGCTCACTAGTAGGCCAGGTTGGGTCCGGTGGCAACCGGGCGAGCACACATCAGCCAGGATAACATGATCAGCAGTGCACTCCGAGCAGACAAAATCTCTGCGAAATGCCCGAAAGTTCCCCTGCTAGGTTGCGAGTGCTACATCATGGAGTTGTACTGCCAGTAAATTCAATGTGAGGTGCTGTACTTCCGTGATTGGGCTGGATGTCCGTTCAGTTCCTGCAAGAGAAGGAATCCTGTATCGAATGCACACGTCCGCCCCTCACACTTACTGCACACACATGCACCCTTACGCACATTCACCGTACCCACACACACACACTCACTGTACACACACACTCACTGTACACACACTCACTGTACACACACACACACTCACTGTACACACACACAAACTCACTGTACACACACACACACACACACACACACACACTCACTGTACACACACATACTGTACACACACACACACTCACTGTACCCCCACACACACTCACTGTACACACACACACACACACACACACTCACTGAACACACCCACATACTGTACACACACACACACACACACTCACTGTACCCCCACACACACTCACTATACACACACACACACACACACACACACACACACACACTCACTGTACCCACACGTACTGTACACACACATACTGTACACACACATACTGTACACACACGTACTGCCCGTGCACGTACACTCCTCCGCATGCCCCGGCAAAAAACGGGGTGAAAAGCCGGTACCGAGACATAAAAAACCCACATACCTCTATGTAACTCTCACTCTCTCTCTCTCTCTCTCTCTCTCTCTCTCTCTCTCTCGGTTTCAACATGTCTGTAATCATTCATAACCACATGATCGTTCATCAAGCCATACACAACCATGTGTCATCACTGCCCATCGGGCTTCTCTCTCATCATGGCATTAAGCCATACACAACCATGTGTCATCACTGCCCATCGGGCTTCTCCCTCATCATGGCACCAAGCCATACTCATCACTGCCCATCGGGCTTCTCCCTCCCCCTCATCATGGCATCTAGCCATACACAATCATGTGTCATCACGGCCCATCGGGCTTCTCCCTCATCATGGCATCAAGCCATACACAATATTGTGTCCTCACTACCCATTGGGCTTCTCTGTGATTATGGCATCAAGCCCTACGCAATCATGTGTCATCACTGCCCATCGGGCTTCTTACTCACTCCGTCATCACTCACATACACACTAAATAATGGCAAGTCGGGTTACCCATTTATACACCACACAAGGCCGTTACCAATCGCTTGCATCATGTCCAGTCGTGGGTGATCCGGTGTCTGTTCCACGGCCTAGGTACTGGCTTGGTACTGAAAGGACAGCAAGAGGAAAACATATATAAATACTTCATTAAGATTCAACACCGAAAACATAAGGACGGCATGCACAAGCGAGATCAAGATACGTAAAGCTTTAACCAGTTGACTTGGCCTGGCAGCTGACTGGGGTATCTCGCACACCTTACACCATCAAAGTGGTGGCTTAACTTTTATGGATTGGTTTGGCATTACAACAGTGGAGTTGTGCAGTGTGCCATCATGTTACCTCACCTCGCACATTGCAGACTGCAGCGACCGAGTGAGGACTACGCGCAACCTGCCGCTTTAGTTATCGCTCCGTCTGGAATGTACACTTATATTGAGCGTGTTCGGTAACCCTAGTCTTACTCTCTGGACGAAGGAAACCTGGACAGTACTGCTTCCCACCCCTGGTCAACATCGCATGCCCCCCTGCGGTTGCTGTCCCATTATCTGTTGTGTTGTTGTCGCTTGCTGCAATAGCCCATGACTATTGTCGTACTTGTTTGCACTCATACAATCCCAGGCTGTACTTTGGAACTGTTTCCATTGCCCATGTACTCCTTATTCTTTGCTTGCTTTTATGCTGAGAGAACATATGCTGGCTCCCTGTACTGCTTAGCCGCGTACTCATTCGGTAGAAATGCATGAATAATACTACTAATAATCTGACGTGAGTGAGGTGGATGGGCACCTCAGGAACACAAGTTTGAAGTCAGCAAGCAGTCAACTTTTGCGTGAATTTCTTCCGGAAACATGTCTGGTGGGCCCCACCCGTGAAAAAACAAACAAACATTTGTCTCGTCCTGCCGGCCAATTGTCCCCCCTTGTGTGTCCGATGGCTGCGGACGTCGAAATCTGTTACACCCCGATTACACCTGGCCGGAAATCTACTATCACTTTGCACGATGTTTGACTTGAACAAAATTTCCTGCCATGCCATTGTTGCCCGATTTTTGTACTCAGACTGACAAACTAACTACTCTTGTTGTTCATGGTTGCCTCTACAAACACGATACAGTCATGTACATCGCTCTGCACATCCATAACATTCTGATGGTCCCGTGACATTGATCATGCACCCTGTGTAGGGCCTTAGGGCGGTAAGGGCTGGGCGTTTGTTTGCTCCCTTGAATACGACGGCATGTACACCCCTTTCGATCGTGTCAACTACATGATTATATACTTCGTAAATTATCGAAAAAACATCCACAGTCTCAAGTACTGATACTTATCTTTTCTCTCCGGTCCATGTGCGGTCCGAAAACTGGCTGGCTGTCCCAGTGAACTCCGGTAGGTGTTGTCAACAGACAGCTACGACCTTGCTGCCCTTCGCCACGATATAAGACAACTACTTCAGTATGACTGCGGTGTCACCTCTGCCAGGAGCTTCGCCACCATTCGGGACACGATGTTGTGATCGACAGCGCTCATCACCGACTCCGTACTCTCGATCTCATCACTGCGCCCACGGAAAACTCTCAAGAACTCGCTGAAGCCTTTGAGGAGTATGGTTGCGGTACAGGTAGTTGTCGACTCGACATGTCGGAACTGAGGGACCAATTGTTTTGTCAACTAAATTTTACTTCCACAATCTTTGCTGGTCGTCCGAAACGCCCTGATTGGTGTAGCTGTCAACGGTGACTCTGCTCCGCCTGGTACCAAACTTGCTTGTGTGTGGCGGATTACGCTCAGCTCCTTTTAGCTGTTTCCGCCTTTCGCAGATCGATCTGCAGCTCCCAAAAACGTCAGGTTACTGGTACATCAGCTTGCAGGCCCAATCAGGCGATGTGGACCTTTTGTAGGCTGGGCCGATTCATTATAGACGGTGCACGGCACTGTCGTTTCTTTCTCCTGGACTATTACACTGTAGATCTACTCTGAAAAAAATAATAAGATGAGTTGTGGTGTTGTGTGGCTGCGAGTGGAAACTAAAAACTGGAGCACTTGAAAACTTCAACTACCACGAGGAAAAACAAAGACCACGATGGCAGGTTCAACGGAGTTGCGCAGAACAAGAGCAAATGCACGAAAATATTTGTGAGTGAAAAATACGTTTTTTGCACTCTTTCGCTACGCTCAAGCGGGATTCACAGAAGCTTTTTTGCGATGCGACACGCGATGCGACAGGCGCGAAACCGGGAAAACCCCAAATCGCAGCCATGTCGCACCCCACGCAACTGCCGCAACTGGGCCATCGCAGAAGTTGAGCTTGGCTCAACTTTTGCGATGCGATGCGATGCGGCAAGCGACTTGGCGTACGATTTTGACCTTTTCTACAGCAAAGTTGTACAAAGGTGCAAGAGTTGCCTATAAATTTGTACAAGTTGTATCAAACCGCGCGAATATCATGGTGACGTAGCCAAATCAGCATGATTTTGTCGCATCACTGACTTCTTCTGTGAATGGTATTTCGCGAGTTCGCATCTCACGCGTCCGTCGCAGATCGCGTCGCATCGCGTGTCGGATCGCAAAAAAGCTTCTGTGAATCCCGCTTAAGCCGTGAAAAAACAAAACTTTCTTTATTTAGTGTATACTATACTACGCGAAATGTGCTTTTTTAATTTTTTATAATGCTCACATTACTCCATTTAATGCCAGTTTCAAAGTTGGAAAAGTCGATTTAAGAGGGCCGTCTTGGATCAAGGCCAAAGCGTAGAAGAAAAAAACTTAAACAGCAGTGAGAATGTTGTCTGAAACAATCCACTGAGAAGGTTGATTTGCAACGTCAAGTCTCCGGACGAAGCCGGACGGGTTCAGATGCACGATTTTCGGAACTGGACCTAGCCAGCTTCATGCATACCACCGTTGTCGACCGGCAATTATGCTTGTAATGCCAATTTTGCATGCGAAATGGTGTCATAATGCCAGCATTATACCACCTGGAAAAATGGACAACATGTATAATGCTAGCCATAATGCTAGCATTACCCGCCCATGCCTACTGGTGGCGTGAGAGAGAAAGTAGGAAAACATTCCATTGCACTAGGTAGTGTGACCGTACTTCATGCTAGGCGTAAAGGAATTCCGCATACTTGTACTTGTACAATCATGACTGTTGATCTCTTCGCCTCGTGAACCACATAACCATGACAACAGCCATGGCCTGCAGCGACCAGGCTCCAAAAACAAAAATTGACAGCTCCGATTTGACATTCACAGTCGCAGTCATCATCTTGACTGGGTCTGTGCATGTCATGCGGGGCTAGCTAGCAGAGACCGCCTGCCAGTGAGCGACCAGGAGAAGCAAGGCGGGCTTGAATGGCCTGGTCTTGGGCTAGGCTAAGGCTGGATTTGTTGCAAACGTGCACATGGTGTTGATATTTCTAGCTGCGTGTCTGCTCACACGTTTTGCTGTTTTCCGGTTGAAAAAAATGCCTCGAAAGCAACACGCGACAGGTAATGAAACAGTGTCAAAGTACGATAACAATTATTACGCTACCTGTTGAAGTTTAATACGTGTGCTTCTGTCCCCAACACCTGCTATCCATGTGTTTGTTCAGGAGTACTGCATGCGGAAAAGCGCCGCGGTTGAACCATAAATATTGTATTGAAAACTTGTTCAAATGTCTAGACTATGGTCAAACGTGTGAGACCACCGCATCCCGGAAAGCTTTCACTAGTAGTAGTACAATGATTAATCAATATCCTACCTGGTCCTGGGATCGCGGCGGGGGTCTACGTGTCGTGTATATCGAAAGTTTGCTGCGCGCCTGTACTGGGTATTATGGAGATAGCTTCTGTTGGGCACAGTGAGATAGCGTGTGCGTAGATCTACTGCTGCCAGTGCTAGTACTGCTGCTGGTCACGCCAAAGACACCCAAATCGCTCTCTACTCCAGCCGCACTGTGGAAGCACGGACACACGTTCTCCGCTGCACCGAAGCGACATTCACAAACATTACCATCGTCCCAGTTTCTGTCTGGCCATAACCGAGATGCACTGTTCCAGCGTCAAGAGAAAACTGAATGCAGTATGTATTTTTGTTTGTCCATTTAGTGGATAAAGGAGAAGAGCATTCCTCGTGAGAGCTGCAGCATTCCTCCTGCGTCTGCTCGTAGGTACTGAAGTAAACGTTTCTTTTAGTGATTGAGACGAATTCAGCAGCACAGGCAACAGATAGTTGCGAGCTCCGGCCGTCTACCGCTCTGAGTACATGAGTGATCGGATCCCCGATAATCATCCCTAACATTCTCCTCGTGGACTGCCCATTGAGCACTTTGATCGCGAAGCGTTGGAGTCACCACTCCCCATATGGTGAGCACGTTCTGTAGAAGTAATAGGACAACTCGTATTATGAGTACAACATGCGAGAAATGGGCATTGGTCAAAGTTTTCATCCTTTCACTGCTATTTCAAAGACCTTTTTTTCGAAAAATCCATTATTACCTGGGAAAATGAAGCCAGAAGGGAGGAATACAATGGTAGAGCATTCCACACAAACTTCCTGCAATTGTTATTCGCTGTCAGTAGTTGCAAAGCAGATCCTTATTTACACCATACAGGGGCGTCGGAAGGTATTTTAGTGTGGTACGGTCAGCCATCTGAAGTACTAGTACAATTTACTCGTGGGAGTGTGGTTACTGAGCCAAAAATGTGGAAATTTAAATCCCAGATCAGTGTATTTTATTGATTTACGGGGTAACTGGGTCCAAAAGTGGTACAGTCAATACCGTAGTGACCATACTGTGTCCGACACCCCTGCCATAGCGCTTATCGGTGGCCATAGCTAGAGTATAGTTACGTAGTAATCATGTGATCGCTGTGCTGAATAAAGGAGTCAAATGTCTCTGTGCTGTTGCATGTGTTGTTAGAGTTTTCCGTTGCCTGAGCCTTTAGCATGAAACTCAAAGTACGAGTCATAAACTCAAACACAGATTTCCTCCCACCTTCTGAACACAAATATCATGCTGTCAATCATAGTCAGTCACAGTAAATTCTGCGACTCCTGACTGAGCATAGGGAAAGAGGGCAAAAAACGCATTTTTCACTCACACAATATGTTCCAGTAGCTGCTCTTGTTCTGCGCAACTCCATAAAACCTGCCTTCGCGGTCTTTGTTTTCCCTGTTGTAGTTGAAGTTCATCGTGAGTGTGATTGCTCTAGTAAACCATTACCCCATGTAATGGACCGTTGATCTGTGAGTGAACAGTGATGTGTTTGAAATTGCAGCACATGCTGGTAATGGTGTTCCAAGATGTATTGTGCAGGAGATTATTATGGAGATTGACCACCTTGCAGATAACTACAATTACGGTGCTCCTTCTGGTTTCTCCAGATACCACAGCGCCCTGTGCAAACACATCACACCACTCCGAAATGCAACGAAGGGGGAATTCATCTTGCACAGGGAGCACCGGTAAGGCTTCAAGTCGGAGAGGTTCAGCTCGTCAGCCGGTCATGCCTTACCACAATCCCCTATCTACCGTCACACACTTACAGCCATCTTTGAAGGAACCAAGCTTCAGTCCACCTTCAGGTATCATCCAGCAGCCACATCACAAAGGGCCTACAGACAATCACGTCTTTGAAAGGAGTCAGGCACCTGCATCGGAAGCTGCATATTTAGCCAGATCTTTAGCCATGACACCATCAATGGAAGAAAGAAGCACTAAGCAAAGGGAAGCAGAAAGACAAAGCAGCATAGACAAGCAGTTACAGGAGCTGAGTATCTCATCAGCTACTACTGTCACAGTTTCTCCACCTTCCACTATTGCTGCTGTCCCTACTGCTGCTGCTGCTGCTGCTGCTGCTGCTGCTGCTGCTACTGCTGCTGCTGCTGCTACTGCTGCTGCTGCTGCTGCTGATGATGGTGATCATGATCATGATGATGTGCCTGATTTTCCACAAGATGCTAATCAGGCTGCGAGTGAAGCATACCGAGAAACACCAGCAAGTTCCGAACAGCAAACGGCTGATCTGAGAGAAATTTTCGGCTTTCACTTAAATCAGCAGCAGCAGCAGGAACAGATGAAATTTGCGCGGACAACCCAAGCCAGCAAAGCAATGGTGTACGATGTGTTCAAGTTGACCGTAGGGCACATTGAAATCCTGGAAAGACTGGAGATGGAAGAGATGAACAAGGTGCCACCTTCAATGTCATCATCCAGCGAGAAGCTATATGAAACCATGAAGCACAATCATGACGGCACCCGGATCACTGTTGATGAGGTATGTTGCTACAGGTTTGCGTCGACATTAATTTCAAATGTGAATTTTTCTTTCCTTCCGCAGTGCATGAGAGAACTGATCTGTGCATATAGTATCATTTTAAAAAGGTGTACACTGTAAAGGCGTTTGTAAGGGTATTGATATCGATGCAAGGAAAGTGAGCGCACTCAGACCACGAGAACAATAGAACAATATTTTAAGATTTAAACGCCGTTTCCATGTGATTATTATCAGAAATCATCGTCACACTGAATGTTGGACTACAAAAAAATATCGTTCCATTGTTCTCGTGGTATGAGTGCGCTCACTTTGCTTGCATCGATATTAGGTTTCTTGTCTCCACGCCGACTTTGTAAGGGTATTGGCTAATATTATTATTCTCAGTCAGAACGTGTACATCAAGTAATGGCGGTCCATTGCAAGTTATGTGCTGTGCTATCTTGTATTGCTTTGTTTTCCCCAGATGATTCAGCGATGCAACAACTACCTTCTGAGCTTGGCGATCCAGATGGGCTCCTGCCACCCAGAAGCACGTTTTCAACTGAAGGAACAGCTGAGGAAAGAGGTGGCTGATTGGATTCGTACCTGCGATTTGAGAATAGATAGTGTTTGCCATTTCATAACGAATATGGACCGAGCAATTCAGCAGAAAGAGCCCCAATTAATGTCAACAAGATCACCCCCACCACCACCACAATCACCGGCATGTATGGCTCAAACATTGGGACGGGTCTTCCAGGTCGTCCAAGGTGGTTTGGTAACGAGCGACGAGCTGCAGAAGGACTACGAGGATAATCCCAATCTTCAAGCCCGCCTCCCTGAGTTCAGGAACCAGGTCAGTTTTCGCTGATTTGCAGTCATTGGCACTCATTGCTATAACATCACCATGACATCACCGCTACATCATCATGACATCACCATTACATCATCATGGCATCAACATAGACCATCATTTCAACAAGGGTTTTAGTTTTAGTTTTGTTTTATTCCAAGCAATACATGGCTGGGGAAGCCAATGACCACTTTTCGTGGCGATTGCAGGGTTTGTGTAGCCAACCACGGCCAGCAAGAAAGGAAAAAGAAGGTGAAAAGAAAAGGAAAAAGAGAGTACATAGAAGCAGAACTTCATGTCTTTTTTCTAGTGCTTTTTCTCTTCTATTTTTGGCTTATTCCATTATCACTGTACACGTATATGTCATAATTGACATTCTTTAGGCATAACCACGTCATCTATTTGTTCATAAACGTATCCATTCTCGCATTACGCACCTCCGCACAGGACATATTGGAGCGAGCCACATTGTCCTCTGTCCGCACACTGTATTCACATACAAGTAGAAAACAGTATTGATTCATGCATTTTCTGAAAGTTCAATTTGTACATTCGTACCCTCACATAGTAATAATAATAATTATTATTGTTTCATTGCAAAGTGAAAACACGTAATGTGAAGAGAGCAGGATTTGCTGGGACTGATGGGCGGAAAGGTTCAAGTAGACGCTGGAGACCGAACTACTCTGCCCAACCTGAAGCGTTTCCTCATTCACAGTGAAGAGCCTAGCACATCCCACAACACATATCCATGTACACAGTCATGTACACAGTCACTTCAGATACGTTGTGTACATGTACAGTCCATGTACACAGTCATGTACACAGTCATGTACACAGTCACTTCAGACACGTTGTGTACATGTACAGTCCATGTACAGTCCATGTACAGTCCATGTACAGTCATAATAATTATGAAATTATGTGATTCCAGGGTATGCCCCCACATGAGCGCGACCCAAAACAACGCCGTTGACTTCAGCGCCCCCCAAAAGCCCCATCCCCATAACTGGACATCCCCAAAACAGACCACCCCGTCAGCGCGCACGCTCAGTACAGGTCGACTCATTTACACTCAAACCCAAAAGATGGACACTCGACTTGTCAAAGACTCACATCATGATCAACTCGAAATGGCCAGTTCAGTATTGAAGGGCGATATTGCCTGGACTCAATTTATAATGAACTCTAGAAAGCAATGATGAACTAAAAAAAGCAATTATCGTCGCAGAAGGCAATGATCAACTCAAAAAGAGCAATGATCGTCTCAAAAAACAGTTCACTATTATTTTTTTTGGTTTTCCGAAAATGGTAATCTGCAATGGACTGTCATTAAAACAGAAAAAGAAAATAATAAGGCACCCATTTTGATAGTCCAGGGGATGGCCCACGCCTGGTAAAGAGAAAAAATAGAGAAAAGGAAAGACGGATATTTCACAGGAAGTACACCCACCGTTAGGCGCTGCATCTGCCGCTAGGGTTTATCGGGTGTTAGCGGCCGTCGTGAGTTCCCTTCGGGAACGGATACGATAATTTACTTTTTTTTTTTTTTACATGTACATGTACAATGGGGACACAGTGCAGTTCAGTATTAAATGGCGATATTGCCTGGAGCGAATCCATGAACAAATTGTGGGCAGTCACGAGATGGCTTGGACATTACTCGTTCTCATGTGTTTCTTCTCTTTTTTTGCATATCTTTTTTAAGAACGGGTTTCCTCCTGATATCCACCATGGTAATACTAACATCAAGAGTACATAACACTGGTTATGTAAACATGAGCCTGCACATTATGGGTCACGTGTGTAATGAGCTGGCTTATATTCGGACGTTAACGTAATTGGTCGCGCCAAAATGGGGCGTGCAAGAGACGAGACGAGCTGTGGTGACACAGTGTCACATTAGGTCGCGCTGTACTGGGGGTGCTAATATGAACACGCGCCGTTTATGGTTGCGCTGTTTTGGGTGTAAATCGATTCCGGTTATAGTGGGGGGGGGGGGGGGGGAGGGCAGAAAACACGTTTGCTGTACACGTGTAGGATAGCGCTATCAGCAGGCGATTTCTGTTTGATTTCTTCTTCGTTTTCTTCCAGCTCAAGAGTACACAAGAACCAACAACAACAGCAACAACAACAACAACAACAACAACAACAACAACAACAACAACAACAACAACAACAACAACAACAACAACAACAACAACAACAACAACAACAACAACAACAACAACAACAACAACAACAACAACAACAACAACAACAACAACAACAACAACAACAACAACAACAACAACAACAACAACAACAACAACAACAACAACAACAACAACAACAACAACAACAACAACAACAACAACAACAACAACAACAACAACAACAACAACAACAACAACAACAACAACAACAACAACAACAACAACAACAACAACAACAACAACAACAACAACAACAACAACAACAACAACAACAACAACAACAACAACAACAACAACAACAACAACAACAACAACAACAACAACAACAACAACAACAACAACAACAACAACAACAACAACAACAACAACAACAACAACAACAACAACAACAACAACAACAACAACAACAACAACAACAACAACAACAACAACAACAACAACAACAACAACAACAACAACAACAACAACAACAACAACAACAACAACAACAACAACAACAACAACAACAACAACAACAACAACAACAACAACAACAACAACAACAACAACAACAACAACAACAACAACAACAACAACAACAACAACAACAACAACAACAACAACAACAACAACAACAACAACAACAACAACAACAACAACAACAACAACAACAACAACAACAACAACAACAACAACAACAACAACAACAACAACAACAACAACAACAACAACAACAACAACAACAACAACAACAACAACAACAACAACAACAACAACAACAACAACAACAACAACAACAACAACAACAACAACAACAACAACAACAACAACAACAACAACAACAACAACAACAACAACAACAACAACAACAACAACAACAACAACAACAACAACAACAACAACAACAACAACAACAACAACAACAACAACAACAACAACAACAACAACAACAACAACAACAACAACAACAACAACAACAACAACAACAACAACAACAACAACAACAACAACAACAACAACAACAACAACAACAACAACAACAACAACAACAACAACAACAACAACAACAACAACAACAACAACAACAACAACAACAACAACAACAACAACAACAACAACAACAACAACAACAACAACAACAACAACAACAACAACAACAACAACAACAACAACAACAACAACAACAACAACAACAACAACAACAACAACAACAACAACAACAACAACAACAACAACAACAACAACAACAACAACAACAACAACAACAACAACAACAACAACAACAACAACAACAACAACAACAACAACAACAACAACAACAACAACAACAACAACAACAACAACAACAACAACAACAACAACAACAACAACAACAACAACAACAACAACAACAACAACAACAACAACAACAACAACAACAACAACAACAACAACAACAACAACAACAACAACAACAACAACAACAACAACAACAACAACAACAACAACAACAACAACAACAACAACAACAACAACAACAACAACAACAACAACAACAACAACAACAACAACAACAACAACAACAACAACAACAACAACAACAACAACAACAACAACAACAACAACAACAACAACAACAACAACAACAACAACAACAACAACAACAACAACAACAACAACAACAACAACAACAACAACAACAACAACAACAACAACAACAACAACAACAACAACAACAACAACAACAACAACAACAACAACAACAACAACAACAACAACAACAACAACAACAACAACAACAACAACAACAACAACAACAACAACAACAACAACAACAACAACAACAACAACAACAACAACAACAAAGTCTTTATGATTTCCTCAGTTCTTTCTCTCCTCCTCTGTGATGGCATTAGTTTTCATGCATAAAAAGAGTATCCTTTTACGCCATCACCTATTTCAGTTGTGGCAGTAATATGTTAGAATTCCACACCACCAAGGGCACCACCACCACTAACAGTTACTTTCATTCATTCTGCATGCATACACGCAACGCAGTATTAGATTGGTGATTGACGTTCACGGACTCAGAGCTAGTTTGCACTGTTGCTATCGGTATGTGCCAAGTAGCTGGTTTTAATAGAGAAAAATAATTACTTGGTGACACTGACAGGCAGACACTAGACAGCCGCCAGGCAGACAGCTGCTAGGCAGGTTCTGGAAGACAGCCAGGCAAGTTCTGACAGTAACAGACAATGTACGTGTGAGTACTATTCTGCCTGCCGAAACCTTCACAAGTGATAATATAACAGGTCTACACGGAAATGCAAAGTCTTTACGACTTTAGCTGTCTGCTGTAAGTCTGACCTGCCTTGGCTTCTGTACTCGTGATCATGGTGGTTTACGAGATGTACAGTACAGTCCATTCATCGAAAACTTGCCCGCTGGCTTTTGAAAGTCGGATTTGGGCCGAATTGAGGATCAAAACCCACTTTAAATCTCCAAAATCTGGGTTTTGGATCTGCTTCTCCATACATTTTGCCATGGCATACCTGCCCTAATTTTGTAAAACCTGGCTGAATTTCTATTTCCCTGTTCTTGGATTTTTCTGCCCTCAAAAGTCAAATGTGGTAAGGAGTAATTGCACGGGTCACACAATGCAGGACGTACTGTTGTTTTCACGATATATACAACTATGTGAGAGAGACATCAAAAAAAAAAAGACATCAACCAACCAACCAACATCAGTCAGTTTTGTGCTAATTGTTTCACATTTTGACTCAACAGTATCCTGCTTATAATCGTTAGTGTTGGACAAAACGGATAACTTGTAAACTTATGGTCCTCTCTTTTTGTAATTTTAATCCTTGGCTCTCCATACGAGTTTAACGGACGTACTCGTACTAGTTGGGACACAACCATCTCCACACATACACTGTACACACTTCTCGTTTCCGCACTCTTCTCATCACTTTCCTACGGCACCTCATCGTACAATGATTGATTGATTGATTTTTATTTCACGGATCCTCCAGAGGCAAATAGATGCCTATCGAAGGGAGTCTCCTAAGTAAGTATGGAAAATGAGAAAGTATGTTCGTAAGGGAGAAGAGGTAGAAGATACATTAGAATATCGAGTACAGATGAAGTAAATTCAGTACTTCGGGTAGTACATTGCATGCTAATCATAATGAGAATTAGAAAAGCAGCATTGCGGACTACTATAACTGACATATACACAAACTATTGAAACTATCAAAGATGTGGTTAGCCTAGACACAAAAGTCAGGAATACCTTTCAAAGAAAACATTTACATGTACATGTACATGTATATCTACTTACTCAATCCGGTTTTTTTCTTCGCATCACTTTTTCTGTTTTCACCCTGATGGTGGGCCATCAATGCCAGAATATTTGGTGAACAGTTAAAATGACGTACGCAGCAAAGGGACCGTATTTAGCCATTGGCGGACTATGCTCGGCCAATCGTCAAATTATGCTTTTGATTATGCCACAATTATGCCAACAAATATGCTGAATTATGCTGAATTATGCTCGGTTCCACTAAGTATTCACGCTGTACATAGAGGATTGAGAAACCACGCATACAAACACGGCCATGCCCTAAGCATAATTTTTGTCTAAACCGAAAGATAATGCCGACCTTAAACGTTGGAACTAAAGAGATCAAGGGAAAAACAAAGGTTAAAAATCCAAAGAAGTGTGACACACGACGGGTAACTTGTGGTAAGTATTACAAAAAGTGAGAACTAAAATAAAGAGTAAGTGTGACAAACTGTACTGTGTCGTGCCCGTTATGTCCAGCAGTTGAAGGTCCTTGAAGCTGTTTGTATTCGTACGCATAAGCCTGATTTGTGTAAGCAAAAAAGAACATGTTTTAGCACTTAGGTTATTTTCGTGAGTTTGCACCCCGTGTTCATGAGTTGTTTCTGCACTGTTCATGCCCGTTTGTCACACTTACTCTTTATTTTAGTTCTCACTTTTTGTAATACTTACCACAAGTTACCCGTCGTGTGTCACACTTCTTTGGATTTTTAAACGTTGGAATCCGTATATTATGCCGGAGCATAATTTTTGGACGAAATCCCAAGATTATGCCAAATATTATTATGCCGGCATAATCCGCCAAGGGCTATGACAAGGAGTCGCAACTGGGGTATTTAAAAAAACATCTGCAGGCTTTCTGACAAAGCTGTATTATGCCCCTAAGCACAATTTTTGTCTTAACCGAAAGATTATGCCGACCTTACACGTTGGAATCCGTATATTATGCCGGAGCATAATTTTTTGACGAAATCCCAAGATTATGCCAAATATTATGCCGGCATAATCCGCCAAGGGCTAGGTGCAGTGGTATGTGCAGTCGATTTCCAATCGAGAGGTTGCGGGTTCAATTCCCGACGATTGTAGTCCCACACATCTTTCCTCTTTTTCTCATTCTCCCAGCTCTTCTTTCATTCTCCTGGGTGGTTATCAACAGCCAGTGTATGCCGGAGTATGTGGTGTGCATGTGGCGTGCGTGTGTAAAAAAATGAAAAAATGGAAAAATAGGGTTTCGCTGGCCAGAAAGAGACACTTCAATCAGCTGTGTGGTGGATACCAGGCTAAAATTAGAGCGATCAATTCATCAGCCTTGCAAGCTGTTGAATGGTGTAATCCCAGCACAAGTTGCTATGTGTAACATAGATGTGCGCTAACATCATCCCCGCGATGACCATGTCTGAGTCTGAGTGTGTGTGTGCGCGTGTGTGTGCGTGTGTGTGTGCGTGGGCATGTTTGTTGTTGAGACAGGCAAGATTGCATCTGTGTGAACATGTACATGTATGTCGTGTTGTTTAGTATGATGCTATTAAAAGGACCTTTCCCGGCTCATGTTTTAAAAGAAACACACTGCAGCGTAGTCAAAAATTCAAAACGATGCAGTGGGGTTTGGTCACCCTCACCCATGGCACGGTATCATGGATGACCAACACAGCATTGATGCACTTATTAATAACACTTGTGCACGCGTTGGCTGTTCTTCCGTGACCCATACTAGTAGTGGCTTGTGATCTACAACAGCACAGCACGTGTTTTGACGAAATACCATCAACTTTACACGTAGCATCATGACTGTACTCAGAACGCCACTAAGTCTTACAGTCTACAGTCTTCCACTACCCTAGACTAGAGTCTAGAGACACAGAGCTATACATGTACATGTACGTGTGAGAAATGGTTGTCGAAGTTCCAGTGAATCCAGGTACACTGTATTTGTAATTTTTACAGGATACACACAGATTTAAGTGACAAACCTATACGTGTATGTATATTGAAGGCAGCACAACGCCACGGCAGCGTTGGCAGCGGTGGCAGCGGTGGCAGCGGTGGAGGCGGTGGTGAGATCCGACGCCGGTCTCAGAATCATTGCTAGCTGAGTAAAGCAGGTGAAGGAGATAATTCTTATAATGGGGGAACGAAGGACGGGTACGGTCGCCTGTGAAGTGGACGTAATGATGATTTTCGCGGTGATAACGTGCGGCTGGCATTAGTCACTGGCATGTACAAAACACGAACGTGGAGCACAATCCACTCAGGCCATTTACCGGAAAGTGTTCCTCCAGCCTGGATGCCACTGGCAGCGCACAAGGAAGTGCGTGACACACCAGTAAATGAACTGTCAAACACTTGACAGCTGCGACAATCGCATCGTGACATTGTAGATCCACAAGACTGTAGCTGATGCATTCCCTGTAATGACACACAATGACAGAGTACACGTACGGGGCCATCAGCACTGGATGCTGGCCGCATAGCTTTACTGCTGAACGAACAGTCCAATAGTAGTAGATCTACAATAACGTCGTTGCCCCTGGTAGTACTGGTATTGTAGTGCTGCGGCATGCGACCATCTGTTCACGTTTCACAACGCGGAAGACGGGAATGCAGCTCAATGAATCTTACTTCCTGTACGGCGTAGGTATTGTCAAAGCCCTCTACGTACTGTAGATATTGTCAAGACCGTGTATAATCTCATAATTATAATTATGGGTAAGCATTCCAGGAGGGTCACGCATCACAAAACGTGCATGGCTTTCTCAGAATTGCTCTGCAATGGTAGTAGAGTAGCGCTCTCCGTCAGCAGACTCAACACTAAGCTCTTTCTCCGGTATTGCGTCAAGGCATGCACAGACGCCACATGAAATCATACCCTACCTCATGACGTTATGCGAGACTCGGAGCTTGTCATCGCGCGATGCAAGGAGAACTTTCGACACCCGGAAGTGTTGAATGCGATTCAAGACACTGCCAAATAGCATAATCCAGCCTGTCTGGAGTAATGACATTTAGAAACTTCGTCCAATAGCGCTGGTACCATATACTAGTGTTCACTCTGACTTCTTGGCGATGGTGTGCGACTAGAGACAGCCAAAAGCGCGCTTTCTTCTCGCTAGTTGTGCTCCGCGTTTCATTAGAACATTGTTGGAAAGCAAGACACAACAAGGTCTGAACAGTGCGGGTTGCGTCTTGAGCCTTCCCTACCTGGCTCTCAGCTTGCTGCAGTGAAAGAGATTTCGGCACTGTGTTCAAGTTTATTGACTAGTGAGCGCCGCACACAAGCTAGCTACAGAGATGGCGGAGGAGGAGTTCTTTGACCTGCATATGGCCTGTCCAGTTCCAACATGTCCCAACCAACAGTAAGTACTACTCCCTACTTCAATTGTGTTCTTGAAGCATGCCGAACATGCACGAGCCATATCATTTGCCGCAGGAGTGGAATGCTGCTGGAGTGATGGATAATGACTGTGTATTGATGGCGATACCATGTACTGTTTCAGAAGAAAGCAGTCTTTGGAGACGACGCCATTCAGCTTGATGTGAAACAGTGTGGGTTTATACCTTCACTGCCCATTCTAGTCGATGTTGGGGCAGGGTAAAGTTTGGATTCCTGAGTTTGTCACACCTGTTCCAGAGGTTATGGACTCTGTGGCGATTCCATGGTACACAATGATTATCACGTATTGGGAGCAGAGTGTGGTATTCCTTTCTGTTTGTTCTGTGGTTTCTTTCTGCACCCCCTCCCTCACGCACATTTTAGATGCCTGATTGTAATGGTAACGGTTTGATCTCTGGTTGGGATGAGTTGCTCACAGTACATCGGCATGTGATGGTGTAGTCAATGCTCCTGTGCCCGTTTTATTTCAAACTGCAGAGACAAAAAGGGTGTCAAGCTGGACTGGACAAGCACATCATGCGAAGGAAAGATGCAGATTGGACAGAAAGGCAACTTGCGCTGCGAGCACCACAAAACGCGTCCCTGTGTCCACGGCCCAATGGCTTCCTTCAGATTCGACTGTGGCCTGCGTGGAGAAAATTCGCCTCATAGCATCGACGAGCCCTTCCTTCCAGCGGATCGCCAGTCATTAACTCACGCCGTTAGTGTCGGGCTTTCAATGGAATATTTAGGTTATAATGATTTGGCGTGGGTGCAGGAACTACTTAGGTCTCTATTCGCACAGGTTCAAAACCAATAACATGGCTGTGTCCAAATTGCACCGACACGTCTCGTACAAAGTAGGGTTACTCGTCTGTTCACACGCATCTATCTATGTATGTAGTATCAATCTATGAGTGTGACCTACACGTCCATTGTAGTGTGTACCTGCTGTGAGCTTTGGTCCCAGGACTTGTATTTTTGTTGTTTTTTTGGTGTGTTGCATTATGCTTCACCTCATCAGCACAGCCTTTCGATGCCTTCTTTTAAAATTCCTCCTTTTGCCTGAATCTTGCGATCCAGCTTGCATTACATATTTCACATACTGCATTTCGTACTCTTCCACTTATAATTATATCGTTGTTAATTGCTAGATTTCAGTATTGAGACGTATTTTCCCTGATTTATGTCTCTAGAAAACTTTTTATCCAACTTTTTATCCATCTTTTATTTTTGTTCATGACTACGTCCAATGTCCGCTTCGCTGATTCTGCTTATTGCCTTATTATCAGTTACTTGCACATGTACATGAATTACATTCCTGACGGGTATCCTTGTGAAGTTCAATAACCCAATGATTATGATTGTATGGAATAGGCTACAGGATGGCATTGTGAAACAGCTTGCCGAGCCTAGATTCGCCCTGCATCCAGTAATCAAAGCGCCGAGTGCAGAACGCGACTACATTGTACACAGAGCTTGTACACAGCGCCATTTGGTAGAGGAAAGAGTCAAAAATTCCTAATCCCCTTTTGACATAAAGAATCAATGTAAAAAACAATTCAGCGTTCACTTCACCACCACCACATTTGCGCTCTGCTGCCGACCACGTCCATTCCGCAAAAAAAGCAACAAGAAGTTCGGAGTACTGAAAATATTTTTTAATTCCTTCTGGCAACTGTTTCGGTCAATTAGACCTCATCAGAAAAGGTTGAATGACTCGAAAAGAAATAATCACCTATTTTATACTGACTCTTGAAACAAGAAATGGGGCACCAAAAAGCGGGCGCTTGATACTCAAAGTGTGAAAATAAGGTGCTCAAATCAAGGTCACGTTATTTTTAAAATCAGAGGAACGTCAAGATAGAGGTGATAGTTATACCGGATACTGCAGCGCAGCATAGATACAGTAGTTATGCGAGTGGCCCAACCGGCATCCACCTCCATGTACTCCCTCACCATATTGCACCGTCGGCTCACTCATTGGGCGTCCCGTTAAGTTGTCGGTATAGACTCATTATGGCGATGGAGTGCATGGAGTAGATGCCAGATGGGTCACTCGCATGACGACTGTATCTGTGCTACCCGCCAGAACTAAACGGGACGCGCAATGAGTGAGCCAACGGTGCAGTATCATGGTGAGGGAGGAGTGAATGCCAGTTGGGCCACTCCCATGATGACTGCATTTACGCTGCGCTGCAGTATCCGGCATAACTATCTTCTCTCTCACACCTCACATTTGCAGGGCACGGCAGGGCATGCGCAGTGCTGGATGCCTGACCACAGACGCGGGCGGACGGCAGCATTGAGGGGATCCAGCCATAGCGAACTTGGCTGGCGTCGCGAAATCCAGCCTTGCTGAGGGAAAAGCCGTGGACTTTCAGTGGCCGGCGCGTAAGCCAATTGGAGGCCCCTTCAGCGAAGCAAGCTCCACACAACGCTGCAATTCCTGTGAAGCGGCTGAGACAATATCCTTGGCGATGATTGACTCCTTATTCCGCTGTCGGCTGCGTGCTTCCGACTTCCTGTGCAGCGTAACCTGCTTGACGTCGGGCAGGTAGGAAATGCCAGAGAGCATTCCCTCAACCAGCGGTTGGGTGGTATGGCAGGATGAATGGAACTGTTCTGCTAACGAATAGACGATGATTATTCCCATGCCACCCAAGCGACATGGTAGGGCCAGGATCTTCCTTTCAGCAGAGCCTGGAGAGGGGCGATCAAGGAGGACTGGGAGTAGCAGGTGTGAAACTGCCTGCTCCAATGGCTCCAGCAGGGTAGCTGTGTTGGGTACAGTCCTGGCATCAAATGCCCAGCGATGCCGTAGACCGTGCGTAAAGGTGGAATACACTGCTTGCGGTTGAAAATGGGCAAATGTAGACAACTTGTCAGCCTCCTTGCAATATGCGTTCACCTTGCCCGTGACATAAGCCCCTACAAATTCCGGGGTGCCGAGTGCTGCACCTAGATGTCCGTACCCATCTGAGCGGACTTGGACACGTGTGTCAGCGAACAGTGGCACGCTCCAGATGTGCAGGCTTCACTAGAAGTAGGCTGGTGATGGCTGTGAGCGAGAGTTTGCCGATCGGCGTCGTCCTCGCTATAGCGATGAAAATACTAGTTACTGCGCACCTGGCAGATATCACAGCACGTCGGAGCGTCCAGGAGTAAAGGAATCTTGGGTTTTCACTGGAATCTAGTTCCTCCAGCATCGTGTAGGCCACCGTCGGTGAATGGCCGTCCAGAAAGGTCGAACCTGGTCTTCTGCAGCATCTCGCAGTCCTGCGAGGCACACTGAATACGCCTGTATTCTACAAATAAAAATCACGAAGTAGTGGACTTTATAGTGATGAGTCTATCCTGTATGCTGCAAAAGACGCAGGAAATGTGACTGGTGTCCGTACACTGGACGCCAATATCATCCCAGTCTTCTCCTGCAGGATCTGTTTGACATTGACATACCGGTATGCAGTGGGTCGACATTGGCCTGGTTTGGTAGCTATCTGCCTGGGTGGATGTAGCAGGTTTGCATTGGCGCGTCGTCCAGTCCGACATTTTCTTGTAACTGTGGAGTACCGGCAGGGTTTGAGAGGTTTCTCGTGCTATAAACACATCTCTACTGCCTGTCTCGTCCTGGAAGTGCCGTCTCGCCGCTTCCTTGCTCTACAGTCACGCCGTTATTTCGCTTTGTTTCGTGGTGCAGCTCAAAACCTGCCCAAACAACTGTGAGCTCGCAACATGGTATGAACAAATTGCACCACTCATGCTGGTTAACTAAAACCGGGATAGTCGAGTAAGCGAGTTCACTCCCTGGGCCATGGCAAGATCTGTTCAGCGCAGGCTATTCCAACCTCCAAGTGCATAGTCACCGATCGATCCATGCGATGGTGGTTGACCTACAAAGAGCCAAGGTCTACGAGTACTACTATTGGATGCTGTCTACATGCAGTCAACAAAATCAAAGTACCTCAGTATGCCCCAGAATAGGGCATGTGCATCTATAGCATGACACAACAGGGGTTCTGGCGGCACCTGTCAAACAAGCAGTAGCGACTAGTGCCAGTTACCTTTTGGAGGCTAGCCACTACAGTCTGTCACTGGAGATAATTATTATGTTCACTGTTTAGACTGAGCACAATCAATTTATGCCCAATCAATCTGCCCAATGTGTGTTCTGTTCCACCTAATTATAACGTCCCATCGCATCAACCCTACTACACGCACATGTCGTCACTCTAGCATGACTTGTGTTATTATTGTTTATTCCCGTAGCTATGCAGAAGACGTTACTTCAGTAACGTCTGGCGCTAGCCAGGGTCCACACAGCTTTAATTTGGTGTTTGTGTGTTTGTTTGTTTGTTTGTTTGTTTGTGTCACGGCTGGAGCTATCCCGTATCTGTCCCGTATCTGTGACTACAAAGGTTCTACAGGATTGTACATAACAGCTGTCCACAATATTTGCGGGCTCCTGTATCTGTCCCGTACCGTACCAATATTCGTCGTATTATGTATACGACTCCCTGATGTAGAGGGTGATTTGGAAAGAAATAGGGAGACGAGGAGGAAATTAAATTAGAATAGACGCCGAATAGGTGATAGGATGCGTCAGCATAAACATACACGTACTTTGGAAGAGAGATCCCGTCGTCTCCAAAATAAGCGTGAACGAGCGATTCAGCGCCGGTTACAGGAAACGTCGGAAGAGAGATCCCGTCGACTCCAGAACCCCCGTGATCAGCAGAGTCCGCCAGTCCCAGGCAACGTCATGACAGACATCCCGTTGAGTCCAGAACGCCCGTGATCGGCAGAGTCTAAGCCGGTCCCAGGAAACGTCAGGACAGACATCCCGTCGAGTCCAGAACGCCCGTGATCGGCAGAGTCAGCGCCGGTCCCAGTGAACGTCAGGACAGACATCCCGTCGACGCGCAGAAAAACTAAATCTGCAGCCTCTTTTGCCGTCGGACAGGATACGTATTATAGAAGACTGTAAAGTTATGTAATGTCCAATTTTCCACGTGAGCAGCAGGTCACTCGCGTTGATTTTTCGACGTGCGAGCCAAATAACGCGAGCTGAACTTTCGCGTCGCAGAAATCCGGTCGACGCGCAGAAAAACTAAATCTGCAGACTCTTTTGCCATCGGACAGGATACGTATTTTAGGAGACTGCTAGGTTATGTAATGTGCTCCACAGGCAACCATGCATTCGGCGTCGTCATTGGCTCAACAGGTCAATGTACATGTATTACTACAAATAGGCCAGAAAATCCGATTACTGTATTAAAATCAACTAATTTTCGCTGGCGATTTAATTTCACTAATTTCGCCGCTTGGTACCAACCGGCCAAAGTAAATCGCAGGCCAAAGTTTGTCATATAGGCAAATGATGCATGATTGAGCAATGGATGCATGTGAGAGCAAAAATACCGATCGATTTCAAATCTGACGTGAAATTGCGCGTCACGTCGGAAATAACGTGCATCTTAACCTCTCTAATAGAGAGGTTTCTATTTCTCATCGGCCTAAATTTGTTGATTTACAGTATAAGGAGATAAAAGAAAAGAAGGAGCAAACCAAAAGTAGATGATTATTTGAGAAATAACAATCCGCAATAAATTCTGCAAATACTTTTGCCTCAGTTCTTATAACATGTACGATGAGCTAGGCAAAAAAGCATATTAAAAGCATAGCGTAGGGCCCTGAGCTTCCAAGCTCTCTCGTTTTGATTCGCACGATAAATAGAGCACAATAAACGTTAACTTGACCGAAGGATAAAGGCGACTGCAGATAGAGGAACACATCGAGGTACAGGTACCGGCATCAATACAGTATCAGAGAGAAACAAACAAAAATGAGAGGTACGCAGAAAAAACTCTCCTAAGCCCAAGGGGAAGTGGTTGATGAGGGATGAATGCACTCTCCACGCTCATCTACACTGTTGGGGAAATGCACACATACATACAATAATAAACAACATAGCAATAGCATGCACAGAACCGAACAATTTCATGTTCATGTAGCGTTCGCACGCTGGGGACTTCAAAGCGTATAGTGTTTAGAGTATAACATATCCCCGTACTGTATCCCCGTACATTAGCGTACGGAGTCTGCCTTTGTATCAAAGCTGCTGCGCACTATTCTTTTATAGCCAGTTAATTTAGTTGCCAATAAGTAATAGTTATTTTCATTGCCAGTTTCCAGTACATTTCAATTGCCAATTACAGTGTGTTCACTGAGACCTTTGTGCGTTCTTGCCTCCGAGAGACTGCGGCCCGCTACAAATTGGTGGCAGCGGTAAATTTATTTTGTTTCATTCTATACATAACTTTGTTACTTTACACGTTTCTCAGAACCCCATGGCTCAACCCGCTACAGCTCCGTGCGACGAATCAAGATGAGAATCATGTTTCTTGCCTTCCTGGGCTTGGCCCTGCTTATTAGCTTGCAGCACAGTCAGGGTGCTAGCGTGGATCACCCTTCTCTCCGCACGGCATCCATTGGAGACTCCGATGGCGATTCCAAGCGACCCGCTACCTACATGTATACTACCGGTGGTCATGGTGAAGCTGATGAGGACCACGACAGGCAGGCTGCTGCCCAAGACAAGGAGGGTCTTCCCCAAGACCAGCCGCGTTTGATTTTCGCCGGCACGCAGTTGGCAGACGGCCGAACCCTGAGTGACTACAACGTTCAGCAGGAGTCCACTATTCACTTGGTACTTCGTCTCCGTGATGGGATGCTAATTTTCGTCAACACTCTTCCTGGCTAGACCATCACTCTTTACGTCGCGCAAAGCGATGCTATCGACAATGTGAAGACCACGATTCAAGACGAGGAGGGAGGTTATTTGTCTGACACCGAGCTAGCCACTCTGAGTGACCAGCTCAACCAAGATGAAGATAAAACCTGGCTTGCTCTCCGCCGTAGCTCCAGCCGCCGCCGTGGTTACTAACGCTGATTCCAGGTACTGTAAATATACAAATTTTCGGCAGCTATTTAATTTCGGCTATATTCGGCACCGACCCAAAACGCCTAAATTAAAACGCCGATGAAATTTTTCACAGCATCTGTTGCACTATACCATGCCCTCTACCCCACGCCGAAAATAAATCGCCGCCGAAATGTCACAAATTGTGAGGTGCCGAAATTTTGCAGCGCCGAAATTTTGTATATTTACAGTATGGCATTTTCTTTCCTGTCTTCCTTCAGTCTCCCTCTTCTCGTCAGTCTTCCTTTATGCGACTGTGTGAATCCAGTTTAGTTTGGTAGGCGTCTGATCATGGTGAGCCACGGTTTACCCAGCTAACGTGGGACAATGTGTGTGACAACGCCCCTTATAGTTATAATGTATTCAGTTCGGTTTTTAAATTGCGATGTTCCTGGCGGGTTGTGCCAGCGTTGTGCAGAAAGAGTGCTGTGGTTTTCAAGTCCTATTTGGAGGACAGTTCTTTCCCCTTTTGACCCCGTGAGATCGTGTGAACCTGGTGTGCTTCTACTTTATGATTTGTTTATCAGTTCATTCTTCTGTCTGTTCCAAACGTTATCATTTCCGATATTATTTGCCATACTCCGGTTGACGCTCTCCCAGTAATTCGCAATCTACTATAATGTTCACGACTCCATACCTGTATTATATTATGCAAGTCATCCATTCTGCCTATCTCTTATCGTCGAGTTTATTCCGACGCGACCATGCATGCCGCCAGTTTTTTTCTTTCTTCTAAATAGCAGCCAGTTGTTGATGTCCAGCTATCACCTACATGTAGTATTCGAATCACGAGGACGTGATTGTCTTTGAGAGGGGAGGTGTAGCGTTGGCACGCTGGGGACTTCAAAGCGTATAGTGTTTAGAGTATAACATATCCCCGTACTGTATCCCCGTACATTAGCGTACGGAGTCTGCCTTTGTATCAAAGCTGCTGCGCACTATTCTTTTATAGCCAGTTAATTTAGTTGCCAATAAGTTATAGTTATTTTCATTGCCAGTTTCCAGTACATTTCAATTGCCAATTACAGTGTGTTCACTGAGACCTTTGTGCGTTCTTGCCTCCGAGAGACTGCGGCCCGCTACATTCACACATGCAAGCACAGACCAGAACATTAGTACCAAAAGCCGATACAGACAATATCCCCATACACACAGACGCACACACACACAATGTCCCATGTATGCGCCCGTGGCGAGAAAAGCACGCAAATCTACAAATGCACTGGATGTGAACCCACAGATTTTCTCTTATAGCAACGATAGCGGATCTGATTCTCAATGAAACACACACACACACACACACACACACACACAATACAATCATTGAATGCCCATCCGCAGATGATGGCAGGTCCTGAAAGAACAGGCAGTGTTCCAGTAATGGGGAACAGAACTTCGAGTGGCAAGTGAGGTATACACACACACATGTGCGTGCGCGGGCACACACTAAAGTATTCAGAAATAGAATCGACATTGTAGTATTCATTGGTTGGGGAATGGAAAGGAAAATAAAACATTGCTGTAGGTTATTGTTGTAAGGACACTGGGAGCACAACAGAAAGGTAAGCAGCTTGCTTTGAAGCAAAGAAAGTTATTATTCCACGGATCTCAGAAGGAAGGAACGTTCCAGAATGCTGCACTGGCAACAGGCGGCCTGCATGTGCGCGGCCCCTGCAGTCGGTCCAGCTGCCGGCCTTGCAGTGCTGAAAAGAATGTGCAGTACAGCATGTCACATAGTATCGCAGCCTGGACAAATAGGCGCTGGGAAGTCCTAGTTATGTGCTCACCTGCACCACGATGCACCAATCTTCTGAGCTACTTTGGCAACAACTTTGTCCACTTGAGACTCCCATGGGCTGAGCCAGTTGTTGAGGGCTGCACCAAGGTGGACGGCAATGACCGCTGATGGCAAGGCAATCCATGACACACAGTCACAAGGGCATCGTCAACATGGCGCTGAGGCTGGATCGATAAAATCAACCTTTAGGCTGTCGCAGGGTTGACAACGAGGCCGCTGTCTCGAAGCTAGTCAGTCAGCCTGGTCACCGCCATTGACGAACCAGTCGCCACCGCCAGCAGTGGCGGTAGGTTGTGACATGTGTGTGCAATATTGTCAGCAAATTCAGTACTTAGGATAAGATGAGTGACAAAGGGAACGTTGTGTTTGATAATATTGAAGTGAACAGGGATGATCACAAACCCTGCGCGTACTCCACCGTGAGTTACAAGAAAATTCCGGACTGGACGACGAGCAAACGCCAATCTGCTACATCCAACCAGGCAGATACTATTACGAGAGCTGCCAAACCAGGTCAATGCCGACCTACTGCATAATGTCAATGTCAAACAGATCCTGCAGGAGAAGACTGGGGTGTTGGCGTCCAGTCACTGAGTGTACAGACACCAGTCACATTTCCTGTGTCTTTTGCAGCATACAGGCTGAGACTCATCACTGTAGAATCCACTACTGCATGACTTTTATTTGTACAATACATGGCAGGCGTACACGGTGTGCCTCGCAGGACTGCGAGGTGCTGCAGAAGACCAGGTTCGACCTTTCTGGACCGCCATTCACCGACGGTGGGCTACACGATGCTGGAGGAACTAGATTCCAGTGAAAACCCAAGATTCCTTTGCTCCTGGACGCTCCGACGTGCTGTGATATCTGCCAGGTGCGCAGTAACTAGTCATTTTCATCGCTATAGCGAGGACGACGCCGATCGGCAAACTCTCGCTCACAGCCATCACCAGCCTCTCAAAACCATCACTTGGCATCCCCAGAGGTACAGGAGAAAGCCAAAACAGCTCACAACAAACAAAAGCTAAGGACGATGGAAAGAGAGCATGTCAAAAAGAAGACGAACAGTATGAAGTTCAAATGGTTTTGAACAGTCGTAGACCCGGGTGCTCGAATCAGAAACGATTTGACAGGTGTGCAATTTCTCATCTGTAAATCTCAACAATGTCAGAATATACTTTTGGAGAGGCGATGGAACAGGGAAGAGAGTCTGGCTTGACCCACCCAGCAGGAATTCAGAACCTGGGTGCGCTACAACACAAGCTACAGTACGCAGTAAAATTGTCGTATTTCCTTCGGATTTTTTATTTGAAAATGGGGTGCTCGAATCAGAAACAGCGAACTCGTCAGATCGTCTCCGATTCAAGCACACGGGTCTGCCATCGTCTACGCTTGGTGTGGCAGTTGAGGGCAGGGAGTAGTAACTTACTACTTCATTTTTGAGAGCAAGATGGTCAGTGGAGCCGCAGATTCAGCAGGTCTTTGGCAGCACCGTACAGGAGACCCATATCCTCGAATCAAGGACCCAGCAAAAAGTGGGCCGCGAGTATTTCAAAAAGTGTTTACCGGGCAGCGCTGAAATTTGGCATACCGTTAGCAGGCCGTATGTTGATGGTATTTGTGAAAACTAAACGAAATTGGAACAAGTTTAGGTACAATTTCAGGGTGTTTCTGTTTTGGTACCCTGTGTCTCATTCGAGCACCCGGGTCTACCACCTACTATACCACTTTCATTAATCGTGACGCCATTTTGTTTTAACATGAATATCGCGGATTGTTGCTAGTACTTGAAAAGAAAAAGAACAATCATGAACGAGGACTAGCATAAAAATCGAGATTACAAGCAGAAATTATTCTTTACCGGTTATTGGCTTCCTCGCCGACTGCTCACCTGTTGGGCAAGGCGGTGCATCTCTTTTGCAGATGCCTCCTTTGCCCATGCGATCTGGGGGTCTACTGCCAGTACTCTTGCGCTGATGGTATGCTTCCCTGATGCGCGGATGAATCCTTCGTCATCAGGTGATGGGTGACACCCCTTCCCTAAGAGAGCGGAAATGCCGACATTCCACGCGTGGCCTGTTCTTCTGGCCGGGTTGTTGGCGTGGCGACTGGTGCAGAATAAGCTGCCTGCCGTACAGGTATCTTACTTGGTGGTTGCTTGTCGCTGTGTTTGAAATCTTTTTTTTATTCTCGCGATGGCCTGAGGACAATAAGAGAAGTGTTGCTGCTGCTGTTGTTGGTTCGAGCCCTCTTCTGAGGTTGAACCTTTTGCTGGACGTGGGCAGTTGCTATCTGTTGCGGCGCCTGCTATCGCAGCTCTTGTATTTGGTTCAGTGGGTTCTTGTTCCTGTAACTGTCCGTGATGTCCTTGACTGCTCGGCTTCTCCCAAGCAATCAAGGACATCACGGACAGTTACAGGAACAACAACACCGGTCAGGACAGGGAGAAGCCGAGCATTCAGTGGTTTCTTGTACATGTACGAGTGCATCCTGACTGTCATCCTCTGGGAGCTCCGTACGGTCAGCAGCCTGGCCCTGTACGACAGTGGAGTAAGAATTCGATTTTATTCAAACGAATGAAAAACGCAAAATATTTGGCACCTATAATCAGGGGATGGCCCACGCCTGGTAAAAAAACGATGAGAAATTGCGTACAAATCATGTACAGACAGACTATGGATTCGAACATAACAGAGTGGAAAACCGGAATCCGAGAAAATGATAACATACAAAATCATGAAAAACGGGGGGGGGGGGGATGAAGCAGAACAGTAGCCAAACACACCACGGATAGTTACCAAAAGCACTCTGCAGCAGCAAGGACCACAGAAGGATCAGAATCAATGACTCTCTGGCGGGCATCTTGAGACCATGGCCTGCAGTGATCACGGAGGCTGGCATTGGAGGCACGGACAAGAGAAAAGGAAACCCTTGACTATATAAAGGCAAGAAGTGAGGAGAAGGGCTCCTTTCTCTTGTCGGCCAGCATAGAGGCGACAAGCTTGAAAAAAGCGGAGGCGGACTTGCCATGGAGTAATGCGTACGTGTACGTGCAGCATTTGGGCGTGCAGGACAGTCACGTGCTTGGTGGCGGGATATAGTGGCGGATACACCACAGCGAAAGCACGTCTGTATCTGTATCTGTGTCCGGTCGCGGTGATGTGTAGATCTACGGTACGACCTTTTCTGAATGCTTAGCTTGCAGGTACACCTTTCTTTAGTATCATCAGCACCCGTCGTACCCCCGTGAGAATTTTGAATTTCTCAACCGTGACAAATTCGCCAATCAATATTGCGGACAATTTCGTCGAATTCCCCAAAGCCGACTCTATGTGGCCCAGATTCAATGCGGGTTCGCAACCGTAGATGTAAACACGGGTAGCGGATACTGTGCCATCTCCCAGTAGCACACCAATAAGCTTACCCTCCGACTGCAGATTTGGTGCGACGAGCATGTCCCTGGTGGCCAAATCACGCAGGCTCAAACTCAGTTTACAGGCACGAACTCACCTTTATGGGGTATTCACACGACAGGTAAATCCACCTGCACAGGAAAGTTGCTATGGTATTTTACCTGTGAACGAGAAAAGTGCCTGAAAGTGGCTGAAAAGTGAAAGCGAGCTGGGGGCCCACTTTCACGATAATCGCGGCGTGCACGAGTACATTTACACCAAAAAGCGCGAAACAAGACTTAATTTTTTACGCGCCTCTTTAGAGCATGATAATTATCGTATGTGTGTTTTGAAAATTTGAAATACCCATGGCTACTGCACTGGTTGGTGAAGTACTCAAAAATGCAAACGTGCCTGTCGTCGAGTGCAGCTGTGTGAATCCACACACTCACTTTTCTCGTATGTCACTCCCTGTGAAACGTGCAAGTGCCTGTCGTGTGAATACCCCATTACTCTCGTACTCACCTTTATTGATGTCACGTGAGGGTTGCCTGTACTACAGCCAATGAGCGCTCTTGCTCAGCGGTCTGTATTTCTCGGTATTGCCCGGCAAGTTATTGCCCGCTCAGTTACATGTACGCGCATGCGGACTGTCATTCTTGTACTTTGTGGTTCGTGATCAGATCAAGTTGCTACAGTTCGGAGTTTCAAATTTGAAACACAAAACAGTGCTCCTGTCTTTATTCTCGTCAGCTGTGTACTTCAGCAGTTAAATTCTGTGCTCCAGTCCTCTTTATTCTCGTGAGATGTGTACTTGTTTTGCAGTTTGTTTGGTTTATTTGAATTCGCACAGTAACCGTGTACTTCAGCTATTCTCTCCTCCCTCTTCTGAATTTGACTCCCCGCTGGCCTTCTCTCCTCCCATCCCCTTACATTGTATTGGGCATCCGCAGCTTACCCCCCCCCCCCCCACGACCCCACGCACACACTACATTGTCACTTAGCACAACTCAACCATTCGCTACCCTGTTATTGAGCACTCCTGCTCGTTTGGTCTCGCGAATCCAAATAAAATCAATCAATCAATCAAACAGCAACTAACTTGATCTGACTACAAACTACAAAGCACGAGAATGACAGACCACACGCGCGCGCATGGAACTGAGCTGACAATAACTTACTTGTTCCAGCCACCTGAACCAGCCGCCTCAGCAGGTGAATGCAACCTTGACATCGATATCGATGCGTTGGTGAGCAGCCGACGAACTTGACGAGCTGAATGCGTTTGAGACGAAGTTGTGGAGCCCATCCCAGTTTCAGTTCCGGTTCCAGGACTTCCTACACGCAGTGCTCAATCACGAACAACAACACCATCGATATCGTAAAGAAATAGAGAATTTCAAAACCACAAACGATGTTTACCACTGAACAAGTGTGTCGGGAGACTGAGAAAGTCGGAAAGGTTTCTCTCCATTTTCTGGAATGTTTGGGTCAAGCATGCAATAAATGATTTACTGCGCCTCGTACGCACTCGTACACGGGCAATACCGGCTTGATACATGACGTCACGGCTGGCGCCGTTCGGTCATGTATCAGCCGGTATTGCTCTTGTACTCGTGCAGGAAATCATAGCCTATTATAATAGTGCAGGTCCAGCCCGGGCTGGAGCGAGCGGGCCAGCCCGCCAAGGCTGTTTACATGTGCAAGGCCGGGCTGGTCGCCAGCCCGCAGTGAGTTTATATGCGCTGAGCGCACGCCAGCCCGTTGTGGAGGTATATTATGTATCAGATTGCAACGACCAGGAGGCTCTTAGTAGTGGCTGCAAATGACCGATATCCGTCACTTGCAGCTCCCCATCAGAGACCTGTAGCTGGCCTGAAGAGTTGTAAAATTACTCCTTCGTAGCCCGGGGGAGTCAGAGCGAGGGCGATTCACGGCTTGGTCAAAAAACTTTCGGCCTGGAACGTAAACGTGGGAGGATCTGCCGACACAGTTCACCTGGTTCACACGCCTGACCTGGCATGCTGCCTTGCGTGAAAGAAACATTTTTCCGAAAGCAAGCTTCTTCTCCAAAATTCGAAATTTCTTTCCAAAAAATGCCGTCGTCCTTGACCTCGAAGCTGAATGTTGTTAGGATAGAAAATTAGCGAAGATGTAGCCAACCCATTCTGGCAAGCCGTGTGCCCTCTGGATATGCAGTTCTTCGCCATGGTCAACAATCTTCTTCTCCTTCGTTCGTACTTTCACTTTCCTGACCACGAATACAAGCGGTACCCATGCTCAGGTTAGTGTTTATTTGTCTGTCTATGCACATACATGTAATACAATGTACTGTTCGTGCTGCAGGCACTGGCTGATCAAGGAAATAGAAGAAGCAGCCAGCTTTCTTTGAATTCTCGTGCTTTCAACAAAAATATGTACACACTTTCCTTGGCTCCTCTTTCCCACCGCCACCATGCATGCACAATCGAGCTTGCTTTAATGCCCTGCAGTGCAGAATGCTCCCACCACCGCAACTACCACCGCCGCCACCACTACCAGCAGCAGCAGCACCACCACCACCACCGCCACCACCACCGCCACCACCACCGCCACCACCACCGCCACCGCCTCCACCACCACCACCACACCACCACCACACCGCCACCACACCACCACCACACCGCCACCACTACCATCACCGTGACCACCACTATAGAAGCATTGTCTGCAAGAGAAAGTAATGGTATGCCAGTGCTGTCCTGCAGTGCAGAATGCTCCCACCACGGCAACTACCACCGCCGCCACCACTACCAGCAGCAGCACCACCACCACCGCCACCACCACCGCCACTACCACCTCCACCACCACCACCACCACCACCACCACCACCACACCACCACAGTGACCACCACCACTGTGACCACCACCACCACCACACCACCACCACACCGCCACCACTACCATCACCGTGACCACCACTATAGAAGCATTGCCGTGCACGGCACGTCTGCAAGAGAAAATAATAGTATGCCAGTGCTGTAATGCCCTGCAGTGCAGTATGCTCCCGCCACCACCACCACCACTAACGTTATGGAAGCATTGTCACGCACTGTACATCGATCCACAAGAGAAAATAATGCCAGTGACTTACTAGCACCTCCATGCTGCATGCGGACGTGGACACAGCACTGTTCCCTCTGCAGGAAAGGGGCGGGGGGGGGGGGGGGGGGGGTGTATTTCATTGTCCCTGCCTGAAGTAATAATGACTACATGACATGATATCCAGCTAACTTTGCCAGTAACGAACGACCCTTGATCGGGCATGAGAAAAGTGTTGGTATTTGGGAGTTGTCGTCATTCACGGGGTTGAAAATATACGGCTATATTGTTACTAGGTCTGAAGATAGTGTCACTATCCGTGGGTTGTTATACCCGTGGTTGACTGCAGATACGTTTGGATTATTCTATGAGTATATGAAGGGTATACGTTCAATATTTTCCTGAGGACGTAGCACGAGGAAATTATGGGGAATGCAGTACATGTATAGAATGGTGCAATCCATTTCTCCCAGGGCACTTTCCCAAGACTCCTTCCAATATTCACTCTTGGCGCGACCCTTGTGAACTGAGCGGGGTGTATCGTTGAATATACCCCTCTCAGAACGTCTACTGATTCGCTGAAATCGCCCAATTCATACCGTTCCATGGATGTCAGGGAGTCGTAGCACCCAAGGAAACAACACGAGATCATGATACCCAAAATGATGTACTGTAAAAGCGGAAATTTTCAGTGGTGTTTTATTTTCGGTAACTTCGGTGCCGACAATTTTTACCGAAAAAATGCACCGAACTTTTTCGGTACTACTTAGTGGTACTAGCACCCTTACCTGGAAAGCGGGTATTACCGAAAATTTCCCTCCGCCGAATCGCTGATTTTGGAGAATTCCGAAAATATTACACCACCGAAAATTTCTGCTTTTACAGTACACAGATTGGATCCATGGAGATTCTACATGATCTGTGGTTTATGCAACTTGTGATTACGGACTTGACTCACTGGCCCCAAGCATGGGTCAGTCAAGCGATGCTATATGCGAGCATGTATGTATCGCACTTGCCCCTAAGGCAGTTAGGGCAACTGTCACTGGCAGCCCAGGGTTGAACCCACATTATTAATTTTTGAAATTGTCTAGGGTGACACGAAAAGCTTCATGCACTGGGTGGTCACTCTCTATCCATGTATACCACTCTGCTAATAGTGCATAGAGCTCTCTTTTGAGCTGCCCAGCTGGCCCTCGTTATGATTCAGGCTGAAAGTCTACCGTGCCGTCTCCCTTATGCTATGACTCCATAATGCATATGTACAGAAGAAAAAATCCCGGGACTCCGTTGATGAAATTCTGTTTTGTCAAGTGCGCATTTTTGATTATTGTGAATGGCGTGTAGTGCCATAGTACAGTTCCTTTTTGCTACATAACGTTTGCACAAGTCACCTTTCAGCAATTGAACTAGGAAGATCTATGTCTCTGATCTTGTCATTTGGCCCGGCTGGTGCTGTGCACTAACAACCATTGTCAGGCACCCTCGAAAGACCAACAGCGATGAGTTCATGACCCAAGCATTATTTGGGCCGTTAAGTTGACTAAATGGGAGTGTAGCAAGCTTTGATCGGCGTGCTTGTGAAATGTTGTCCGAGCTGAATAGAGCCTATCTCCTGCGGTTTAGTACAACAGTTTCACACCTAATACTGTAGATTCGACGTCTCCAAGAAAAACCTCCATGGAGACTGGAAACTATAGCAGATCGTAAATGATGCAGCAGCTCAGCTGATTCCTCAGCTCGTGTCTAGGTTCATGTACTTTGGTAAATGTGTTGTGGCAGACTCCATGTGCAAACTCTTGGGGTTATTGATTCTTGCTGATAATTCCATTAACGTTATTGCATAGATATGAACATCATAATAATTGAATGTTGGCAAGACCCAACAAGGTGTCCCTGATGACTTACATCAGATCTTCACAAAATGCACATACTGTAAGACATGATTTTATAATATACAATCATGTCTTACAGTATATATTATATAACGAGGAAGCAAATCTAACGTTTTAACGGATGACATTTCTTCGTTATAATAGATCCGTTGAGGCCGTACTGCTTCATATATGCTGTGTGTGGATATGGCAAAATACTGCAAGATTGTTAACATATCTTCTCGTTAACCTATGAATTTTGGACAATCGTTAAATTTGCGACTCGTTATAACAGCATGTCTTACAGTACATCTTGAAAAGCCATATTTTGGTTTCACATACACGTCTCATTTCTATCACAGAGATCAGTAGCCATGGGCCATTGGTGGCAATACTGGTAGGAGTCGCCCGAGGCTTAGCCAATAATTTCCGTTCTATACCCAATATGCATACCCGAACTGGGCACAAATCTATCCCATTCCTTGGTGCTGACCCCTTTGATGCGCCCCCGAATCCCTTAGCATTATTAGTACCTCCAATTCATTTCATCATCAGCTCACCGCATGCTCAGTACTGTGTTGTAAAGTATGCAAATTTTCGACGCTTTTAAATTGCAGCCTCCCCAGGGCAAAAACACATCTCGGCCACATTGAAATTTCAGCCTGTACTGCTGATGCCTGTATACACTGTCACATTGAACCTTGCGAAACAAATTTTAGGCTACAAATGCCCAGTACATAAAAGGGGAGAAGGCACTGAACGAAGTGTCAACCTACGAATACAACCTCAGTGCAACAACATGCTCTTTCTCTTTCTGCTTGTGTAAGCAGAAAGAGCACGTTGTTGCACTGAGGTTGTATTCGTAGGTTGACAGTTCGTTCAGTGCCTTCTCACCTTTGGTTACGTAATCTTGTTACCTTTAGCGTTTCCTCTAGTAAATAAATGACAACCGCTCTATTCAGTTGCTATTCACTCCTGGCGCATGCGCTGGACGCAAAATTCTTTTATTAGTGATGTCGAAAAAGTATGCGGTTGTCAGTTGACAAACCTCCTTTTATTTACAATTCAGTTGCGTGATGTCCACCACTTTCCGAATTAAAAATGCACAGGCCGATATTAGCCGAAAATAAAATATGCGCCGAATATGCAGTACCTTGCGCACTCTGTTAGAAGACATTAGGGCTACTGGGAATGAATGCTCAAGTAAAATGATGAAGTACAGTAATACAATACTATAGGGAGTTCATTTGGCATGAATGCACCAAGCCAACTCTCCTATACAAACAGTATAGTGTTGCTGCCAAAAATATGATTAGCTTAAGTTGCCTTTTTGCATTATTATGGTTGAACTTTTTTCCTGTAGCTTCGTTCCCATGCTGTGGATTTAATCACGAAATTTGTTAGCAAGACGAAGAGGTTTTATGTGAGCTTACTATTATTCTACCTGCACTTGCTTTTATCTTTTTTGTGCAGGACTCTGAGAAGCTGGAGGGACATCACAAACCTCAAGCATTGAGGATACAACTTTTAACCAAGAGCCAGGCAACATGATGTGCATGTATCACGTTCGCTGTGATTGCATCGTTTCAGGGTACACTGACAACATACTAGTACTAGGAACTAGTCCTTGATTAGCAGCAGTGGTCTGAATTATTGCCTGGCCGCTATTCATATAATCCTTTGGTGCTTACTCATCGCCTTGTTCTGTCTCTAACATGGCGTATGGGTGTTCTGAGGCTTGTAATATTTGCTCAAGCCGCGCATTGGCATTGGTGCATGTCGGTAAATGCCAGCCACTGCCGCCTAGCTCAACATGTTTTGTATGATGTAGAATGCGCTCTGTGTATCTACAATCGAGCGACCTGCTTGTCTGGGCTAACTGTAACTACACCAACAGTTGCACTAGTATGTGCACTGTGCTGGCACAGTGTATCATACTCAGTCTTGTCACTTCTTCTCCCACGTTTACTGTATTGTTTAATTCACTGTACACATCTTGCCCAGCTCCTCTAACGCCACACAGAATTAGTTTGTTGTTTTGGGCCACTACACTCAGCTGGTGTAAGGTTGGTCTGCTTCTCTCTTCCTTCTCTTCGACGTGTCCAGCCAATCATTCATGTCAAGCTTTGCATAACTTAGATCACTGTATATACAGTCACCTGGCTGGAAACGTCCATGGCTGCAAAATCCCATCTTTCTTGAGGGACCCCATTTTATAGAGTGGACGACATTCACTTTCCTGATAGACTCACCTCAGATGTTGGTACACTGTATTGTACCCATCCCTGATTTGTACATGCACCACTTTTTTGGCAACTCCGAACAGTGAGAATGTCTGCTGTGGATAGTTCTCATGCTTTTAAAAACTCATTCGTAAACAAGTTCGGTTTTATACCACCAAAATGTAGTTCATTACAAGTCGTCGATTATGATCCTTTGTTGAGACGAAAGCTTCGGGACCTGGGAGTACTTGTGACATACCCATATCATACTCTGTCAGGTTCTGAAGCTGTGTGCTGTGTGCCAGGGGTTATGGCGATCGAGTGCATGTATGTTCGGATAAGGGCGTGGGAAAACACTCATCTAAAACATACTCATTTCCTCATGCATACTTTCATTTCTCATTCTTTTTGGCACACACTCCAGCTCCTCGAAATTATCATGGGATGCATGTTGATGACAGCCTGCTGCCATGCAGCCTGAGCAGTTCGGACAATCAATCATTCGGATAATCATCATTTTAATTTCTATATTACTACAGTTGTAGCAGCTGTATTTCATGTACAGTACTACAGTAGAGTCAGGCGCCGAAGAACGTGTTGCCCAAGAATGTCCAGCCTGAAATGCTAAGAACACCACCGCCTTAAGTTTAAAAGAATGGCGGTGTTGGTTTTCCGGTAGCTTTCGGGATACATAATTATGATCCTAACGTGATTGTTTCTAAGAACATGCTACAAGAGCGCAGCCGGATGGCTGAAAAATAAGAACACCCCAGGCTAACCTCTTGGACACAACGTTCTTGGACGCTCGACTCTACTTTAGTATGGAAGAACACTCTTCGGCAGGGATGTTACATGTTAGAAATCATGCGTACAAGATGCCTATTTAAGTCTGCTCTTCTTTTATGACAAGCTTTGGCATGCATGCAGCTCTAAATCCCAAAGGTGGAGTGCAATGACATGTTTAATAAGTCCCAAAGGTGGAGTGCAATGACATGCATTTGGAACCGTGATCACTAAAATCCTGCGCTTACCGGTAATTCTAAGATTTAGAACTATAAGTGATGTTGCACACCAAAGAACGTCGTTCCGAGGGCCTGGGTCGGGGGCGTTCTTGGAAGAACATCATGCTGGATTGTAGATAAACTATATAACCCGCATGTGTGTGATAACAAAAGCTGCGGTACAGTGCGGAGAAACTAGTATAACATACTAATATCACCAGTAGGTTTTCTAAACTTCTTGTTCTATACTGGAGAATATTCCAGCGAGTGAATCCAGAGCAAGTGCTATGGAAATGGACTAGCGAGAGCTCACAATAGCCAGACAGACCCACGAGTCCTTTCTTGAACCGAACAATAATCATCTATGGCATTCAACATGCAGTTTGGGAAGCCATGCAGTCCTGGGACAAATATCCAAATGCATTCTTGTCTCCAGACCAAACAACGATTGTTATCATACTTGACAATTTCCAACTCTACGACCACCATGCCAGCTCAAGCAAAAAGAAGCAAAGGAAGACGGAGATTTCTACTTGTGCAGCCATTCAGGGAGGAGCACGAAGGCTGTTTTAACATTACATGATTCGACTGTGCACGCACTTTCCAAAAGTGTACTTATCACACACCACGTGAACTCTTAGGCTGTTTGCAGTGCGATATACTTACATGTGCATGCCCTTGCCGCACATTCACACTCCAGTACAAAACATAATTATGCAAATACGTAATGCACATAATGTAACATTCTACGCTTGAAAGCAGATCAGCATTCGAACTTTTTCATTGCCTTCAGGCTGCAACAGCATATTGCAAGAGGGCACAATGGTCCAACCCAACATCTTCCAGTGAACACCATCGGCCATGGCAGTACAGACCATCTGACATTCACTCACACCACCCACATAAAAGAGAAGCAATGTTGATACTTCATAGTTAACACGTTACAAATACTACTGAGGGTGCATATAGGCAGTACACCAGGTTCAGGATGCATTGATCCATTCTTCTGATTCAACTACCTCAGCTGCTCATTTGATCTATGGCTATGCATGCTGTCGTCAGTGAGCCACATCATTGCGAAAGACTGATGACGGAGAGATCAGTGCGCGTGTGTAGTCACAATACTATCAGAGAAATACGTTTGGCAAATATAGGAATACTGTGGACAAAATTGTACACAATAACCTGCCTTGAAGCAAATCTCAGAAAGAAAGCGCTGTGCAGATGCACGTCAGCCGCTTCAGATTCAGTCACTTCGTGAGATCCAATATTCTTCCAACTGTACTGTTCAGCCTTCGGTGATCCACAGAGACAGACAAACAATCTGTTCCGTCCTTCCACATGAGAAACAGAGAGTGAACATGTTCCAGTTCATTCCAGTATGAAGGTGGCGGATACAGGCAATGAAAGTCATCGTTGGGCCAACATAGTCCATCAGCCAGTGGTGCCAAAGTGAGTCCCCTGTTGCACTTACAAATCGAACACCTGGAACTGACATCAATCGACAGCAAAAGCATCACTGAATCCAACCTGCCTACTTTCCCTGGCGAAACTCTTGCACTCCTTTTACAGTGCGCCTTGGAAGTTCGACAAATTTCTTCTTCTTCATCAGCCATTACGAGGTTTTCCATCCGTTTTATCAGGACATCCAATGCGTCTTCAGTGAAAACGTGGAGTTTTGTCAACGTTTGGTGTGGTTTTCCGTGGCGATCGACCTAAAATCGCGAAATAAATCGCCGTCGATTTGAGCAGAGGTGAGTTGGCTTGGAGCACGTACAGATTCAAAAAATATGTGTACATGCGCACCGGGAAGAAGATGAAGATGCTCACCATTTTCAAATAACTAATTCAAAAACTACATGACTATTGTCAAGAGTGGACTCTTGCTATTGTACTGCAATTGTTGTAGTTACTTGTTTGCAACTACAATGGTATCAAGTAGATAATCAAGCGAGGTACACAGGGATTGATGGCTGATCAAAGCCCAAGGGACCAGCCCGAGGGCTTTGATCAGTCATCAAGCCCGACTGTACCTCGCTTGAATATGCTTCAGACGATCCCCAACAATTTTTTTGATTTAGAATTCAATCGCTTTATTCTTTGGGTGATCTCGAGTGTGGTAGATAGTACTTCGAAGTACTGTAGTACAACTGTAACTGTACTACTACCTGGTTGCAACATGTTCAAAGCAGCCTTGCCTTTATTTCAACTGTTTGCTGTCAGCATCCAGAGCCATGGCGTTTGCTAGTTGGTCGTAATGGAGAAGAGAACTGCAGGGCATTCACTCGATGTACAACATCCATCGCCGCAGATTCCTTACTTTTAGCTCTCCACGTTCCTTATTTTTCCAGGGATCAGGACCTTCCCGGGGTGATTCCATTCAGGGTGGAAGCGTAGATCACACTTTTGCCAAACAGTAAAAACTACGCTTCAAACCTGCTTGACATAACTCGGGGTGCACACTTCGGAAACCCGAAGGTGGATGATGTTCAATACTAGCTCATTGTAATCTTCCTGAAGGTATGTATTCGGATGCTCAATTAAATAGAACAGTGAAAGAGATGTGTAATGGAACAACACTCTACAACTTTAGGCGAACAACAATTAATTATTTTATTGTAATTTGAATCCAGGCACACGTGTAATACGGAAACTGCAATGGTTTACACTGCAAATCTTCTCGATTTGCAAGATTTTTCCCGTAATTCACAAAAATCTGAAAGTTCATTCCTGAAACGCGCATGGCACTGATTGGAGATTGGGTTTAGGTCACAACAATGGCTGTCGATGAAATGCCAAAAATGGTCACTTTGTCGGCTTCCCCCTGCAGAGCGTGCAAGTCGTTTACTCTTTTTATTTGCGGATTCGGTGTACAGGGTACCTTACCTCCCCATTGAGGCCAAAATCAAGTATTCGATTTCTAAGTGCAACAGGGTTCTTGAATTTGACGACTTCTGAGTTCTTGGCTGATGGACTAACATGACCAGCCTTCAGACATGAGTTCTCAGAGACCTTCGCTCATGATAATGGTATTCACCCTTGGCTACAATCCTGCAAAACACGTGAAAAGATTGCAGCAAAACAAACTGGATGTTATAAAGAAGCAATTTAGGAAAACTAAGCCTATCGTATTTGTAGTACAGTGAAGCTAAGGTACAACACCCAGCAGGCAGGCAAACTTGCTAATATCCGATGAATTAGCATGCCTGGTCATGGCACACCGGGTACAAAATATGCAACCAGCATAACGTTTCCACCAGTATTGATAATCTATCGTAACGTTATTATCAAACTACATAACTGCTAAGTATGTACAACTACTAACATAAGGTACGATCGGCTTCGAAATCCAATGATTATGAGCAAGCGCGCATATATTTCTACATGTGCCATGTAGATAGAGTGTTTCATCAGGTTCAGTAGGCATGGATCCACAGTTCATTGTTCTGCTTCAACTACCGTAGCTGTGATGTACAAGTTTTGATCTCTGGCTACGCATGATGGTATTAATGAGCCCAATGGCCCACAAAAACCGAAGTGATGAAACTTTCTGCCGTGGGCAGAGGGATCATCGAGTTGCCCACTCTTGGTTATGTACTCATGCCATTACCAACTATCAGCGCACAAGTACTGCTACGCCCTCACTCTGATCCATTGCAACAATATCACCAGGCACATGCATGCTACTGCATCCATTAAACCAAGAGTCGCAAATAGGAAAATCTTTGCTGTGAACCACAGCTAGCTATAAGGTGCTTTGAGTCCAGTTTTGTGGGAAAGTTGCACTGCATGATGCACAATACCACATTGAGCGAAATTCTTTTTTTCACATAGCGTGAAGTGTCTCTCGGGAAATGCAATGCACAGTGCATAGCACATCGCAGAAAAATCTTGTATTGCACCTGCAGTCTAAAACTGCTTGCCAGCCAGAGCTCTTGAGTCACATGCACCAGCATGCAGGAAGTGATGCCCATCACGTGTCACCCAACCTAGAAGTGAAGCTGGACTCAATTTCCCGTGATACGACCTGTGATGGAGCTGCAACAACCAGCGATGCAAGTTTGCAGTCCAATTATTTGAAACTGGCCCGCTATGTTGCTGAGAACATACTCAAGGCAACATTTGAGAAATTACCTTTCGAAAAAATGTTCGGTACAAACATGGCCGGATATTGTTTAAACTTTACGGTACTGTGTGAAGAAAACAACTATTTTATTGCATAGACTAAAGGAGCTATCCAGCATTATCCATAATTTTCACGAAATGAAAGAAGGACCCTCCTCCACCCCCCCCCCCCCCCCCCCCCGATTGATGTCTGTAATATCAATATTTTTTCGAAACGAAACTCCCCTTGACCCACCCACAAACGAAACTTTTTCTCTTCGTGTAAAAGATCGACAATTATGGACCCGGCATTATCGATAATTTTCACGAAATGAAAAGTTTAGTTATGAGTAACTTGTGACCGTCCCCCACCCCCACCTACTCACCCCTCAACGAAAAATAGCTGGAATGGACTAGTGTTTCAGCTATCAATATTTTTCATTACGAAACCCTTCTTGACCCACCCGCCCATGAACGATTTTTTTTCTCGTTTCAAAGATACTCAATCTGTTAAAGATAGATAATTATGGACGGCCCCTAATGTGCCAGGTTAAAAATGAATGGACCGTAGAAGATTGTTTGTGATATCACACGATCAGAACAGGTGACAACCAACACTACATGGCTGTATACTTGATGTGCTGCATTTACTGGGTGCAACGCAGGGAGTTGTAGCATCTAGGTAGACGGCACAGGCGACTGTAAAGCTAAATGACATGGGGTTCGACCCAGGGGTTCCTGTTTCAGCCACCCTTGGGGCACCATTGGGCAGATCTATACACGCTCGTACATGGTATTGCTAACCTGGGCCGTTCTCAGGGTCAGTAGGTCAAGGCCGTGATCGCGGGTTGCACAGATCACGGAGAACCTCCAAATCCTGAACCAAAATTCTATAAAGTATTGTGTAGTCTCCCTACAGTGTAGGTGCTATGACTCCCTGGTGCGATGTACCTGCTGGTAAATAGACAAATTGCAACCAGGCCATAATTCGGATAGAGCAGACGATCCTGTCCTGGACCCTGTTCCACATTCAAAGTATCTAGACTCATATAGTGAGGGAGGAATATTGTGGTACTGACTCCGATTTTCATGCGCTAAGAAATTATCAAGTACATTGTATATGTAACTGTAAGTGATAATCACTCAAAGTACGAAGCTAACAGTAATATTCACTGGTTAGAGGGAAAGGCACAAACGGGAAAGGTCTGAAGAAAAAATTGACTGTCACCACCAGGATTCGAACCAGGGACCTTCGCTTGAGGCCAGCGATGCTCTAATCACTGAGCTAAGGTGTAGCCGTCATCCCAGCCGAGATCGTTCAACATTTTCTTCAGACTTCGTAACGCACACTAACAACATCAGCTAATGGTATACGTACTCTTTTTCGATTGTACATGCAAGCTCTACCTTGTGATGTTGAGCTCTCTTCGTTTGGTGGGGGAACTCCGATCGTCTAATGTGAACCACAGTCCACCTACAATTCTACATTTGCAACGTTGTCCAATGTGCATCGGCACGCATTGTACATAACTGTTACAGCAGAGTGTAGATTATCCGCACCCCTCGGGCGCACGCTTTCTCCAGGGGGTTCGGATGGGGAAAAATTCGGATAACGGAGCAGTCACACATCCATCTAAGACTTGCACATTCCTTCACGTTTCCATCAGTTCTCACATTCTCTTCACAGGAACTAGACACACTCTAGCTCCTCAATATGAAAACTGGCATTTCGAATAAGTGATTGTTCGGAATATCGGCATTCTACTGTACCGTAAAGTCGCGGATAAAAGCCGGGCTTATAAGCACATAAGCCGCTTTCTCCATCAGGTTTTAATGCAAACCATGCTTATTATGCACCACTGATATTTTTGCCAGACTTGTATGCCAGGCTTCTACGTGCGATACCAAGAGTACATAACCCCCCAGAGTGTGCAACGCCTGATCCAGCTCTGCATAGGGTCTTGGTCGAGCGGAATCGGATCTTTGCGTCATAATACCGTACACATCTGAGGGGAACCCGGGGAGTCGCGGGTACTCTTGGATCAAAAACAATGGTGCCCTGCCTCGAGACCGGCCTTGCGCTGGTGTGAAGTTTACGCATGACATCAGAAGATCCGATTCCGCTCGACCAAGACCCTACACAGAGCTGGATCGGCGTTGCACACTCTGGGGGGTTATGTACTCTTGGCGATACGCGTAGATCTACCACTGACTACCGGTATGGCGGCAGTTTTACTATGCACCATACATAGCGCATGCACTCTTGACCCACCCGATCCGCGCTTGCATAGAGCAAGGCTTCTACGCGCGACGGGCTTATATGCATTCGACCCGTTTGATTTTCAGGCTTCTATCTGCGATGTGCTTGTATGCAAACCCGGCTTTTATCCGCGACTTTACGGTATTCATATTCACGCTCTGGAACAGGAGATCCTAGTTCGACTCAGACTGCCCTTTCCATAATACGTTTCCCATGTACTCGCAGTTCTTTTATCGGAACATCTTTTCTTCCCAACCTCAAATCCTGTGCAACACCGGTTGGCTTTCCTCAGTTTCCTGAATGGTGTTACCTCTCAATAGAAGCATGAGTGGCCATTCAATATACCGGTATAGTAAAACATGTCCATAATTATCGGAGAAAGGATCGGATGCGGCTAAATAATTTGAAACTGTCCACCTCTCCTCACTGCGCTCTTGGCCCACATTTACTACACCATAGCGAGGAAGTTTGTTCTTGGATAGATGCTCTACATCCTCCAGACATCTATCCAAGAACAAACTTCCTCGCTATGGTGTGGTGAATGTGAGCCAAGAGTGCAGTGGTGGACAGTTGCAAATAATTTTACTACAATGTGCTAAGCAGAACAGAGGCACTAGCACCTGGGTGGAAACTATTCTGAATTTTGAATGCCACGGAAGGCTGAAGGATACCCATGAAACCACTACCAAAGCAAACACAAATTTGAAAAGCAGTGCATGCATGGTGGCGGTGGGAAAAAGGAGCCAAGGAAAGTGTGTACATATTTTTGTTGAAAGGATGAGAATTCAAAGAAAGCTGGCTGCTTCCTCTATTTCCATGATCGGCCAGTGCCTGCAGCACGAACAGTACATTGTATTACATGTATGTGCATAGACAGACAAATAAACACTAACCTGAGCATGGGTACCGCTTGTATTCGTGGTCAGGAAAGTGAAAGTACGAACGAAGGAGAAGAAGATTGTTGACCATGGCGAAGAACTGCATATCCAGAGGGCACACGGCTTGCCAGAATGGGTCGGCTACATCTTCGCTAATTTTCTATCCTTACAACATTCAGCTTCGAGGTCAAGGACGACGGCATTTTTGGAAAGAAATTTCGAATTTTGGAGAAGAAGCTTGCTTTCGGAAAAATGTTTCTTTCACGCAAGGCAGCATGCCAGGTCAGGCGTGTGAACCAGGTGAACTGTGTCGGCAGATCCTCCCACGTTTACGTTCCAGGCCGAAAGTTTTTTGACCAAGCCGATCGCCCTCGCTCTGACTCCCCCGGGCTACGAAGGAGTAATTTTACAACTCTTCAGGCCAGCTACAGGTCTCTGATGGGGAGCTGCAAGTGACGGATATCGGTCATTTGCAGCCACTACTAAGAGCCTCCTGGTCGTTGCAATCTGATACATAATATACCTCCGTTGTGAGTATGCAGCGAACACACTACGACTGTAGGGTGCTGCCCCGGGCTGAAACGCAGGGCTGCAAGCCATACTCAGGTTATAAACCTGATGAATACGAGAAAGGACGACTGACGACACATTATCCAGACATTACAACGGGAACAGGTAGGATGGTGGAACGACATTTATTAGAGACGGGACAAGAGACCAAGACGAACGAAACGACTACATGCAGTCCGTGCGCCAAGGGGTACTCAAGGGCTGATTTTATTTGCAACCGCGGGAAACGAAGTCACCAAGACGCCTTCATTTGAGGCTTTTGGAATTGGAGAATTTATTGAATTTAGGTATGGCTCTCGTCCCTTCTAGAGAACTAACCAAGACCCTGTGGGGGCAGAAGGAGACTTCTTTGGCTCCGTGAATACACTAGCTATGCGGTGGTCTAGTTAGTTTGAGTGTGTGGTTCGTATTCAAAGTGTTCCAAGCCGCAGTTCACTCGAAGGTCATCGTGGATACGTCTGCACTTGAAAATCAAGGCTGGAAAGGACTGCCTGGTGTGTCCGAACGGTATGTTTTGCACTGAAGGCATTTTTTGTATGAATTGTTGAAAGTGTCTACTTGTTCGAAATGCAAAAGACATGGTCGTAGATCCTTGGCCCACAACACCCCACTAAATAAACTATGACCTGTCGTGAAATTATGTGAAATTGATCAACACAATCATACACAAATTATCCTATGGCAAAGCACTGCAAATGCAAATAATAGCATCCCTTTACCTAGGTCATGTTTGTAGGGCCTTATGCCACATCTTTGCATGATTTCCTCATGCAAATCGTGTGCCTAGCTTCGAAAACACATTGCGCTAAGTGCCGAATATATACCTGTGAATCAGAACAACAGCACTCACTATTGCTTTCATGAGTGGTAATGGTCAGCTGAAAGGAAACTTCTATCCATCAACTCATAAGTAAAGTAATGACTAATCTCCTTGCTGCGCATGTGGTTCCTTCGTATTTACATGTACCGTAAAGTACCGCCAGAGCGCCCCACCATCTCGTCCTTTCGGGGTCGTATTGTGGGGGTGGTCTCCGGTCTGTAGGTTATACGACACGATTTTTGTACACATATTGCACGTTCTGCAGACAATCTGTGCCTTCGAGCGGACACGAGCTCCACACAAAAACCTGCTTAGTGTGACCTTAGTACACTAAGTTGCTCACACCGTACGAACTTCGTTGCACTCTGCCACACGATTTTCCTTTCCCTGGCTGTATTATATAAATCTGTCGCAGCAAAATCAAGGTGGGGCGCTCTCGCGGTACTTTACGGTATGTGCGCCTCTCTGTGTTCGGTGAATGATTTTGAATATTTGCGCACGACTTCAGGATAGTGCACATTGTATGCATGTACCTGCATATGTAATCCTTTCATGATTTAAAAATTAGGAGCCGTGCTTCTCATCACCGTGGACAAGTAAATGTCGGCCAATTACGTAGCGTTTGGAGATTTGCACAAGTACAGTTGCGTGTCGATTATGCGGCAACCGCGGAATAAAATGAATATTCTGGACGACTGAAGCTACAAAGCCATCTTGTGTTAACTTAACAGATAAAAAAGACAGTACTTCGAAGTACCTGTATTTATCACTAGTATTACCCTGAGACAGTCGTGCTCATCTCTAGAGACTGGCTTGTATTTAACTCTACGTAATGGCAACTTTCATGATGCTGACTGTCTACATTTACTTGAAGTAGGACTATAAATACTAAATATAAGGTCTATAAGCTGTCAGTGCGGTGCTGTTGGATACCCGACATGCCATGTGACTGACCGCCAGATACTAGTAAACGACATGCGATTGTACCGGTCACAGTGTAGCTGGGTTTTCACGAAAATTTGAAACTTATACGATTGTGAGAAAAGTTCAGAAACCACACTTACACATACACACGCACGCACACACACACACACACATGCGCGCACGCGCGCGTGTGCACACACACACACACCTGTCCTGTTCTGTTGAGCCACTACCACAACTTAGCACAAGGATCGCATCGGCCCCAAAGGGGCAGTAGAGCGAAAGTGAGAGGTGTTGGCTTCGAGTTCACCTATCTCTACGGTGAACGCAACCTCGATCGAAAGTCATGCCAAACGGATTTATCTACCACACGCGCGCGCGTGCGCGTATACAAAACGGAGGAAGGATTACTTACTCTCCCTGTATGATGTTTCTGTTGTATTCGTGAACAATGTCATTGATGTTTCCCATGCATGTTTTTGAATATGCGAGCATAACTTCCAACATCAAGCACATTCTTGCTTCTCATCAGCATGTACAAGTTTATGTTGGGCAGTTATGTAGCGTTTGTTTTACCGGCTGCGTTTGTTTTACCGGCTGCATTTGTTGGTGCTTGCAGGTCATTGGCATGCTGTCTGTTTCACAGAAGCTCGTGTAACAGGTTCACCGTACAGCTATGAATGCAATGTAGCGTGTTGAAGCCACTTCGGTATGACGTGATGCCTAATTTCCTGGTTGTACCAAAATTGCGAGTATGCAAGTGATCGTCAAGCCTGCCCCTGTACAGTAGCCGTCTTGCCTTGTTACGCCTGGTTCTGACTCTGCGTTCTCGTTTACTCCATGCAATGTTACAAGGAATACTGCTCCCTTCTCAAGCAATTCATTGGCAACAAAACGCTCGGCTATGCCCTGTAACTTTGCTGTGCGGTTTGTGCTTTGTCAATGTTGTGTACCAGTTCATGATCTGTGCTTGCTGGTCTGTTTGTTTTCTCTCGCACAATTGAGGCGCTGTAGCACAGTGTACAGTGTCGATCATCCTGCCCAGGCTCTGATTTCACGTACCACAGTACGGTTTCTCTTGTTGCTCACTGTAATGTGCATGATACAAGCTCCTTGGTACTCCATAATCACCTGGTGCTGTTGCTGCCATTGTTGGACCCTGCTGATATCCTTCTCGCAATGCCCGAACGTTGTTCCAACAAATGCACAACTCGCTCTTAGTTGTCACATTCGGTTTGGTCTCGTTCCAGTCTTTCGAATTGAGTGAGTGCGTAAACTTGTATGAAGTGGTGGAGCAAAAGCCGTGTGCCGGCAAACATTCAATGTCCGGGTGTAATGACGCACCAAGGTCCCGGGACTTGCGTCCAATTCCTGAGTGATTTTTGTGTGCCTAGCCTCTAGGTATCATACCATATTTGTTTGGTTCAACCGTTTTGGATGCCCACTGCAATACCATTCACTGTATTATGTGTGTATGTTATCCAAGAAATCTCCCATATTTTTGGGTGGACAAACCTCGCCATAAGTCAGTAACCTGGCATTTTGCACTAACAGAACTCCTAGGATATCAGCGCCGTCTCAGTACCTGGGGACAGTTGTAAAGAAAAAGAAAAAATATCCTTGGCCCACAATGCCCCACTAAATAATCCGAAGGGTGTCGCGAAGACGACAATTTCCTTACCTTTCTTTCGTGGACGAAAAAAGACACTTCGCTTCGTCCGTTGCGCATGAAACGAAACATGAGGGTAGTGTTTATCAATTAGAATAGGTATCATGCACGAAGGAATGGCGAAAAGGTACTATGCTCGAGCGCTGGTCGTCGTCTTGTTTGTCAATTTTGAGTCCCATTGAGAATTTTCTTCTCCAGACCTCTCAAATTTCCCGCGGTTGCAAATAAAAGTGCAACTTCTAGACGACTTTTTTGAATTTGGCGCACGGACTGCATGGTGATTATTGACGAGTGAGAAAAGAGAGAGTGTCTGAACGGCAAGATAAAGGGCCTGGGTAGCTATGGCAAATATGGGCGCGCAAGTAGCTACCCAGGCCAACGGAACAAAAGGAGACAAAAGGTGAGTACGCAAGTGCATGCAGGCCAGCTAGAAAAGGTACGGGAGGAGGTACCTAACATACCACCCCTCCATGAAAAAAAATCCCGCGTCCTCGCGGAGAGAAAAAAAAGAGAGAAAAAGATTTTAAAAAATGACTGGAGGAGAAAACACACACACACACACACACACACACATACACACACACACACACATATTGCACGCGCGCACGGATCTCACGAAAGTGTTTACTAAAAATGCACTACAGATCATCCCTGTACTACTTATAGTGTGTAATAACTATTGGAGTTTGACGAGGAACGTGAATTACTAGTATTTTGCACGGCTAATACAGCCTAGTTACACTTTTGCTAAACATCCAAAAATTAGAGCCTGGCTCACCATGATGGGACCCCTAACTTGGTAATGTTTTACGAACACACGCGCGCGCACACACTACAAAAAAATTCAGGAAAATAAATTTGACGAAGAAGAATACAAAAAAAGAAAGAGAGAAAGGTAGCTGACCTGCATGGCTTGAACGAGACGAGGTTGACATAGACGAGACGAGGTTGGAGTAGGAGAGACGAGGTTGATAGAGACGAGACGAGGTTGGCGTAGACAAGACGAATGGCGGTTGAGGACGGCTGGGCATGGGATGATCTCAGGGTCGTGGGTCGATCAATAATCGGGCGCCAATGTTGAATACGAAAAAGGATAAAAACTTTTTTCTCACACAATGTATTCTTCTGCTGATTTCTTTTCGCGCTGTGGCACATGCTTGGTGTGTTGTATCACCTCGTTTCTTTTTCCTGTTTTTCACATTTTTAGCTGTCCATATCAAAGTATTTTGCAAGTAGTCCCCCTTCCATTTTAATGTAAATCATGCATGTCGACAAATAAACAGTGCTCACTGCACATCCTTCTTGTTTCTGTACAAAAAGCTTCATAGATTTTCAAGACAATATCGGGAATCCTCTTTATAACTTCCCTCAAAAGGTAAAAGTACCTATTTTGTAGTATGAACGCAGTGTCGACACCATAATAATACATGTACAACTCTAGCCCGGGCTGGTCTGTTTATATGTGCTTTTTCTGGCCCGCCTAGCCGTGATCCCGGGTGCCTCCAGGCGGGATCCCGCCTCGCCGGGCGAGGTATATTATGTATCCGATTGCAACGACCAGGAGGCTGAAAGTAGTGGCTGCAAATGACCGATATCCGTCACTTGCAGCTCTGCATCGGAGGCCTGTAGCTGGCCTGAAGAGTTGTAAAATTACACCTTTGTAGCCGGGCGAGTCAGAGCGAGGGCGATTCACGGCTTGGTCAAAAACTGTCGGCCTGGAACGTAAACGTCGATCTGCCGACACAGTTCACCTGGTTCACACGTCTGACCTGGCATGCTGCCTTGCGTGAAAGGAACATTTTTCGGAAAGCAAGCTTCTTCTCCAAAATTCGAAATTTCCTTCCAAAAATGCCGTCGTCCTTGACCTCGAAGCTGAATGTTGTTAGGATAGAAAATTAGCGAAGATGTAGCCGACCCATTCTGGCAAGCCGTGTGCCTTCTGGATATGCAGTTGTTCGCCATGGTCAACAATCTTCTTCTCCTTCGTTCGTACTTTCACTTTCCTGACCACGAATACAAGCGGTACCCATGCTCAGGTTAGTGTTTATTTGTCTGTCTATGCACATACACGTAATACAATGTAATGTTCGTGCTGCAGGCACTGGCTGATCATGGAAATAGAGGAAGCAGCCAGCTTTCTTTGAATTCTCGTGCTTTCAACAAAAATATTGTACACACTTTCCTTGGCTTCTCTTTCCCACCGCCACCATGCATGCACAATCGAGCTTGCTTTAGTGCCCTGCAGTGCAGAATGCTCCCACCACCGCAACTACCAGCACCGCCACCACCACCAGCAGCAGCAGCACCACCACCACCACCACCATGACCACCACCACCACCACCACCGTGACCACCACCACCACCACCACCACCACCACCACCGTGACCACCACCACCACCGTGACCACCACCACCACCGTGACCACCACCACCACCGTTACCACCACCACCACTGTGACCACCACCACCACCGTGACCACCACCACCACCGTGACCACCACCACCACTGTGACCACCACCACCACCACCGTGACCACCACCACCACCGTGACCACCACCACCACCTTGAACACCACCACCACCGTGACCACAACCACCACCGTGACCATCACCACCACCGTGACCACCACCACCGCCGTGACCACCACCACCGCCGTGACCACCACCACCACCGTGACCACCACCACTGCCGTGACCACCACCACCACCATGACCACCACCACCACCGTGACCACCACCACCACCACCACCGTGACCACCACCACCACCGTGACCACCACCACCGCCGTGACCACCACCACTGCCGTGACCACCACCACCGCCGTGACCACCACCACTGCCGTGACCACCACCACCACCGTGACCACCACCACCACCGTGACCACCACCACCGCCGTGACCACCACCACTGCCGTGACCACCACCACCACCGTGACCACCACCACCACCGTGACCACCACCACCACCGTGACCACCACCACCACCACCGTGACCACCACCACCACCACCGTGACCACCACTATAGAAGCATTGTCCTGCACGGCTGCAAGAGAAAATTATAGTATGCCAGTGCTGTAATGCCCTGCAGTGCAGTATGCTCCCACCACTACCACCACCACCACCACTATGGAAGCATTGTCATGCCCTATTCATCGATCCACAAGAGAAAATATGCCAGTGACTTACTAGCACCTCCATGCTGCATGTGGACCTGGACACAGCACTGTTCCCTCTGCAGGAATAGGAGCGGGGGTATTTCATTGTCCCTGCCTGAAGTAATAATGACTACATGACATGATGCCCAGCTAACTTTGCCAGTAACGAACGACCCTTGATCGGGCATGAGAAAAGTGTTGCTATTTGGGAGTTGTCGTCATTCACAGGGTTGAAAATATACGGCTATATTGTTACTAGGTCTGAAGATAGTGTCACTATCCGTGGGTTGTTATACCCGTGGTTGACTGCAGATACGTTTGGATTATTCTATGAGTATATGAAGGGTATATGTTCAATATTTTCCCGAGGACGTAGCACGAGGAAATTATGGGGAATGCAGTACATGTATACAATGGTGCAATCCATTTCTCCCAGGGCACTTTCCCAAGACTCCTCCCAATATTCATTCTTGGCGCGACCCATGTGAACTGAGCGGGGTGTATCGTTGAATATACCCCTCTCAGAACGTCTACTGATTGGCTGAAATCGCCCAAATCATACCGTGCCATGGATCAATGCATGTCAGGGAGTCGTAGCACCCAAGGAAACAACACGAGATCATGATACCCAAAATGATGTACTGTAAAAGCAGAAATTTTCAGTGGTGTTTTATTTTCGGTAACTTCGGTGCCGACAATTTTTACCGCAAAAATGCACCAGTTCTAGCACCCTTACCTGGAAAGCGGGTATTACCGACAATTATTATTTCCCTCCACCGAACCGCCGATTTTGGAGAATTCCGAAAATATTACACCACCGAAAATTTCTGCTTTTACAGTACACAGATTGGATCCATGGAGATTCTACATGATCTGTGGTTTATACAACTCGTGATCGCGGACTTGACCCACTGGCCCCAAGCATGGGTCAGTCAAGCGATGCTATATGCCAACATGTTTGTATCGCACTTGCCCCTAAGGCAGTAAGGGCAACTGTCACTGGCAGCCCGGGGTTGAACCCACATTATTAATTTGTGAAATTTTCTAGGGTGACACGAAAAGCTTCACGCACTGGGTGGTCACTCTCTATTCATGTATACCACTCTGCCAATAGTGCATAGCACTCTCTTTTGAGCTGCCCGGCTGGCCCTTGTTATGATTTAGGCTGAAAGTCTACCGTGCCGTCTCCCTTATGCTATGACTCCATAATGCATAACTTATGTACAGAAGAAAAAATCACGGGGCTCCGTTGATGAAATTCTGTTTTGTCAAGTGGGCCTTTTTTGATTATTGTGAATGGCGTGTAGTGCCGTAGTACAGTTCCTTTTGCTACATAACGTTTGCAGAAGTCACGTTTCAGCAATTGAACTACTTCGTAGGAAGATCTATGTCTCTGATCTTGTCATTTGGCCCGGCTGGTGCTGTGCATTAACAACCATTGTCAGGCACCCTCGAAAGACCAACAGCGATGAGTTCATGACCCAAGCATTATTTGGGCCGTTAAGTTGACTAAACGGGAGTGTAGCAAGCTTTGATCGGCGTACTTCCTTCCGTACGTAGTGAAATGTTGTCCGAGCTGGATAGATTCTATCTCCTGAGTGTAGCAAGCTTTGATCGGCGTACTTCCTTCCGTACGTAGTGAAATGATGTCCGAGCTGGATAGATTCTATCTCCTGCGGTTTAGTACAAAAGTTTCACACCTAATACTGTAGATTCGACGTCTCCAAGAAAAACCTCCATGGAGACTGGAAACTATAGCAGATCATAAATGACGCAGCAGCTCAGCTGATTTCCCAGCTCGTGTCTAGGTTCATGTACTTTGGTCAACGTGTTGTGGCAGACTCCATGTACAAAGCTGCATACTCTTGGGGTTATTGATTCTTGCTGATAATTCCATCAACGTTATTGCATAGATATGAACATCATAATAATTGAATGTTGGCAAGACCCAACAAGGTGTCCCTAATGACTTACATCAGATCTTCACAAAATGCACATACTGTAAGACATGATTGTATATAACGAGGAAGCAAATCTAACGTTTTAACGGATGACATTTCTTCGTTATAATAAGATCCGTTGAGTCCGTACTGCTTCATATATGCTGTGTGTGGATATGGCAGAATACTGCAAGATCGTTAACATATCTTCTCGTTAACCTATGAGTTTTGGACAATCGTTAAATTTGCGACTCGTTATAATAACATGTCTTACAGTTCATCTTGAAAAGCCATATTTTGGTTTCACATACACGTCTCATTTCTATCACAGAGATCAGCAGCCATGGGCCATTGGTGGCAATACTGGTAGGAGTCGCCCGAGGCTAAGCCAATAATTTCCGTTCTATACCCAATATACATGCCCGAACTGGGCACAAATCTTTCCCATTCCTTGGTGCTGACCCCTTTGATGCGCCCCCGAATCCCTTAGCATTATTAGTACCTCCAATTCATTTCGTCATCAGCTCACCGCATGCTCAGTACTGTGTTGTAAAGTATGCAAATTTTCGGTGCTTTTAAATTGCAGCCTCCCCAGGGCAAAAACACATCTCGGCCACATTGAAATTTCAGCCTGTACTGCTGATGCCTGCATACACTGTCACATTGAACCTTGCAAAACAAATTTTAGGCTACAAATGCCCAGTAAATAAAAGGGGAGAAGGCACTGAACGAAGTGTCAACCTACGAATACAACCTCAGGGCAACAACGTGCTCTTTCTGCTTGTGTAAGCAGAAAGAGCACATTGTTGCACTGAGGTTGTATTCGTAGGTTGACAGTTCGTTCAGTGCCTTCTCACCTTTGGTTACGTAATCTTGTTACCTTTTGCGTTTCCTCTAGTAAATAAAAGGGGGTTGTCAAATGACAACCGCTCTATTCAGTTGCTATTCACTCTTGGCGCATGCGCTGGACGAAAAATTCTTTTATTAGTGATGTCGAAAAAGTATGCGGTTGTCAGTTGACAAACCCCCTTTTATTTGCAATTCAGTTGCGTGATGCCCACCACTTTCCGAATTAAAATGCACAGGCCGACAATAGCCGAAAATAAAATATGTGCCGAATATGCAGTACCTTGCGCAATCTGTTAGAAGACATTGGGGCTACTGGGAATGAATGCCCAAGTAAAATGATGAAGTACAGTAATACAATACTATAGGGAGTGCATTTGGCATGAATGCACCAAGCCAACTCTCCTATACAAACAGTATAGTGTTGCTGCCAAAAATATGATCAGCTAAAGTTGCCTTTTTGCATTATTATGGTTGAACTTTTTTTTCCTGTAGCCCCGTTCCCATGGTGTGGATTTAATCACGAAATTCGTTAGCAAGACTAAGAGGTTTTATGTGAGCTTACTATATTCTACCTGCACTTGCTTTTATCTTTTTTGTGCAGGACTCTGAGAAGCTGGAGGGACCCCACAAACTTCAAGCATTGAGGATACAACTTTTAACCGGGCCAAGAACCAGGCAACATGATGTGCATGTATCACATTCGCTGTGATTGCATCGTTTCAGGGTACACTGACAACATACTAGTACTTGTAGCTAGTCCTTGATTAGCAGCAGTGGCCTGAATTATTGCCTGGTCGCTATTCGTATAATCCTTTGGTGCTTACTCATCGCCTTGTTCTGTCTCTAAAATGGAGTATGGGTGTTCCGAGGCTTGTAATATTTGCTCAAGCCGCGCATTGGCATTGGTGCATGTCGTAAATGCCAGCCACTGCTGCCTAGCTCAACATGTTTTGTATGATGTAGAATGCGCTCTGTGTATCTACAATCGAGTGACCTGCTTGTGTGGGCTAACTGTAACTACACCAACAGTTGCACTAGTATGTGCACTGTGCTGGCACAGTGTATCATACTCAGTCTTGTCGCTTCTCCCACGTTTACTGTATTGTTTAATTCACTGTACACCTCTTGCCCAGCTCCTCTAAGGCCACACAGAATTAGTTTGTTGTTTTGGGCCACTACACTCAGCTCAGGGTGGTGTAAGGTTGGTCTGCTTCTCTCTTCCTTCTCTTCGACGTGTCCAGCCAATCATTCATGTCAAGCTGTGCATAACTTAGATCACTGTATATACAGTCACCTGGCTGGAAACGTCCATGGCTGCAAAATCACATCTTTCTTGATGGACCCCATTTTATAGAGTGGACGACATTCACTTTCCTGATAGACTCACCTCAGATGTTGGTATTGTACCCATCCCTGATTTGTACATGCACCACTTTTTTGGCAACTCCGAACAGTGAGAATGTCTGCTGTGGATAGTTCTCATGCTTTAAACTCATTCCTAAATTGAATGTAAACAAGTACGGTATAATACCACCAAAATGTAGTTCATTACAAGTCATCGATTATGATTCTTTGTTGAGACGAAAGCTTCGGGACCTGGGAGTACTTGTGGGCTCTGATGGTCTGCACTCCTCTTTGCATGGAGTCATCTCCAGGGGTTATGGCGATCGAGTGCATGTATGTTCGGATAAGGGCGTGGGAAAACACTCATCTAAAACATACTCATTTCCTCATGCATACTTTCATTTCTCATTCTTTTTGGCACGCACTCCAGCTCCTCGAAATTATCATGGGATGCATGTTGATGACAGCCTGCTGCCATGCAGCCTGAGCAGTTTGGACAATCAAGTCAATCAATCATTCGGATAATCGGCAATCTATAATAAGACTATATTACTAGAGTTGTAGTAGCTGTATTTCATGTGCAGTGCTACACGAGCACCGAAGAACGTGTTGACCAAGAATGTCCAGCCTGAAATGCTACCGTACTTCCCCACATACAAGCGCATGCGCTTATAAGCGAAAATTTGCTGCAAAAAAGATCTTTGGCTGTGTAAACATGTTCGGGTAGAAGCCCATGCGCTTATATGCGCAATACAGGTTTGTCTGTGTCCTAAACAATGGTGTCATCACACCACTTAGTGGTATATTTCGCTCCCGCCTTTTCACCAATAGTGTTCACATATAAGCACATGCGCTTATAATTGAGGGGTGCGCTTATATTCGGACATAAGCACATGCGCTTATATGTGCGGAAGTACGGTAAGAACGCCACCGCCTAAAGTTTAAAAGAATGGGGGTGTTGGTTATCCGGCAGCTTTCGGGATACATATGATGCTAACATGTTTGTTTCTAAGAACATGCTATAAGAGCGCAGCCGGACAGCTGAAAAATAAGAACACCCCGGGCTAACCTCTTGGACACAACGTTCTTGGACGCTCGACTGTACTGTAGTATGGAAGAACGCTCTTCAGCAGGGATGTTACATTTTAGAAATCATGCGTACAAGATGCCTATTTAAGTCTGCTCTTCTCTTATGACAAGCTTTTATCCCAAAGGTGGAGTGCAATGACATGCATTTGAAACCGTGATCACTAAAAATCCTGCGCTAAATTCTAAGATTTAGAACTATAAGTGATGTTGCACACCCAAGAACGTCGTTCCGAGGGCCTAGGTCGGGGGCGTTCTTGGAAGAACATCATGCTGGATTGTAGATAAACTATATAACCCACATGTGTGTGATAACAAAAGCTGCGGTACAGTGCGGAGAAACTAGTATAACATACTAATATCACCAGTAGGTTTTCTAAACTTCTTGGTCTATACCGGAGAATACCGTAAAAGCCCGTGTATAGGCCCCCGGGCGTGTAGAATAGCAGCCTCGATTTCCTGGGTGTATACAAGGGCACGGGCGTTATTTTGGAACCGGGCGTACACTTGGAATAGGGATAGCAGTAAGTATTGGGTATCAGTACCTGTACATGTACTGGTGTTTCCGGCATACCTGGGCATGGGCGCTATTTTGAAACAAAAGTGTTGTCTTCCCCTGACTGGGCGTGTACACGGAGGGTGGGCGTATGCAGGGGCTTTTACGGTATTCCAGCGAGGGAATCCAGAGCAAGTGCTATGGAAATGGACTAGCGAGAGCTCACAATAGCCAGACAGACCCACGGGTCCTTTCTTGAACCGAACAATAATCATCTATGGCATTCAACGTGCAGTTTGGGAAGCCATGCAGTCCTGGGACAAATATCCAAATGCATTCTTGTCTCTAGACCAAACAACGATTGTTATCATACTTGACAAATTCCAACTCTACGACCACCATGCCAGCTCAAGCAAAAAGAAGCAAAGGAAGCCGGAGATTTCTACTTGCATAGCCATTCAGGGAGGAGCACGAAGGCTGTTTTAACATTACATGATTCGACTGTGCACGCACTTTCCAAAAGCGTACTTATCACATACCACGTGAACTCTTAGGCTGTTTCCAGTGCGATATACTTACATGTGCACGCCCTTGCCGCACATTCACACTCCAGTACAAAACATAATTATGCAAATATGTAATGCACACAATGGGACATTCTACACTTGAAAGCAGATCAGCATTCGAACGTTTTCAGTGCCTTCAGGCTGCAACAGCATATTGCAAGAGGGCTCAATGGCCCAACCCAACATCTTCCAGTGAACACCATCGGCCATGGCAGTACAGATCATCTGACATCACTCACACCACCCACATAGAAGAGAAGCAATGTTGATACTTCATAGTTTTAATACGTTACAAATACTTCTGAGAGTGCATATAGGCAGTACACAAGGTTCAGGATGCATTGATCCATTCTTCTGCTTCAACTACCTTAGCTGCTCATTTGATCTATGGCTATGCATGCTGTCATCAGTGAGCCACATCATTGCGAAAGACTGATGACGGAGAGATCATTGCGCGTGTGTAGTCGCAATACTATCAGAGAAATACGTTTGGCAAATATTGGAATACTGTGGACAAAATTGTACACAATAACCTGCCTTGAAGCAAATCTCAGAAAGACAGCGCTGTGCAGATGCATGTCAGCCGCTTCAGATTCAGGCACTTCGTGAGATCCAATATTCTTCCAACTGTACTGTTCAGCCTTCGGTGATCCACAGAGACAGACAAACAATCTGTTCCGTCCTTCCACATGAGAAACAGAGAGTGAACATGTTCCAGTTCATTCCAGTATGAAGGTGGCGGATACAGACAATGAAAGTCAGCGTTGGGCCAACATGACCAGCTTTCAGACATGGGTTCTCAGAGACCTTCGCTCATGATAATGGTATTCACCCTTGGCTACAATCCTGCAAAACACGTGAAAAGATTGCAGCAAAACAAACTGAATGTTATAATGAAGCAATTTAGGAAAACTAAGCATATCGTATTTGTAGTACAGTGAAGCTAAGATACAACACCCAGCAGGCAGGCAAACTTGCTAATATCCGATGAATTAGCATGCCTGGCCATGGCACACCGGGTAAAAAATCATGCAACCCGCATAACGTTTCCACCAGTATTGATAATCTATCGTAACGTTATTATCAAACTACATAACTACTAAGAATGTGCAACTACTAACATAAGGTACGAACGGCTTCGAAATCAAATGATTATGAGCAAGCGCGCATATATGTCTACATGTGCCATGTAGATAGAGTGTTTCATCAGGTTCAGTAGGCATGGATCCACAGTTTATTGTTCTGCTTCACCTACCGTAGCTGTGATGTACAAGTTTTGATCTCTGGCTACGCATGATGGTATTAGTGAGCCCAATGGCCCACAAAAACCGAAGTGATGAAACTTTCTGCCATGGGCAGAGGGATCATCGAGTTGCCCACTCTTGGTTATGTACTCATGTCAATACCAACTATCAGTGCACAAGTACTGCGACGCCCTCACTATGATCCATTGCAATAATATCAATAGGCACATGCATGCTACTGCACTCATTAAACCAAGAGTCGCAAATAGGAAAATCTTTGCTGTAAACCACAGCTATAAGGCGCTTTGAGTCCAGTTTTGTGGGAAAGTTGCACTGCCCGATGCACAATACCACATCGAGCGAAATTCTTTTTTTCACATAGCGTGAAGTGTCTCTCGAGAAATGCAATGCACAATGCATAGCACATCGCAGACAAATCTTGCATTGCACCTGCAGTCTAAAACTTCTTGCCAGCCAGAGCTCTTGAGTCACATGCACCAGCATGCAGGAAGTGATGCCCATCACGTGTCACCCAACCTAGAAGTGGAGCTGGACTCAATTTCCCGTGATACGCCTGTGATGGAGCTGCAACAACCAGCGATGCAAGTTTGCAGTCCAATTACTGTAATTTCACAAATGTTAAGTGTACTTTTATTTTCGGTACTTTCGGTGCGTCTGTTTCATACCTAAAATTTCAATACACCGAACAAACCCTAACACATAATCCGATAGAGAACTGCTTCTCTGTACCTAAATTATCTGTTCACCTAACCTGGCCTTTTGCTCTCATACCGAAAATATTGAGCACCTAAAATTTCTGAAATTAGAGTATGTGAAACTGGCCCGCTATGTTGCTGAGAACGTACTCAAGGCAACATTTGAGAAATTACCTTTCGAAAAAATGTTCGGTACAAACCTGGCTGGATATTGTTTAAACTTTACGGTACTGTGTGAAGAAAACAACTATTTTATTGCATAGACTAAGGAGCTATCCAGCATTATCGATAATTTTCATGAAATGAAAGAAGGATCCTCCTCCACCCACCCCCCACCCCCCTGTATTGATGTCTGTAATATCAATATTTTCGAAACGAAACTTCCCTTGACCCACCCACAAACGAAACTTTTTCTCTCCGTGTAAAAGATCGACAATTATGGACCCGGCATTATTGATAATTTTCACGAAATGAACAGTTAAGTTATGAGTAACTTGTGACCGTCCCCCACCCCTCAACGAAAAATAGCTGGAATGGACTAGTGTTTCAGCTATCAATATTTTTCATTACGAAACCCTTCTTGACCCACCCATGAACGATTTTTTCTCGTTTCGTGTTAAAGATAGATAATTATGGACGGCCCCTAACGTGCCAGGTTCAAATGAATGGATCGTAGAAGATTGTTTGTGATATCACACGATCAGAACAGGTGACAACCAACACTACATGGCTGTATACTTGATGTGCTGCATTTGCTGCGTGCAGCGCAGGGAGTTGTAGCATCTAGGTAGACGGCACAGGCGACTGTAAAGCTAAATGGCATGGGGTTCGACCCAGGGGTTCCTGTTTCAGCCACCCTGGGGGCACCATTGGGCAGATCTGTACACGCTCGTACATGGCATTGCTAATCTGGGCCGTTCTCAGGGTCAGTAGGTCAAGGCCGTGATCGCGGGTTACACAAATCACGGAGAACCTCCAAATCCAGACCCAAAATTCTATAAAGTATTGTGTAGTCTCCCTACAGTGTAGGTGCTATGACTCCCTGGTGCGATGTACCTGCTGGCAAATAGACAAATTGCAACCAGGCCATAATTCGGATAGAGCAGACGATCCTGTCCTGGACCCTGTTCCACATTCAAAAGTGTATCTAGACTCATAATAGTGAGGGAGGAATATTGTGGTACTGACTCCGATTTTCATGCGCTAAGAAATTATCAAGTATACCGTAAAAGCCCGTGTATAGGCCCCGGGCGTATAGAATAGCAGCCTCGATTTCCTGGGCGTATACAAGAGCACGGGCGTTATTTTGGAACCGGGTGTATACTGGGAATAGGGATAGCAGTAAGTATTGGGTATCAGTACCTGTACATGTACTGGTGTTTCTGGCATACCTGGGCGTATACATGGGCATGGGCGCTATTTTGAAACAAACGTGTTGACTTTCCCTGACTGGGCGTGTACACGGAGGGTGGGCGTAATTTCGAGTGGGCGTATACAGGGGCTTTTACGGTATGTAACTGTAAGTGATAATCACTCAAAGTACGAAGCTAACAGTAATATTCACTGGTTTGAGGGAAAGACACAAACGGGAAAGGTCTGAAGAAAAAATTGACTGTCACCACCAGGATTCGAACCAGGGACCTTCGTTTGAGGCCAGCGATGCTCTAATCACTGAGCTAACGTGTAGCCGTCATCCCAGCCGAGATCGTTCAAGATTTTCTTCAGACTTCGTAATGCACACTAACAGTATCAGCTAATGGTATATGTTATGTACTCTTTTTTGATTGTACATGCAAGCTCTACCTTGTGATGTTGAGCACTCTTCGTTTGGTGGGGGCACTCCGATCGTCTAATGTGAACCACAGTCCACCTACAGTTCTACATTTGCAACGTTGTCCAATGTGCATCGAAACGCATTGTGCATAACTGTTACAGCAGAGTGTAGATTATCCGCACTCCTCGGGCGCACGCTTTCTCCAGGGGGTTCGGATGGGGAAAAATTCGGATAAGGGAGCAATCGCACATCCATCTAAGACTTGCACATTCCTTCACGTTTCCATCATTTCTTCACAGGAATTAGACACACTCTAGCTCCTCAATATGACTCTACGGTGATACATTGTTGCTCCAACCTGTTGCAAACCATCTTGTGCACCGCTTGAATGGTGCTTGGGGTTGTCCCTTCAATTCAATGGAAACTGGCATTTCGGATAAGTGATTGTTCGGATTATCCGCACTCTACTGTATTCATATGCACGCTTTCGGTACAGTCTGGAACAGGAGATCCTAGTTCGACTCAGACTGCCCTTTCCATAATACGTTTCCCATGTACTCGCAGTTCTTTTATCGGAACATCTTTTCTTCCCAACCTCAAATCCTGTGCAACACCGGTTGGCTTTCCTCAGTTTCCTGAGTGGTGTTACCTCTCGATAGAAGCATGAGTGGCCATTCAATGTCATATTATAGTAAAAAATGTCCATAACTATCGGAGAAAGGATCGGATGTGGCTAACTAATTTGAAACTGTCCACCTCTCCTCACTGCGCTCTAGGCCCACATTTACCACACCATACCGAGGAAGTTCGTTCTTGGATAGATGCTCTACATCCTCCAGACATCTATCCAAGAACAAACTTCCTCGCTATGGTGTGGTGAATGTGAACCAAGAGTGCAGTGTGGAGGGGTGGACACTGTTGCAAATAATTTTACTACAATGTGCTAAGCAGAACAGAGGCACTAGCACCTGGGTGGAAACTATTCTGAATTTTGAATGCCAGGGAAGGCTGAAGGATACACATGAAACCACTGCCAAAGCAAACACAAATTTGAAAAGCAGTGCATGCATGCGCATGGTGGCGGTGGGAAAAAGGAGCCAAGGAAAGTGTGTACATATTTTTCTTGACTGGATGAGAATTCAAAGAAAGCTGGCAGATTCCTCTATTTCCATGATCGGCCAGTGCCTGCAGCACGAACAGTACATTGTAATACATGTATGTGCATAGACAGACAAATAAACACTAACCTGAGCATGGGTACCGCTTGTATTCGTGGTCAGGAAAGTGAAAGTACGAACGAAGGAGAAGAAGATTGTTGACCATGGCGAACAACTGCATATCCAGAGGGCACACGGCTTGCCAGAATGGGTCGGCTACATCTTCGCTAATTTTCTATCCTAACAACATTCAGCTTCGAGGTCAAGGACGACGGCATTTTTTGGAAGGAAATTTCGAATTTTGGAGAAGAAGCTTGCTTTCCGAAAAATGTTCCTTTCACGCAAGGCAGCATGCCAGGTCGAGGTCAGGCGTGTGAACCAGGTGAACTGTGTCGGCAGATCGACGTTTACGTTCCAGGCCGACAGTTTTTTGGCCAAGCCGTGAATCGCCCTCGCTCTGACTCGCCCGACTACGAAGGAGTAATTTTACAACTCTTCAGGCCAGCTACAGGCCTCTGATGCAGAGCTGCAAGTGACGGATATCGGTCATTTGCAGCCACTATTTTCAGCCTCCTGGTCGTTGCAATCTGATACATAATATACCTCGCCGGGCCAGCCCGCTTGCCATGTAAAGAGGTATATTATGTATCAGATTGCAACGACCAGGAGGCTCTTAGTAGTGGCTGCAAATGACCGATATCCGTCACTTGCAGCTCTGCATCAGAGAGCTGTAGCTGGCCTGAAGAGTTGTAAAATTACTCCTTCGTAGCCGGGCGAGTCAGAGCGAGGGCGATTCACGGCTTGGTCAAAAAACTGTCGGCCTGGAACGTAAACGTCGATCTGCCGACACAGTTCACCGTTCACACGCCTGACCTGGCATGCTGCCTTGCGTGAAAGGAACATTTTTCGGAAAGCAAGCTTCTTCTCCAAAATTCGAAATTTCCTTCCAAAAATGCCGTCGTCCTTGACCTCGAAGCTGAATGTTGTTAGGATAGAAAATTAGCGAAGATGTAGCCGACCCATTCTGGCAAGTCGTGTGCCCTCTGGATATGCAGTTGTTCGCCATGGTCAACAATCTTCTTCTCCTTCGTTCGTACTTTCACTTTCCTGACCACGAATACAAGCGGTACCCATGCTCAGGTTAGTGTTTATTTGTCTGTCTATGCACATACATGTAATACAATGTACTGTTCGTGCTCCAGTCACTGGCCGATCATGGAAATAGAGGAAGCAGCCAGCTTTCTTTGAATTCTCATCCTTTCAACAAAAATAATAATGTACACACTTTCCTTGGCTCCTTTTTCCCACCGCCACCATGCATGCACTTCTTTTCAAATTCGTGTTTGCTTTGACAGTGGTTTCATGGGTATCCTTCAGCCTTCCCTGGCATTCAAAATTCAGAATAGTTTCCACCCAGGTGCTAGTGCCTCTGTTCTGCTTAGCACATTGTAGTAAAATTATTTGCAACTGCCCACCACTGCACTCTTGGCTCACATTCACCACACCATAGCGAGGAAGTAACTAGTTTGTTCTTGGATAGATGTCTGGAGGGTGTAGAGCATCTATCCAAGAACGAACTTCCTCGCTATGGTGTGGTAAATGTGGGCCAAGAGCAGTGAGGAGAGGTGGACAGTTTCAAATTATTTAGCCACATCCGATCCTTTCTCCGATAATTATGGACATGTTTTACTATACCGGTATATTGAATGGCCACTCATGCTTCTATTGAGAGGTAACACCACTCAGAAAACTGAGGAAAGCCAACCGGTGTTGCACAGGATTTGAGGTTGGGAAGAAAAGATGTTCCGATAAAAGAACTGCGAGTACATGGGAAACGTATTATGGAAAGGGCAGTCCGAGTCGAACTAGGATCTCCTGTTCCAGACTGTACCGAAAGCGTGAATATGAATACCGTTAAGTCGCGGATAAAAGCCGGGTTTGCATACAAGCACATCGCAGATAGAAGCCTGAAAATCAAACGGGTCAAATGCATATAAGCCTGTCGCGCGTAGAAGCCTGGCTTCTATGCAAGCGCAGATCGGGTGGGTCAAGAGTGCATGCGCTATGTCGGTGCATAGTAAAACTGCCGCCATACTGGTAGTCAGTGGTAGATCTACGCGTGCCGCGCGTAGAAGCCTGGCATACAAGTCTGGCAAAAATATCAGTAGTGCACATAAGCATGGTTTGCATACAAGCCTGGTTTGCATTAAAGCCTGATGCAGAAAGCGGCTTATGTGCTTATAAGCCCGGCTTTTATCTGCGACTTTACGGTACAGAATGCCGATAATCCGAACAATCACTTATTCGAAATGCCAGTTTCCATTGAATTGAAGGGACGAAAATGAGCTTCTGCTCATTTTCCCCAACCCCAAGCACCATTCAAGCGGTGCACAAGATAGTTTGCAACAGGTTGGAGCAACAATGTATCACCATGGAGTCATATTGAGGAGCTAGAGTGTGTCTAGTTCCTGTGAAGAGAATGTGAGAAATGATGGAAACGTGAAGGTATGTGCAAGTCTTAGATGGATGTGTGACTGCTCCCTTATCCGAATTTTTCCCCATCCGAACCCCCTGGAGAAAGCGTGCGCCCGAGGGGTGCGGATAATCTACATTCTGCTGTAACAGTTATGTACAATGCGTGCCGATGCATATTGGACAACGTTGCAAATGTAGAATTGTAGGTGGACTGAACCCCCTGGAGAAAGCGTGCGCCCGAGGGGTGCGGATAATCTACATTCTGCTGTAACAGTTATGTACAATGCGTGCCGATTCATATTGGACAACGTTGCAAATGTAGAATTGTAGGTGGACTGTGGTTCACATTAGACGATCGGAGTACCCCCACCAAACGAAGAGAGCTTGCATGTACAATCGAAAAAGAGTACATAATATACCATCAGCTGATGTTGTTAGTGTGCGTTATGAAGTCTGAAGAAAATGTTGAACGATCTCGGCTGGGATGACGGCTTCACCTTAGCTCAGTGATTAGAGCATCGCTGGCCTCAAGCGAAGGTCCTTGGTTCGAGTCCTGGTGGTGACAGTCAATTTTTTCTTCAGACCTTTCCCGTTTGTGCCTTTCCCTCTAACCAGTGAATATTACTGTTAGCTTCGTACTTTGAGTGATTATCACTTACAGTTACATATACAATGTACTTGATAATTTCTTAGCGCATGAAAATCGGAGTCAGTACCACAATATTCCTCCCTCACTATAATGAGTCTAGATACTTTGAATGTGGAACAGGGTCCAGGACAGGATCGTCTGCTCTATCCAAATTATGGCCTGGTTGCAATTTGTCTATTTACCAGCGGGTACATACCAGGGAGTCAAAGCACCTACACTGTAGGGAGACTACACAATACTTTATAGAATTTTGGGTCAGGATTTGGAGGTTCTCCGTGATCTGTGCAACCCGCGATCACGGCCTTGACCTACTGACCCTGAGAACGGCCCAGATTAGCAATGCCATGTACGAGCGTGTATAGATCTGCCCAATGGTGCCCCAGGGGTGGCTGAAACAGGAACCCCTGGGTCGAACCCCATGTCATTTAGCTTTACAGTCGCCTGTGCCGTCTACCTAGATGCTCCAACTCCCTGCGTTGCACCCAGTAAATGCAGCACATCAAGTATACAGCCATGTAGTGTTGGTTGTCACCTGTTCTGATCGTGTGATATCACAAACAATCTTCTACGGTCCATTCATTCGAATCTGGCACGTTAGGGGCCGTCCATAATTATCTATCTTTAACACGAAACGCGAAAAAAATCGTTCATGGGCAGGTGGGTCAAGAAGGGTTTCGTAATGAAAAATATTGATAGCTGAAACACTAGTCCATTCCAGCTATTTTTCGTTGAGGGGTGAGTAGGTGGGGGTGGGGGACGGTCACAAGTTACTCATCACTAAACTTTTCATTTCGTGAAAATTATCGATAATGCCGGGTCCATAATTGTCGATCTTTTACACGAAGAGAAAAAGTTTCGTTGGTGGGTGGGTCAAGGGGAGTTTCATTTCGAAAAAATATTTATATTACAGACATCAATCGGGGGGGGGGGGGGGGGGGGGGTGGAGGAGGGTCCTTCTTTCATTTCGTGAAAATTATCGATAATGCTGGATAGCTCCTTTAGTCTATGCAATAAAATAGTTGTTTTCTTCACACAGTACCGTAAAGTTTAAACAATTTCCGACCAGGTTTGTACCGAACATTTTTTTCGAAAGGTAATTTCTCCAATGGTGCCTTGAGTACGTTCTCAGCAACATAGCGGACCAGTTTCAAATAATTGGACTGCAAACTTGCATCGCTGGTTGTTGCAGCTCCATCACAGGTCGTATCACGGGAAATTGAGTCCAGATCCACTTCAAGGTTGGGTGACATGTGATGGGCATCACTTCCTGCATGCTGGTGCATGTGACTCAAGAGCTCTGGCTGGCAAGCAGTTTTAGACTGCAGGTGCAATACAAGATTTTTCTGCGATGTGCTATGCATTGTGCATTGCATTTCTCGAGAGACACTTCACGCTATGTGAAAAAAAGAATTTCGCTCAATGTGGTATTGTGCATCGTGCAGTGCAACTTTCCCACAAAACTGGACTCAAAGCACCTTATAGCTGTGGTTCACAGCAAAGATTTTCCTATTTGCGACTCTTGGTTTAATGGGTGCAGTAGCATGCATGTGCCTGGTGATATTGTTGCAATGGATCATAGTGAGGGCGTAGCAGTACTTGTGCACTGATAGTTGGTCATGGCATGAGTACATAACCAAGAGTGGGCAACTCGATGATCCCTCTGCCCACGGCAGAAAGTTTCATCACTTCGGTTTTTGTGGGCCATTGGGCTCACTAATACCATCATGCGTAGCCAGAGATCAAAACTTGTACATCACAGCTACGGTAGTTGAAGCAGAACAATGAACTGTGGATCCATGCCTACTGAACCTAATGAAACACTATGTACATGGCACGTGTAGAAATATATGCGCGCTAGCTCATAATCATTGGATTTCGAAGCCGATCGTACCTTATGTTAGTAGTTGCACATTCTTAGCAGTTATGTAGTTTTATAATAACGTTACGATAGATTATCAATACTGGTGGAAACGTTATGCTGGTTAAATATTTGGTACCCGGTGTGCCATGACCAGGCATGCTAATTCATCGGATATTAGCAAGTTTGCCTGCCTGCTGGGTGTTGTATCTTAGCTTCACTGTACTACAAATACGATAGGCTTAGTTTTCCTAAATTGCTTCTTTATAACATTCAGTTTGTTTTGCTGCAATCTTTTCACGTGTTTTGCAGGATAGTAGCCAAGGGTGAATACCATTATCATGAGCGAAGGTCTCTGAGAACTCATGTCTGAAGGCTGGTCATGTTGGCCCAACGATGACTTTCATTGCCTGTATCCGCCACCTTCATACTGGAATGAACTGGAACATGTTCACTCTCTGTTTCTCATGTGGAAGGACGGAACAGATTGTTTGTCTGTCTCTGTGGATCCCCGAAGGCTGAACAGTCCAGTTGGAAGAATATTGGATTTCACGAAGTGACTGAATCTGAAGCGGCTGACATGCATTGCACAGCGCTTTCTTTCTGAGATTTGCTTCAAGGCAGGTTATTGTGTACAATTTTGTCCACAGTATTCCTATATTTGCCAAACGTATTTCTCTGATAGTATTGTGACTACACACGCGCAATGATCTCTCCGTCATCAGTCTTTTGCAATGGTGTGGCTCACTGATGACAGCATGCATAGCCATAGATCAAATGAGCAGCTAAGGTAGTTGAAGCAGAAGAATGGATCAATGCATCCTGAACCTGGTCTACTGCCTATATGCACTCTCAGTAGTATTTGTAACGTGTTAACTATGAAGTATCAACATTTCTTCTCTTCTATGTGGGTGGTGTGAGTGATGTCAGATGGTCTGTACTGCCATGGCCGATGGTGTTCACGGGAAGATGTTGGGTTGGGCCATTGTGCCCTCTTGCAATATGCTGTTGCAGCCTGAAGGCAATGAAAAAGTTCGAATGCTGATCTGCTTTCAAGCGTAGAATGTTACATTATGTGCATTGCATATTTGCATAATTGTGTTTTGCATATTTGCATAATTGTGTTTTGTACTGGAGTGTGAATGTGCGACAAGGGCATTTCTTTGCTTCTTTTTGCTTGAGCTGGCATGGTGGTCGTAGAGTTGGAAATTGTCAAGTATGATAACAATCGTTGTTTGGTCTGGAGACAAGAATGCATTTGGATATTTGTCCCAGGACTGCATGGCTTCCCAAACTGCATGTTGAATGCCATAGATGATTATTGTTCGGTTCAAGAAAGGACTCGTGGATCTGTCTGGCTATTGTGAGCCCTCGCTAGTCCATTTCCATAGCACTTGCTCTGGATTCACTCGCTGGAATATTCTCCAGTATGGAACAAGAAGTTTAGAAAACCTACTGGTGATATTAGTATGTTATACTAGTTTCTCCGCACTGTACCGCAACTTTTGTTATCATACACATGCGGGTTATATAGTTTATCTACAATCCAGCATGATGTTCTTCCAAGAACACCCCCGACCTAGGCCCTCGGAACGACGTTCTTGGGTGTGCAACATCACTTATAATTCTAAATCTTAGAATTAAGCGCAGGGTTTTAGTGATCACGGTTCCAAATGCATGTCATTGCACTCCGCCTTTGGGACTTCTTAAACATGTCATTGCACTCCACCTTTGGGATTAATTAAGAGCTGCATGCATGCCAAAGCTTGTCATAAAAGAAGAGCAGACTTAAATAGGCATCTTGTACGCATGATTTCTAACATGTAACATCCCTGCCGAAGAGCGTTCTTCCATACTACAGTAGAGTCAAGCGTCCAAGAACGTTGTGTCCAAGAGGTTAGCCTTGGGTGTTCTTATTTTTTCAGCCATCCGGCTGCGCTCTTGTAGCATGTTCTTAGAAACAATCATGTTAGGATCATAATTATGTATCCCGAAAGCTGCCGGAAAACCAACACCGCCATTCTTTTAAACTTTAGGCGGTGGCGTTCTTAGCATTTCAGGCTGGACATTCTTGGGCAACACGTTCTTCGGCGCCTGACTTTACTGTAGTTCTGTACATGAAATACAGCTACTTCAGTACTACAACTGTAGTAATATAGAATGCCGATTATCCGAATGATTGATTGTCCGAACTGCTCAGGCTGCATGGTAGCAGGCTATCATCAACATGCATCCCATGATAATTTCGAGGAGCTGGAGTGTGTGCCAAAAAGAATGAGAAATGAAAGTATGCATGAGGAAATGAGTATGTTTTAGATGAGCGTTTTCCCACGCCCTTATCCGAACATACATGCACTCGATCGCCATAACCCCTGGCACACAGCAAACAGCTTCAGAACCTGGGAGAGTATGACATGGGTATGTCACAAGTACTCCCAGGTCCCGAAGCTTTCGTCTCAACAAAGGATCATAATCGACGACTTGTAATGAACTACATTTTGGTGGTATTATACCGTACTTGTTTACATTCAATTTAAGAATGAGTTTAAAGCATGAGAACTATCCACAGCAGACATTCTCACTGTTCGGAGTTGCCAAAAAAGTGGTGCATGTACAAATCAGGGATGGGTTCAATACCAACATCTGAGGTGAGTCTATCAGGAAAGTGAATGTCGTCCACTCTATAAAATGGGGTCCCTCAAGAAAGATGTGTTTTTGCAGCCATGGACGTTTCCAGCCAGGTGACTGTATATACAGTGATCTAAGTTATGCAAAGCTTGACATGAATGATTGGCTGGACACGTCGAAGAGAAGGAAGAGGGAAGCAGACCAACCTTACATCAGCTGAGTGTAGTGGCCCAAAACAACAAACTAATTCTGTGTGGCCTTAGAGGAGCTGGGCAAGATGTGTACAGTGAATTAAACAATACAGTAAACGTGGGAGAAGAAGTGACAAGACTGAGTATGATACACTGTGCCTGCACAGTGCACATACTAGTGCAACTGTTGGTGTAGTTACAGTTAGCCCACACAAGCAGGTCACTCGATTGTAGATACACAGAGCGCATTCTACATCATACAAAACATGTTGAGCTAGGCAGCAGTGGCTGGCATTTACCGACATACACCAATGCCAATGCGCGGCTTGAGCAAATATTTCAAGCCTCGGAACACCCATACGCCATTTTAGAGACAGAACAAGGCGATGAGTAAGCACCAAAGGATTATATGAATAGCGGCCAGGCAATAATTCAGGCCACTGCTGCTAATCAAGGACTAGTTACTAGTACTAGTATGTTGTCAGTGTACCCTGAAACGATGCAATCACAGCGAACGTGATACATGCACATCATGTTGCCTGGTGCTTGGTTAAAAGTTGTATCCTCAATGCTTGAGGTTTGTGGGGTCCTTCCAGCTTCTCAGAGTCCTGCACAAAAAAGATAAAAGCAAGTGCAGGTAGAATAATAGTAAGCTCCCATAAAACCTCTTCGTCTTGCTAACAAATTTCGTGATTAAATCCACAGCATGGGAACGAGGCTACAGGAAAAAAAAGTTCAACCATAATAATGCAAAAAGGCAACTTTAGCTAATCATATTTTTGGCAGCAACACTATACTGTTTGTATAGGAGAGTTGGCTTGGTGTATTCATGCCAAATGCACTCCCTATAGTATTGTATTACTGTACTTCATCATTTTACTTGGGCATTCATTCCCAGTAGCCCTAATGTCTTCTAACAGAGTGCGCAAGGTACTGCATATTCGGCGCATATTTTATTTTCGGCTATTATCGGCCTGTGCATTTTTAATTCGGAAAGTGGTGGACATCACGCAACTGTAAATAAAAGGGGGTTTGTCAACTGAAAACCGCATACTTTTTCGACATCACTAATAAAAGAATTTTTCGTCCAGCGCATGCGCCAGGAGTGAATAGCAACTGAATAGAGCGGTTGTCATTTGACAACCCCCCTTTTATTTACTAGAGGAAACGCAAAAGGTAACAAGATTACGTAACCAAAGGTGAGAAGGCACTGAACGAACTGTCAACCTACGAATACAACCTCAGTGCAACAACGTGCTCTTTCGGCTTGCACAAGCAGAAAGAGAAAGAGCACGTTGTTGCACTGAGGTTGTATTCGTAGGTTGACACTTCGTTCAGTGCCTTCTCCCCTTTTATTTACTGGGCATTTGCAGCCTAAAATTTGTTTTGCAAGGTTCAATGTGACAGTGCATACAGGCATCAGCAGTACAGGCTGAAATTCCAATGTGGCCGAGATGTGTTTTTGCCCTGGGGAGGCTGCAATTTAAAAGCGTCGAAAATTTGCATACTTTACAACACAGTACTGAGCATGCGGTGAGCTGATGACGAAATGAATTGGAGGTACTAATAATGCTAAGGGATTCGGGGGCGCATCAAAGGGGTCAGCACCAAGGAATGGGATAGATTTGTGCCCAGTTCGGGTATGTATATTGGGTATAGAACGGAAATTATTGGCTAAGCCTCGGGCGACTCCTACCAGTATTGCCAACAATGGCCCATGGCTGCTGATCTCTGTGATAGAAATGAGACGTGTATGTGAAACCAAAATACGGCTTTTCAAGATGTACTGAAAGACATGTTATTATAACGAGTCGCAAATTTAACGATTGTCCAAAATTCATAGGTTAATGAGAAGATATGTTAACAATCTTGCAGTATTTTGCCATATACACACACAGCATATATGAAGCAGTACGGCCTCAACGGATCTATTATAACGAAGAAATGTCATCCGTTAAAACGTTAGATTTGCTTCCTCGTTATATATATACATGTCTTACAGTATGTGCATTTTGTGAAGATCTGATGTAAGTCATTAGGGACACCTTGTTGGGTCTTGCCAACATTCAATTATTATGATGTTCATATCTATGCAATAACGTTAATGGAATTATCTCTTTCCCTCAAACTAGTGAGGAATTATCAGCAAGAATCAATAACCCCAAGAGTATGCAGCTTTGCACATGGAGTCTGCCACAACACGTTGACCAAATTACATGAACCTAGACACGAGCTAGGGAATCAGCTGAGCAGCTGCATCATTTATGATCTGCTATAGTTTCCAGTCTCCATGGAGATTTTTCTTGGAGACGTCGAATCTACAGTATTAGGTGTGAAACTATTGTACTAAACCGCAGGAGATAGAATCTATTCAGCTCGGACAACATTTCACCACGTACGGAAGGAAGTACACCGATCAAAGCTTGCTACACTCCCGTTTAGTCAACTTAACGGCCCAAATAATGCTTGGGTCATGAACTCATCGCTGTTGGTCTTTCGAAGGTGCCTGACAATGGTTGTTAATGCACAGCACCAGCCGGGCCAAATGACAAGATCAGAGACATAGATCTTCCTAGTTCAATTGCTGAAACGTGACTTGTGCAAATGTTACGTAGCAAAAGGAACTGTACTATGGCACTACACGCCATTCACAATAATCAAAAATGCCCACTTGACAAAACAGAATGATAGTTCATCAACGGAGCCCCTGGATTTTTTCTTCTGTACATATGCATTATGGAGTCATAGCATAAGGGAGACGGCACGGTAGACTTTCAGCCTAAATCATAACGAGGGCCAGCTGGGAAGCTCAAAAGAGAGCTCTATGCACTATTGGGAGAGTGGTATACATGAATAGAGAATGACCACCCAGTGCGTGAAGCTTTTCGTGTCACCATAGAAAATTGCAAAAATTAATGTGGGTTCAACCCCGGGCTGCCAGTGACAGTTGCCCTTACTGCCTTAGGGGCAAGTGCGATACATACATGCTCGCATATAGCATCGCTTGACTGACCCATGCTTGGGGCCAGTGGGTAAAGTCCGCGATCCCGAGTTGCATAAACCACGGATCATGTAGAATCTCCATGGATCCAATCTGTGTACTGTAAAAGCAGACATTTTTGGTGGTGTAATATTTTCGGAATTCTCCAAAATCGGCGGTTCGGTGGAGGGAAATTTTCGGTAATACCCGCTTTCCAGGTAAGGGTGCTAGTACTACTAAGTATATGTAGTACCGAAAAATTTCGGTGCATTTTTTCGGTAAAAATTGTCGGCACCGAAGCTACCGAAAATAAAACACCAATGAAAATTTCCGCTTTTACAGTACATCATTTTGGGTATCATGATCTCGTGTTGTTTCCTTGGGTGCTAAACTCCCTGACATGCATTGATCCATGGCACGGTATGATTTGGGCGATTTCAGCCAATCAGTAGACGTTCTGAGAGGTGTATATTCAACGATACACCCCGCTCAGTTCACATGGGTCGCGCCAAGAGTGAATATTGGAAGGAGTATTGGAAGGAGTCTTGGTAAATGGATTGCACCATTCTATACATGTACTGCATTCCCCATAATTTCCTCGGGAAAATATTTAACGTATACCCTTCACATACTCATAGAATAATCCAAACGTATCTGCAGTCAACCACGGGTATAACAACCCACGGATAGTGAGACTATCTTCAGACCTAGTAACAATATAGCCGTATATTTTCAACCCGTGAATGACGACAACTCCCAAATAGCAACACTTTTCTCATGCCCGATCAAGGGTCGTTCGTTACTGGCAAAGTTAGCTGGACATCATGTCATGTAGTCATTATTACTTCAGGCAGGGACAATGAAATACACCCCCGCCCCCTTTCCTGCAGAGGGAACAGTGCTGTGTCCAGGTCCGCATGCAGCATGGAGGTGCTAGTAAGTCACTGGCATATTTTCTCTTGTGGATCGATGTACAGTGCGTGACAATGCTTCCATAGTGGTGGTGGTGGTGGTGGTGGCGGGAGCATACTGCACTGCAGGGCATTACAGCACTGGCATACTATTATTTTCTCTTGCAGACGTGCCGTGCACGACAATGCTTCTATAGTGGTGGTCACGGTGATGGTGGTGGTGGTGGTGGTCACGGTGATGGTGGTGGTGGTGGTGGTGGTGGTGGTGGTGGTGGTGCTGGTGGTGCTGGTGGTGCTGGTGGTGGTGCTGGTAGTGGTGGAGGCGGTGACAGTTGCGGTGGTGGGAGCATTCTGCACTGCATGCAGGGCATTAAAGCAAGCTCGATTGTGCATGCATGGTGGCGGTGGGAAAGAGGATCAGGAGCCAAGGAAAGTGTGTACATATTTTTGTTGAAAGCACGAGAATTCAAAGAAAGCTGGCTGCTTCCTCTATTTCCATGATCGGCCAGTGACTGGAGCACGAACAGTACATTGTATTACATGTATGTGCATAGACAGACAAATAAACACTAACCTGAGCATGGGTACCGCTTGTATTCGTGGTCAGGAAAGTGAAAGTACGAACGAAGGAGAAGAAGATTGTTGACCATGGCGAACAACTGCATATCCAGAGGGCACACGACTTGCCAGAATGGGTCGGCTACATCTTCGCTAATTTTCTATCCTAACAACATTCAGCTTCGAGGTCAAGGACGACGGCATTTTTGGAAGGAAATTTCGAATTTTGGAGAAGAAGCTTGCTTTCCGAAAAATGTTCCTTTCACGCAAGGCAGCATGCCAGGTCAGGCGTGTGAACCAGGTGAACTGTGTCGGCAGATCGACGTTTACGTTCCAGGCCGACAGTTTTTTGACCAAGCCGTGAATCGCCCTCGCTCTGACTCGCCCGGCTACGAAGGAGTAATTTTACAACTCTTCAGGCCAGCTACAGCTCTCTGATGCAGAGCTGCAAGTGACGGATATCGGTCATTTGCAGCCACTACTAAGAGCCTCCTGGTCGTTGCAATCTGATACATAATATACCTCATGTAAACGCACCACAGGTTTTGTGTGGATTTGTGTACAACCCCGAGATCCCGTTGCAGGCGGGCTGGCCCGCCTGTCGCCTGTCGACCAGCCCGGCGCGAACTCACCTTTACAGGCTCGTACTCACCTTTTCAGGCGCGCACTCACCTTCGCTCTCGTACTCACCTTAGGCTTTACAGGCGCGAACTCACCTTTAGGCTGTGTTTACATGAGAAATTTCAACCCGGGTCGAGTTCAGGCCGGGTTGAAAGTCTGTACGATAGACAAAAGAGGTGAGCGTTTACATGAAGACAGTTGACCCGGGTCAAATACTGATATGCCACCAAAAGTCCACTTCTACAGTCCTGTATGGTCACGTGAATCCGTTCGCGCGAAATTTGCATCTGCAGTGCTGTTCAAACCTGGCGCGAGATACGCACAGAAGTACGTTTGTACGATTTTCTTGACCCGGGTTGATTTCCCCCTTGGGGGGAGGGTTGAAATCAACCCGGGGCGAAATTTCAACCCGGGTCAAGCGCAATGCGTCATGTAAACGCGCCATTCACATTGTGCACATGGCGGGTTGAAATCTGACCAGGGTCGAACTCAACCCGGGTTGAAACGCTTCATGTAAACACAGCCTTACAGGCTCGTACTCACATTTACAGGCGCGCACTCACCTTCACAGACTCGTACTCACCTTTACTCTCTTTTTTTAATATTTTTTGTACGAGAAACCACGAACCTGGAAACCACGAACCTGGAAACCACGAACCTCGAGAACAGAATACTGCATGATAGAGGTGGTTGCAGACGCAACTGTGGTGGTGAAACTGGAGCATCTCCGCCGACCTGAGGTCTCGGCTTCAGCGACACTTCAGTGCACCAAAACTGGGGAGGAGTAGGCACAGGGGGAGGGGAGGGGCGTCCTTGCCCTTGTTCCCTTTTCTAACCTTTTCTTCCGTTGGCCTGGGTAGCTGGATTCGCGCTTTAGCACATCTATTTCCATAGCTACCCAGGCCCTTGATAAGCTCTGGCTGGGACATTTTCTCGCAGTCTTTCAATCGAACCTCTGAGACTCTCTTTCCAACTGCTGTTGACTTGAACTATTTGATCCTCGTCCTGTTGTGACCGTGGCTGTTGCGTGAGATCTCCCGATCCTAACATTATGTTGACCATGGTGGAGAGCGGCGAGATAGGCTAGCAAAAGAGGCGAGCGAGCCTACAACGTGGCATGACATTCAACATGGTCTATGAACTGTCTAATATTGGATATTGTCTTCATTTCCATGGGCAGCTTGAGCCAATACGAGTATACAGAGAAGATAGGAGATTTGGTAAACATAGTTGACAAAGCTCTGGGAAGCACTGTGCCATTGCGAGTGTCCCGTGCGAAAGTAAACCAATTATACTTGGTGAGATGTTTAGGGACAATGTTCAGTTCAATACGATGGACCAGAACGCATGATGGCTCTGCGACAGGATAGAGATGGGGCTGGTGGAGGCCAAACTATATAGATCAGTAGAGGGGAAAAGAGAGGGTTTCCGAAAAATAATTTTCAAAACCGGAACAACCTTCGCGAGTTTCCATGCTGCTGGAAATTTACCCGTCGAAAAGGACACAATCATTAAAATACGGCAGAGGGGGTACGATATCGACGGGGCAAGTTTCTTCAGGACATCATTCGTAATAGTGTCCAAGCTAGGACTGCGGCGAGACTTTAGTCGGGCGATAGCCTTTCTAACATCCACAGTTGCGGTGATTGATTGATTGATTGATTGATTTTATTTTACTTCTCAAGTTCAAACGGGTTCCTGGCCCAGTTATATGAAAGCGAAGGATAGAATTTGCCAAAATCCTAATGAGCAACAGCATAGGCAATATTATCATAGAAGTGGAGTACTATGCGAGCGAGAATACTGAGAAGAAAAGAAACATGTCAAAACCTGACGAAACACAACCTATTCCAGGCATACATAAGGAAGACAGGCTAGCTTAAAATCTTGCATTTAGGATACGATGCGCACCTCTCTAGGCAAACTGTTCCACAGCAATGCTCCTGCGGTGGCGAATCTCGTTTGGCCACACCGACTGCGAGCTGGCTGGCTGAGCAGACCATTGGCATGCTGATGGCGCGTACTTCTGCCGCTGCATGCTGCTGGTTTTAGAAGCTGGGCTAGAGCAAGGCTTGTGGAGTCATTTAGACACCGCCAGATGAAGATCAGGAGCTTTTGTTTAAAAAGTTCAGTGACGCCGTAAATCGAGTTGGCAGCCAGGAGGGGCTGCATCGCGGAATATGGCGGGCTGCCATCAATGCATCGGATCGCCCGGTTTTGCATGGCTTGCAGAAGCTGAAGTTGGTTCACGCGGAGGGCTGTGGAGAAACAGCAGGCACCATATATCATATTCGGCATGACAATAGCCTTAACATATATCTTGCGCGAGCTGCCCACCAACTGACACGCCAGAGACATCCCCATCCCTGCCCAATCCACTGCAAAGCGCAGGTAGCAACAAAAGCAGCAGCGCAGATACTGCAAGCAACAACAAAAGCAACAGCGCAGATACTGCAAGCAACAACAAAAGCAGCAGCGCAGATACTGCAAGCAAGCAACAATGAAAATCCTCCTTACAAATGCTGGTGGAATCATGTCCAAATTTGGAGAGTTTCAACACGCGCTTGTATCCTCCAAAGCTGATATCGCTGTTGTTACTGAAACCAAGATCACCGCAGAGAAATTCTCCCTTCACGAGTCAGCCATCCCAGGGTACTCCGGCCCACTCCGGCGTGACAGGACTGAACATGGTGGTGGCATAGCAATCTGGATACGCAGCCCATTGGCGTACCATCATCTAGATCAGTACGACTCATCTGTTCACGAAGTAACTTGGCTCACAGTGCAGTCTGCCCATCATGGTAAGATAGTGCTGGGTGCTGTATACAGGCCAGGATCCGCCTCAGACACTGATATCTCAACACTTGAGCACCTCGATGGCATCCTGGATAGCGTCAGAAAACACGGCACCCACACCATGCTGGTCGGAGACTTCAATGTCCACAACACGGCTTGGCTCGGCAGCTCTAAGACCACCCGTGCAGGGGAGTACATGGAGGAACTAAGCGCTGCCCACAGCCTCATGCAGCATGTCCAAGAACCAACTCGAGGTCTCAACACCCTGGACTTAGTGCTCTCTGACTTCACTGGTACTGTGACCACCGGTATCTCGCCGCCGATAGGAAGGTCAGACCATTGTGTTGTCCACGCTGTGCTCGCTCAAGCCCCGCTTGAAAATGAGCCCAGCACACGGAGACGTGTGTGGCGATATGGCCAAGCCGACTGGAACAGACTGCGTGCCCACTACCGTCGCATTGCCTGGGCAGCTGAGTTTCCGGAGGACCCAGAGGAAGCATGCAGCCTTGTTACTAGGCACATCGTGTCTGGGATGCTGCAGTTTATTCCCCACAAGATGCTGGAAACAAGGCCGTCCGATCCGAGCTGGTGGACACCAGAATGCACTGAGGCTCAACGTGCCAAAGAGAAAGCGTGGAAGGCCTGGCGTCACCAGGGGCCCAGCGAATGCCTGAAGCAGTCGTTCATGACAACTGTCACTCAATCTATTACAACCCAACATCGTGCACAACAAGCTGAAGAGCAGACAGTCCGAGAGCGTCTCACACGTGGTTCCATGAGAGACAAGGACTGGTGGAGGAATGTCAAGCGCGCCGCCGGTCTGGGTAGGACTACAGACGTGCCAACACTCACTGATGCTGACGGGCACGAGCACAGTACATCGAAAGCCAAGAGCGAGTGCCTTGCTAGATTCTTTGCTGAAAAATGTAGCCTTGGGGATAATGACATCGACAATGCTGAGTTACCAGCAACACCCTGCACTACCACTCCGGGCCTGCAGCGCGTCCGCTTCCGCGTCTCTGAAGTCCAACAGTGCCTGAAGCGTCTCAACACATCCAAATCCACTGGTCCAGATGAGATCCCAGGACGAGTACTCAAGGAGTGTGCAGCTGAACTAGCACATCCGCTGGCTAGATTGTTTCGCCTGTGTTTTGCAAATGGAGTCCAGCCCCAATCATGGAAAATTGCCCGTGTCGTTCCAGTGCACAAGAAAGGACCCAAATCCATGATGAAGAACTACCGGCCTATATCTCTCCTGACGATCATCTCTAAGATCATGGAAGGTATCATCAATCGGCAGCTTGTGAACCACCTGGAAACCCATCAGCTCTTCTCCTCGTCCCAGTTTGGCTTCCGACGTGGACTGGGCACAAGTGACCTACTGACGGCTCTCCAGCATTCCTGGGCCACTACCCTGGCTGGCGGCGGTCTTGTGCATGCCCTGGCAGTTGATATTGCCGGGGCATTCGACAAGGTTTCCCACCCAGGTGTCCTTGCGAAGGCACAGCAATGTGGCATCCACGGCCAACTCCTGGCTTGGCTAAGGTCGTATCTCCATGACCGAAAACTGACTGTAGTTGTTGGCGGTCAGTCCTCCCCACTGTTCCCGATCAAGGCTGGAGTGCCCCAGGGTAGCCTCCTAGGTCCCACTCTTTTCCTGTTATATGTAAACGATGCAGAACAGTGTTTAGCCCCAGGCTCCAGTCTAGCTGTCTACGCGGACGATACAACACTCTATGCCCTAATCAGAAACCCAGATACCATCGCTGCTGCTTGCAATAGCCTCCAAGCATCTATTGACCGCCTGCAGACTTGGGGTGCCCAATGGAAGATAAAGTTCGAGCCATCAAAATCTCAGGCAATACTCCTTGACCGCCACAGACCATCCCTGGATGTCCCACAGCTCACATTTGATGGCATGCAGGTGCCTGAGAGCCCTCAGCTCAAGCTGCTAGGAGTGTTATTTGACAGTACTCTCTCCTTCCGGGCCCACATCCGTTCCCTTGCCGTTAGAGCCAACCAGCGACTCGGCCTGCTCCGAAAGGCATCTCGGATCCTGGACAGTGCAGGGCGCCTAACTGTGTACAAAGGATTTGTACGGCCTATAATGGAGTACGCCCCTCTCGTCTGGGCAAGTGCGGCACATTGTCACCTCCATCAGCTGGACCTGGTCCAGCGTCGAGCCATGAAGGTTATTGGCCCCTCATTGCTCCCCAGCCTGGCAATCCGAAGGCATGTTTACGGGCTGTGCTACCTGTATAAGCTGCAATGCATACCAGGTCCAGCTCTGCTTACCAACATGGTACCTCCCCCAGCAAGAGTTAACGCTGCACCCCGGACGCGCCGGCAACGCCAGTCCCTCGGTGGCCACTCTTTCCAACTCGCAACTCCTCTGCCAGCCTCCAGTCCAGAGTTCATCCGCCGCTCCTTCCCATACTTTGTCCTGGAGAGCTGGAACACACTGCCTGCCCCAATCCTCGCCGAACGCCCAACTCTCAAGAAATTGCCGACATTCAAGACCAAGGCCTACCATCACCTCCGCCAGACCAATTGGCTATGGGCCACTGAAGTCCACCAGCACTGAGAATAACCGGTTGTCTCTATTATTATCATTTTCTGTCTCTCTCTCTCTCTCTCTCTCTCTCTCTCTCTCTCTCTCTCTCTCACTCTTCCTCTCCTGGGAAGCTCCTCATGCTCATTCTCCCTTTCTCTGTCCATCTCCCCTTCCTGATGCGTAGACCAACTGTTGAACCCGAGACCACTAGGTCGGGGGAGGTTGACCTACCTCATCGGCACGCATGCCACGCTCCTCTGTGTTGTCAAAGTTCGCTTGTCCACTTTTTTCTACATCCCCTTTTGTGTTGCTGGCCAGTGCTTTGTAGTAAAAAAAAAAAAAAAAAAAAAAAAAAGCTGCGGGAGAGGCATCGATGGGCTCGCCACAAGAAGGGGGTGGGGTTGCAGGATAGTATGCGATTGCTAGAGCAATACCTTGATGGGAAAGGCCTTCTGCTCAACCCCACTAAAACACAGTTCATGTTGATACGGCGTCCTGCCCTGCCTGCACTGAGCCCAGCCCTGTACCTGACCTGTAAAGGTATTGTCATTTCCCCTGTCTCTACGGTGAAATACCTCGGTATACTAATCGATGAGCATCTAACGTTCCGCCCACAAGTAGAAAAGGTGTGTTCAGTGGTCTTCGCTAAACTAGCCTGTTTTGCTCATGGCCGTCGCAATTTATCAGCTACAGCTCGGAGAACTTTCTTCTTGTCAATTATACAGTCTACTCTAGAATATGCAAGTAATGCGTATGTGCACTGTTTGAAAACTACCCTATATAACAGGCTTGTAACGGTCAGTCATATTGCGATGAAGAAGGCCTTTGGTTTAGATAGAATGACCCCAACTGCATTAGTTTTACAACGGTGTCATCTGTATTCGTTTGAGCAAAGAGTTAATTTGAAACTATACGTTTTGGTCTATCGCTGCTTGTCATCAATTGCTAGCCCCCTCCTTCAGTCACTGTTTCTCCTGCGTTCAGTTGGCCCGCACACAAATGCTCGTACTCGTGGCCAGGATACAGCTGCCTTAGTATTACCTAATGTACATATTGGGTATGGACTGCGCTCAGTTTCTTTTCTGGCGGCAGGTCGGTGGAACACTCTTCCTCCAAACTGTCGTCAGGCACAATCTGCTGGTACTTTTGCTCACCTCACAAAGATTCACCTAGGGTTCCCTGTAACAAGGCCATGCCTGTTGGGACTCCCCTAGTCAAATAATACTACTACTACTACTTCTACTACTACTACTACTACTACTACTACTACTACTACTACTACTACTACTGACCAAACCACTTTTACGGGCAAAAAAATACCATGGTAAGCACACAAGTGATGGAAAAGAGTGAGTAAGAACGAAAGAGAGAAAGAAAGAGAGAATGCACTAGTATGTCAAGAGAAGTAATCAATTGTTAAGGTCTTTCAGCTATTGTTATATTGTCCAGATTGACGCATGGACACTGAATCTCAGCCGGCAGCCTGTCGACACTGCACCAACAGCGACGAGCGGACGCGACGCTGGTAGGATGATCGGCAACCGCGAAAGCAGGTTATTGCCCACCGTACGAGGCAGAATGCCAGCCGAACACGCAATGCACTGACGATGCTTGAATACCGGATGTCTTTATTGCGCTCCGCGAGCCGACCGGCAAGTGTCGCCAGGAATCGTGAGCACTCCGGCCCCGCCATCCCATTCGTGGCGAACACAAGAGGGGTGAAAGAGCCTCTCTCGACTTCAGTGACCCTGGCACCGTACTGCTGCTTCTTTTGCCGTTCATGGGCCCTGAGTTGGTTAAGGACTTCCGGACCAGACAGCACAGACGCCTTAGGGTGGGTTACCCTAACATCAAAATAAGCGTCTTGCTGCCTTGTCCAGAAGCCCCGGGCACGAATGTCCAGCCGAGCCTCATCAGTCCGGTTAGCCGTCGCATAGGGCAGATCCTCGCCAGACAGCGGCCGGAGACGTGGCTCTGTCTCGACATCGCGAACAGCTTCGGAGAGCGTCTCCGCCAGGATGTCACGCACATTATCGTGCCGGGCAGATGGATACCCGCCGGCGGGGCAGGTTAGCAAATGGTCCATCGTGGAGGCATCACCACAGACACAAGTGGACGGTAGCCCAGGGAGCTGCAGACCATACCGTAGAGCAAGTGCATCACGGAAGTCACTGGCATTCACTACTACTACTACTACTACTACTACTACTACTACTACTACTACTACTACTACTACTACTACTACTACTACTACTACTACTACTACTACTACTACTACTACTACTACTACTACTACTACTACTACTACTACTACTACTACTACTACTACTACTACTACTACTACTACTACTGAAATGTGTTTTTATTGAAAGCACAAAGCAATGAAGATGTGAATGCAAGGAGGGCAATGAATTCAAAAGGCGAACAGCAAAATTGTAACAAAATAGAAAGATAACAAATATTAATGGCAACAGCAATGTTTATACATGAAAAAGGGGAAGGAAAAGGAAAGAAAAACATCCAAACCAGAACTGCTTGAACACCGCCAGAATTGAAACCGAGATTCATACAGAAGAAAAAACTTCAGGACACCGGAAAACAAACTTTAGATCACATTTTGACATTATACGAGATGATGACAAAGAAAAACTATGCCCTAGAGAGCACACGGCAGTCATTCACAAAGCTCGCCGAGCGCTTAGAGCGATAGGAGGACCTAGAGCCACGTAAACAGGTGATACACCAGCGAAGTAGGCAGAATGACAAACGGCATCGCAAATGATTGACAACAACAGAATACACCAAATCAGCATTTTTCTCTAGAATACGGCCAACCAATGCCTTCAAAAACACGGAACACTCCTTCCCTATCATGCCGTTGGTCGCAAATACCAGAGGGGTGAATGTGCCCCGATCGATCTGATTCACTCGCTCTGCGTAATGCCGCTTTTTTTCCCGCTCATTGCGCTCCAATTGGCTCATGGCTTTTTCACGAGACAGCAAGGTGGCCCTGGGATGCGTTACCCGGATATCGAAGAAGGCCTCCTGCTGCCGCGTCCAAAAGCCACGAGCCCTGACGTCAAGCCGCGCTTCCTGGGATCGGTTAGATGTTGACCATGCCAATGTCTCACCACCAAATGGGAGAAGGTTGGGCTCGATTGCCACATCGGGACTTACACTTCTGAGTAGCTCAGCGATGAGATCACGTATCTCATTATGCCTTGCGGTGGGATAGCCACCACAAGGGCACACCATGGCATGGTCAGTCGACAAGTTAGCTCCGCATACACAGTTCGTTGGAAGACCATCAAGCGGTAGACCGTACCGAAGCGCCACAGCATCTCGAAAATCTGATTTGTTAAGTGTTGTGCCATGGGCGGTCCTTGGTTCAACAGTCAGCCAGGAGGACACGCCCTTCTCACCAGCTATCTCCACCAAGAATCGCTGGTCTGGCGTCAGGTGATCATGTACTGTGGCCAGGATCTCTATGTCCCTAGCTTCTCTCTTCTTCTTGCCCTCTCTTAAACGCTGGCGAGTCTCCATCACAGCCTCGCTAACGCTAGCATCGCGTGACGGAATTTCCATTGAAGCTGACGGTGGCCGGTGCGGAAGCCATGATGAGGTGAGAGACTCATCAGAGGTTTCATTGTTGACTGTGTGACGCGGCGGACGCAGTGAGAGCCAAATCTCTGACGCATCACCTCCATCCAGAGAACGAACATCACCGCGCTCCCGGTCAGCAGAGACAATATCCACCGACCCAGAATTCAGCGGCATAGCTTCCACGTTGTTGATGTTAGTTACTGAGTTCCGCTCCACTGCCTCTCCGGACGATTCCTCATCCGCCAATTCGACCTCGGCCAACTCCTCAGCTGCATCTGGCCGGCTCGCAGCCGTTCGCGTGCTATCGGCAGCAAGCTGTGGCACGGCTGCCTCAATTATTGGGCGCACGGCTTCGGTACACTGCGAATACTCACCCTCACATAATGGTGCAACTGGGGGGATGCCTAGCCCGCCACGGCGGCATGGAAGTCCCATAAGCTGACGAAGGGGATCGTCACTGCTTAGAGACACACCAGCAATGGCAGGCAGCAGGGAATTATTGATTGCATCATCCAATCTAGTAAATAGGTCGGGAGAGCAATTTACGGCCCGAAGGCAATAACGCCAGCGCGAAATAATGCTGCGCACAAGCACAGTATATGCAGCATGTGGCTGAGTAGTGGCGAGTTCGGAAAGGTGCTCGACTTGGCGAACCCACTTATCAACCTTGCCCGATACAAATGTGTGCAGGAATCTCTCAGACCCAAGGGCGCCACCAAGATAAATGCAACCATCCGTAACAATTCTCACCCCAGTCCCAGCGAATAATTCCTGCGCTGCGTGCTCGAGAGATGGCTTCACGAGAAGAACTGTCTTCTCCGGATTGGGGTGGTACCCATAGTCGGGTCCCAGCTGCAATAACTTAGACCAGTAAAGGGATGCGGCTTGAAGGGTGCCAGCAGCGGAATCATCATCAGCGTACCACAGCTGGGTGGTGTTTGGACATTCGTGTGAAAGTTTGTTTATGAGAGGCATAACAGCAACAGCGTAAATGGCCATCGCAAGGGGGTCACCCTGGCACGTCCCCTCACGGGAAAGAAGTTCGCCCCCACCCGCTACGAAGAGGCGGCATGGCGCGCCATACGTGTTCTTGAACACCTGACCTAAAGCAGGACAGAGAGCGGGAACATTGTGCAGGGCAGCATTCCTATTTAGAGAATTGAATGCATTAGATGCATCTATTAGCAGCACGGCTTCGGTTTCAGGAAGACCAAAAACCCCTGCCATTGCCTGAACGGCAGCCTCGCAAGCAGCTGGCATGCCAACGCAAAGTTGGCGCGGGGCAGTCGCAGCTCTGACGTCGCTTTCGATCACCTTCATTATCGCTCGCCCTATAATCCTCCTAAACACCTCCCCAACAGCTATGGGTCTAACACCTGGGGATTTATCAAGGGGGATCAGGCGAGCGGCAGTGAATGCCTCCATGAAACTCGGCTCGATATTCGCAGTACACAATACGCGTGCCGAATCCGCCAATGCAGTGCAAAGTCGGTTGGAAGCTGGGCCGAAGCACGTTAGCATCCTGGTCCAGGCCTCCGAGTCTAGTCCGGACGGACCAGCGGCGCCCTTCATGGACCTGCTCACAAACTTGATGAGGCTTGGCGTGATGCGCTCGAAGAGTATTGGGTTCACCCGCTGTGAGTCGGTCGGCGCCACCAATGAGCCAGGAACCGCCGGTGAGGGAGACGGGTGCTTGTCATGCAGTACCTCACGCACAGTCTTGTCACCACCGGCCGAGTCCTCCATCCCGAGCACTGAGCCAGGTGAGTCATCACCTACCATCCTCGCTGCAGAGTGAACCTTCCCTGCGAATACTCGTCGACTGAAGGTTGTATCGTTCACTGTATCAGGCAGTTTCTGGCGACGCTTCCCAGCGGGTAGGTGCGCTTGAATACACCTGGCTTCGTCCAGGATGTCCTCAAGCCTGCCACATGACCACGATTTCATACGTCGCGTGATGTGGGTTGCATTCTCAGCAGCCCGGGACTCCGGGTGAGGTCGCTGTAATAGTAGCTGGCACGCAACCGTTACCGCTGTCCAAGAGATGGGACGAAGTGGCGAGTCAGCGGCAAACGCTGATATTAAGCGGGCCAATTCATTCACAAACGAAGACCCGGCTGAACCATACGGAATCATTACCAGATTCCTCTCCCACTGCACACATTCGTTGTATACGTCTTGGAAGCAAGCTTGTATGTCATCCGCCGGACTGTTCCATATGTTTTCGTCGAAACTATGCTGAGAATCGTCCAGACCGGCCAAGAGCAATGTTGTATCTCCTCCTGGCAATAATGACTGTTCAGGCGATGTCCCACTGATAAGAACGCTTGATTCAGCACTGGTGTTGGCCACATCAAACGACCGGGGCTCTCTCGTTGTCCCTGTTGCTGCGGTCGACAGTTCAGGGCAACTAGCTGGAGGGTCGGTGTTGCGTTGCGTACTGGAGCTAATTGGTGGAGCAATTGGCTGGCTGGCGGAAGTCATGCCACAGGTTGCGGCTGATAGATTCCTGCACCTCAACTTCGCCCTTGGCGCACAGTTCGTACATTTTCTACTGTTCTTGACACAAACACATGATTTGCATGTCCCAGAAGGACCGCATGTGCAACATTTAGCCATACTACTGTGGCATAAGGAAGCTGGAGGTGCAAATGCAGCGGGTGATAATGCAAAATTGCTAGAATCGGTAACAATTGCCAGTTGATAACTGATGTAGAAAAAACAACACCAGAGCAATGCAAAGGTGCGACGGGGAAACACTAAGCCAACGAGGTGAAGAAAACACGGCACTGGTGCTGCGCCCGAGGTGCATACCAAAATGAACTTACGGGAGAGGTTGTGAATGCAATAGAATGCTACCCAGAAAGTGAGGATGTGAACACCCGAAAGAAAAAGGTTAGCCCAGCAGCGCATGCAGAGTGCCAGGCAAAAGGTGCTATCACTGCAACAGTCCCTCAAACAGGTGGGAAACTTCAAATCAAAAGAGCTAACAGCAAGGAACACAACACAACCCAACAAAGCGAATAATAAAAAGCAACGTACCATGAACAGTCCTCCAGAATATTCACCAAGCTTCCTCATCAGCCAGAGCTCCTAAATCACCAACCGTCCTCCACCAGCGCAACTCGCAACTACCACTACTACTACTACTACTACTACTACTACTACTACTACTACTACTACTACTACTACTACTACTACTACTACTACTACTACTACTACTACTACTACTACTACTACTACTACTACTACTACTACTACTACTACTACTACTACTACTACTACTACTACTACTACTACTACTACTACTACTACTACTACTACTACTACTACTACTACTACTACTACTACTACTACTACTACTACTACTACTACTACTACTACTACTACTACTACTACTACTACTACTACTACTACTACTACTACTACTACTACTACTACTACTACTACTACTACTACTACTACTACTACTACTACTACTACTACTACTACTACTACTACTACTACTACTACTACTACTACTACTACTACTACTACTACTACTACTACTACTACTACTACTACTACTACTACTACTACTACTACTACTACTACTACTACTACTAAGGCGCCAATCTTCCTGGCAACTTTGGTCACTATGGCGCTGACGTGTACATCCCAACTCAGGTGGTTGTCAAGAAAGACACCAAGATACCGCGCAGACTTCACTATCGGTAGAGAGGTATTGCAGAACACGATAGAGACCTCAGGCCCGGCATGTTGCGGTGAGATAGTCATCACCTGGCTTTTGGAGGCATTTAAAATTAGGCCGCGTGACTTAAGCCATATGGCGAGATCAGTGACAGCTGAAAATACGGATTCGGAGACTTCCCCAGCGGAAGCTTTTGAATCATACAAGGCAATGTCGTCTTCGAATTGCACGCTGGGTATTGGCGATGAGACCGATTTCACATCACGGGTGTAGACGTTAAAGAGAACAGGCCCCAAGACGGAGCCTTGGGGCACACCACAGGTGCAGTCAAGAGCACGATTTGTGGCCGAAGCGACTGTAACTTGCTGCCTGCGATCTGTCAGGTAATTCGCGAACCACTACAGGGCGACACCAGAGATACCAACGTCAAAAAGGTCTTGGATGAGGATACCATGCCGGACTTTGTCAAAAGCCTTGGACATGTCGAGGAGGCACAGCCCTGTTACCAGACCACTGTCCTTCGCCTTCTGCAAGCTGTCCGTGAAAACACAGAGGGACCTCTCAGTGGAGCACTTCTTCCTGAAAGCAAACTGAGAATCAGGTAGGGCATTACTCAAGTCTAGATGGCGAACTAGCTGACGCTGCACCACTCTCTCCAACAGCTTTGAGACAACTGGAAGGAGGGAAACAGGGCGATAATTGGTGGGGACTGATGGGTCCCCGGTCATGTAAAGCGGTACAAAGGTCGCCAGCTTGAACGCCAAAGGAACCGTGCCAGTGCGGAGGAAAGTGTAAAACAGTACTGCTAAAGAGTATGTCAATAAATCGGAGCACTGCCGCAATAGCGAATCCGGTATGCCGTCACTTCCCGTAGCTTTGCGAGCATCTACCTGCTGAAGGAGACGTTGAACGTCCAATGGAGTTACAGGGAAGAACTCGGTTAGGGAGACAGGCCCGTTGGGGCCACACGGAACGCCGAGATGGTCGGGTCGGTTTGTGTCTGTAACAATAGAGTGGAACGTGTTGCTGATCTCATGGACATTGCAGCACGGATCTTGACGGCACCGTGAGCGCCCTGTCACGGCATTGAGAATTTCCCAGGACTTTCTTGGGTTGCCAGCAATCTCTTTGCACTGGGTGGCGAAGTACGCATTTTTCTTTTGCCGAGAAGCGTTCCGAGCAATGCTACGTGCTCGTTTGAACTCAGTGTAAAGATTTCCATTCGTTTTGTCCTGTCTCCAACGTTTATGAAAGCGACGTTTTCGCTGCATTAGCCTGTGTAGTTCTGCGTCTACCCACCGTTGTGTGGACTGTCTGGGAGGCTTTGAGTTGCAAAGGGGGCATGCTTATCCATAACGTGCATAAACTTGGCATGCCATTCTCTCCACATGATATTTACATCATTGAAGTCAGAAAGGTCATGGAGGTTGGCCTCACAGATATCATGACGGAACGTGGTACTGTGTATCTTATGGATTCTTCGCATGTGCCTTGAGGCCTGCCGTGTAGTCCGGGGAGCATCGACCTGGATATTGCACTCCACGGCACTGTGATCACTGATATCAAGAGGTACGACAGTAGCTACAGTTGCATGGGTAGGGTCAGCCAGAATGAGATCAATTATAGTACCATTCGGACAGCGGGGAGTTTCACGAGTGGGTTCTCTAACGATGTTCTTGAGGCCATACGCGGCACAGAGGTCACTGAGATAGTGATGCTGGGGACTAGGCTGTTTTGGGTCCATGTTGACGTTGAAGTCACCAACCATTGTAATGGAGGCCAATTGCAGCTTGGCACGCAGGATCACCGCTTCTAGGTTTGTCCAGTAAGATACTGATTCCCAGGGGGGACGGTAGATACAACCAATCAAGTGGCAGTCAAGTGGACCTTTTATTTCCAACCAAGTAGATTCGATCTTGTCGGAATGAAGGTCAGGACGGGCTCGAATAGGAAGGTCTTGGTGGTAATAAAAGCAGACCCCACCACCCATCCTGCCGTGCCTCTCATTACGGTGTAGATTGTAACCATGGATACTAAGTTCTCCGTCTGCAATTTCGGGACTCAGCCACGTCTCCAAGATACCCAACACATCGTAGCTGCGGTCGTGGATGAGGGCAGCTACTTCTGCACGCTTGTGCCGTTGGCTACATATGTTTAGGGTGCTGATCTTGAGAGGCGCAGCGGTCTGCGTAGGTGTACTGAAGGTGACTGTGCATGCGGAGTGGCAGGATTCCTAGGGGGAAAGGATTTGGCAAGAGGGTTCAGCGGCATGAGTGTTCAGGAGGAGATAATTTACAGAAGAAAACGGTATATACAGATAGGGTAATAGATGGGCTGGGTTCATAGAATGTGGACAGTTTTCTACGAGTACTTACTCAGTCAGGAGCTGCTGGCAGCTTCGGCAGCTTCAACTCTCTCTGCCAGCTTCTTGGGCTCACGGTTTGAATACTCCTCAGCCCACGCAATTTGCTGGTCGTTCAAGGCAGAGGCAGGTGGTTCAGTGCGCTCCAATAGGACATTGGCGGAGAAGGTGTGTTTGCCTGCTGCGAGTCTGAAGCCTTCTTCATCAGGAGAGGTGGTTGTCCCGCTGCTCTTTTCTTTGTCTCCAGGTTGGCTGAAAGCCGGCACATGGTTACTGGTATCAGTTGTGCCAGTGCTGGCCCCATTCAAAAGTGTTTGAGGCAGTGTTCAGCCCTGTGTTGCTAGCTGCACCTGTCTCCACACTGACGGCAGCTGGCTCTACAGTGGCTTCTGCGGGCTGGCTAGTCACCGTACCCGTATTAGTGGCCGTACTGACCCTGGGAGGGTTGGTACTCGTACCGGTTGTGTTGCGGTGCTGTGCTTGTGGAAGCCGGGAAGCTAGCTAGCTGTAGACTGTTCCCCACGGTTGGGACATGCTTTAGCCTCGTGGCCACTGTTGTTGCAGCGCCAAATTGTTTGCTGTTGGCCACGGTGCCATACTCGAAGTTTCAACTGACCTACGGTAACCGTAGATGGAACTGGTGATCGGAGGACCAGGCTGAGAACACGGGTGCCAGTACTTATTTCCAATCCCTCAAACAATACTTTTTCTGTTGAGGCGACCGAACAATTCGGCCGAATTGGCCCAGCGCAGCACACAATTTACTGTTTTGAAGCCCGACAGGGCACCCAAACACATGCAGATGGGTTAAGTCCACCCCGGAAATATCGCAGAGCACCTGCTCGGTCACACTACGGCAAAAATGCTGCGTCAGCGTCAGAATCATGAGCTTTTCCATGGCAACTGACGCAACGCGGGAAGTTTGAGCGTCAGACGCTGCTGCGTCTCACGTGGGGAAATCGGCTGCGTTGCCGCTGGTGGGAGTGACGCTTGGCGAAAAAACAGTGTCTTTCAAGTAAAATTAGTTTCAAGACTTTTGTCTTTGCTTGAGTTGAGCAGTTATTCGACATTCGTCTGTTCAAGGTTTGTTTTGCTCCCTCTTTTTGTTCGAGATGAGTCCGTGGACCTACGAGGCCGAGGCTGCTCTGCTCCGAACCTGGCGGAAGAGCGAGGCGTTTTCTGAGAAGAAAATGATGTCGAGAAAGGACCAGTTGTTTGAGTGGGTCATCGGCCAACTGGAGCCTGTTGACTTGTGAGTGTTGTGTTGTCGTCAAGAGCCCCAAAAAGGACAACCAGTATGACGAAGTCAGGAGAAACACAGCTGAGATGCGGACTTTTCTTGCCTGATCAATGACACTACAACTGAAAATGGCTTCAAATTCGGAAAGAAACAACAACGATCGTGCACGCGTGGAGCTACATGTAGTACCTTTCGTCTTCTTGTAATCAAAAATCAATGAAAAATTCGAAAACTTTGTCCGACAATTTTTTTGTATAATAAGCAAAAGGCCGGTTTTCGTGGGAATCCGTGTCGTCATTGAGTTTTCCTGGTGGTTTTGTGACGTAGACAAATGCGTCAAGCCGCGGCAGTCATGAGCTGCAAAAAAAAAAAAACACTGTGTGACCCCACGTCTCCGTCAAGTGCTGCGGCTTGACGCTGCGTCCAGCTTCAAACTGCCGTAGTGTGACCGAGGCCTTACCGGAAATCCGGATTCCTGCGTCCAGTATCTTTTCCCGCTCAGCAGAACTCTTCACTGTAACAACGCAATGTCCAGGCTTGCCCTGAAGGTCCACCTGGCAGACCTGACATATATCTACCTCACTCTGCTTGAGCGCCTTGGCGTAAAACAAGTGGTCTGCAGACCAGTCCTTCTCAATCCTAAAAGAAAAGGAGGCCGGAGCAGGAGCTCCAAAACTGCCAACCGTCTCCATCGTACACTTCACAAGACTTGGTGATGACCTGAACAAATGTTTCATGAAGTTGGCTGTGGGCACGAAGAGCTGGAAGTGATAGCGACGGATCATCCGGCACAACAACCGAGGCGAACTGCTGGTTGAGGACTGTAGCCTTGTCGAAACTGCCAGAAACTGGATGACCGTCTTCATCAATGAGGTGTGGAAGGCCACTATCCTGCTGACGATTCCGCTGAGAACGAACAAACTGGTACATGTTAAGGTTACCTGACGCAATGCTGGCCTGTATAGATGCCAAATAGTCACGGTGAAGAGATCGAGATAAGTTTCGTACTCTGTTACGCTGAATATTGAAGGCAGACTGGTTAGCTGGGGTTGGGAACTTCCTATATCGGCTGTAGAGTTCGTACTTCAACTTAATGGCAAGTACTAAATCTCGATTAACCCACGGAGGATATTTCCTAGATACAGATCGCCGGGTGGAGGAAGAGATTTTCCGATAAGGCGACAAGTAGTGGGAAAATGCATCATTCAAGGAAGAGGAGAATCTGGCTAATGCGTCGTCGACATCTGGTGTGTCCATGAGATCATACCAGTTGAGCGAGGAAATGTACATATTTACTGCTACCCAGACAGAAGATGGCACTTGCGCAAAATTGTATGGAGTGGCTGGGGAACTACGGGCAGGATAGCATGGCACTTCTTTTGCAGGCGTTCGGGTTACAGATACATATGCTCAGTGTACCCGGTTATACGTGCTTCTGTCGGGATAGGCCAATACCAGCGAACCAAAGGGCGCAGTTCCGAGGTTATGGTGGTGTTGCCATCCTTGTACGAGATGGGACATTTTTGCATGCAGCCCAGCGCTCAAACATTGACTCCTTGGTAGTTTTAGTTTTATTCCAAGCAATACATGGCTGGGGCAGCCAATGACAATTTGCATGGCGATTGCAGGGTTTTATAGCCAGCCACGGCCAGCAAAAAAAGGAAAAAAGAAGGCGAAAAGAAAAGGAAAAAGAGAGCACATAGAAGCAGAACTTCATGTTTTTTTATTAGTGTTTTTTCTCTTCTCTTTTTTTGGCTTGGGCAATTATCATCATGCACTTGTATGTCATAATTGACAATCTTTAGGCATAACCATGTCATCTATATGTTCATAAACGCATCCATTCTCATATTCTGGCATGATTACACGCCTCCGCACAGGACATATTGGAGCGAGCCACATTGGACTCTGTCCACGCACTGTATCGACTTTATTGTTAGCACATACATGAAGAAAACACTATTGATTCATGGTTTTTCTGGAAGTTCAATTTGTCTTTATACCCGTATCCATTAGAATATTCCATTGCAAAGTGAAAACACTCGATAATGTGAAGAGAGTAGGATTTGCTGGGACTGATGGGCGGAACGGTTCAAGTAGACGCTGGAGGCTGAACTACTCTGCCCAACCTGAAGCGTTTTCTCATTCACAGTGACGAGCCTGACATCCCACAACACATATCCATGTACACAGTCACTTCAGACACTTTGTGTGCATGTACGGTCATGAAGTTGCAGGGAGGGTGGAAAACACGTTTTCTGTACACGTGTAGGATAGCGCTATCAGCAGGCGATTTCTGTTTGATTTCTTCTTCGTTTTCTTCCAGCTCAAGAGTACATAACAATATCTCCACGTTTTCCTCTGTTATTGCTCCACTCTACTCTGATGGCATTAGTTTCGTCTCACTGATGCGTAAAAGGATAATAATCCTTTTACGCCATCACCTCTCTCAGTTCAAGTTCAAGTCCTGCCTGGGAGCGGTTTTTCCAGCCGTGCTGCTACCCACAGTCAACTGGGAACTTGTGGCCAGGCACAAGGGGTACATGAATGCAGCTAATGGGGTCGTTTTCGGCACTTGTGCCAGTGGTTGTGAGACTTGCCCACTCACCCCCACCGTTAGGCGCTGCATCTGCCGCTAGGGTTTATCGGGTGTTAGCGGCCGTCGTGAGTTCCCTTCGGGAACGGATACGATAATTTACTTTTTTACTTTACCTCTTTCAGTTGTGGTAGTAGTAGAGTTCCACAACCCCCACCGTCACCACCACCACCAACTTTCATTCATTCTGCATGCATACACGTAACGTTACTGGACTGGTGATTGAGGGTCACGGACTCGGTACTATGTTGCACCATCGCTTTTGGTATGTGCCAAGTACATGTAGCTGGTTTAGAGAGCAATGAATGTGACAATCACTTGGTGACAATTTTTTCTTTCTAAACGCCATGTGGTGCACGTAATGGGAACATGCACCAGCCTTGGTGGTGGGGGCCAGGCGTCCATCGACCAACTGGTCTCGGCATCTTCACGCTCTGTACGCACCAGATAAATGGAAGTATGAAGGAAAGAGAAAACACAGGAGAAGCGGAAAGGGAGGGCGGGGGGGGGGGGGGCATATTGGGAAAGAGAGAGTACATGAGAGCGTGTGGTTCAGCAAAATTCAAGTAGCAGATTTACAAGGCGTCGGTTGCTTGCATCCAGTTGCTGGTCAGCAGGTGATGGTGGACCATCTTCTTGAACTGCAGCATCCCGTCCTTGTATGGCTGCCATGCGAGGATTCTCCGAGGCAGGCAGTTCCATGCGCTCAGCACGCAAGCAGGGAAAACATTGACAGGCAGACAGCCGCCAGGCACGCACGTTCTGGAAGACAGCCAGGCAAGTTCTGGCAATGATATTCAATGAATGTGTCAGTACTATTCTGCCTGCCGAAACCTTCACATGTTATGCATGTAAATGCGACATAATAGGCAGAAGATCTAAACGGAAATGCGATGTCCTCAGCTGTCTACGGTAAGCCTGACCGGTCTTGGCTACTGTACTGGTTATAATGGTGATTTCCGAGATGTAGAAGTTATCATGTTTCAACACCGACCCTGTGCTACCTGGGAGAATACCCTGTCTGACCGGCCTTGACTGCTGTAATTGTGATAATGGTGTTGTACGAGCGGTAGATGTGATCATGTTTCAATATCAAACCTGTCCTCCTACATAAAGGCATACCCTGTCTGCTGAAGAGCGCAAACTAGACTGAACGCCGTGCGTTGAGAAGTCTCTGAAGATCAGTCTGCAGTAGTCAGTCAGTTATCAACCACTCCGTAAGCAATTGATCGTGTCCGCTTCAGTTCTTCCTCGCGCACAGAATGGCCGGCGTTGAGCGGTATCAGTTGCTAGAAATGGGGTGCCCAGCGGTGGGCTGCCCTAACGTCTGGTAAGTCATACTAGTAGAAGATGGGACACAACCATCTCCACACATGCATTGTACACACTTTTAGTTTCCGCACTCTTCTCATCACTTCCCTGCAGCACCTCATTGCATATCTACTCAATCCGTTTTTTGTACCCATTAGTTTTTCGGTTTTCACCCTGATGGGATGGGCCATCATTGGCAGAAAAATATAATTGGTTGACAGTTTAACATGACATGACGTATGCAGCAAAGAGTCCGTATTTTGAGTGTTTGAGTTGAGGTTTACTATTCAGGACAAAGCCATTGTGCAAGTAAAGAATCTGTTGAAATGTACTCAAAAGAGTGGGACGTCGGCGGAAATTGAGACTGTGTGGAGATTTGCATCACCAGAGACTTTGCCTTCGTTCTCACTGTAAATACTATTTCCAATGGCTCGGGAGTATAGGAGTACTGTTTGATGTTGAATCCATTATCATCTGATCTGTATGCAGCAACCCAGTCAACTGGAAAAGCGTCGCTTGTGATGGTGTGTTGGAGATCAGCCAGAGGGGGAATTTGAGATGCGTTTGCACTAGACGTTCATCCACGTGTGTTAACGGCAAGCAGATGTATTCGTTTATCTTCGACTGTGGACTTCAAGGACCGGACTCTCCACATGACCTTGGCCTCAGCCGATTCCGCGAAGCAGATCGCCAGAGCATCAGCCACGCCATGGCTGCAGCAATGAAAATTAAGCGCCATTCGTCCAACGATCTGGCATGGCTGAGCAGCCTTTTGGCCGCCATAGCAGAGCAATATGGAGCACCCCGATAACTGATTCGGATGTAGAAATAATATGCTTGCACTCGGATGGCGAGCCAAGGATAAATTTATAGAAAAAAAAGGATCAAGAAACTACAAGTTCCGCTATAATGTCCACGAACACCACTCGGTTTTGCATGATTCTTGTTCGCATAGCTTCCCCATTTATTGATCTTCGCATCTTTGAGCCACACAAGTTGTGTGTTATGTTGCTTTGCGTCCTTGAATCGTGGTTTGACCGCATTTTTCAGTGGTCTTGCCAGTATCGTCAACGACGTGCATGAACATCCGCCAACGTCCTTCACAGCTGAGACTTTCAGCTTGTGCTTGTCTTGGTTGCGCTCGCCTTCTCCTCCTCATGTTATTTCTATAACTTAGAACCTTCCAAGTTGGAAGGCTGTTGGAGTGCGCATCCAAGATATGCTAGAGCTATTAGCCAGTTAGTTGTAGAACGTCAGTACCGTCGGTCAGTGTCGTGCAATGTTATCGCATGAGCTGATTGTTTAGTAACTGGTGGTATTAGTGGACATAATAGCGTAACTTGTAGTTTCTTGGTCCTTTTTTCTTTCATCATTCTTTCTTCATGACTAATACCGCCGAAGTCGCAACTTCTAAGTTCTTCTTTTCTTTACGATAAATAACATGCTGCAGTTTAAATAACTACATCGTATACTTCCGTAACATATACTTACAACCCTGACTCGGTCTTGCCCTGCAGAACTGATTCAATGAACAGTCAAACGTGTAGTAATATTGTGTCTTGACTCTGAAACTAAAAATACTTTGTTCTACATGTTGATCACGACCTATGGCACACTTGTCGCTGTGTGTGTGTGTGTGCGCATGCGTGTGTTTTTTTGATTGATTGATTTGGTTGATTTTTATTTCACGGATCCTCGAGAGGCAAATAGATGCCTATCGAAGGGAATCTCCTAATGTGTCCGTGTGTCCGTCACCCCGCTGCGTATGTTTTTGTTGTTGAGACATGCAAGATTGCATCTGTGTGTGTAATGTTGTCTTGGCATGATGCAATGAGAAGGGCTTTTTCTGGCTCATGTTAAAAGAAACACACAGCAGCGTAGTCAAAATAACGTAGTGCTTAGTGGTCACCCTCACACATACATGTACATGGCATGGCGTGGGTGATCAACTCAGCATTGATGCACTTGCATGTTTTTTGAGCGAGATACATGTAAAAATCTTACAAGTGACATCATGAAAGTACGCAGAATGCCACTTTTTTATTTTTTTATTTTTACTATTGAACACTCACTGCATGATGAACTAAAATGAGGAGGAGAACTCGGCACAATGGTACATATCCAGCAGGACGGAGTGGGTGGGACCTGTGAACCTCAGCCGACCAAGGGTCTCGGCATCACAGCTGCACATGTGCACCAAAGGAAACAAAATGGGGATAGGAGGGGCGGGGAGCAGGACAGCAAGAACTCTAAGGGAAGGAAAGAGAGGAGGGAGGGGAGGAAACCAGGAAACTTGTTAGTTTGCGAGTTATTCCAAGATATGAGTGCAAACAAGTACGCAAACTATGTCATTCGGATCTTCCCAAGTTGTACATTGTACTGTTGAGATACCGAATTCAAATAAATCATTACCATACCATACCATACCAAACAAGTACAAAGATAGCAGTATCAAGATAATGATGCTGAGGTGAAAGTAGAGGCTGATTGCCGTGCAGTTTTGACGAAAGATTAGAGTGAGAATGGACGAGAGTTAGAGAGAGATAAAGACAGATGGATTGGGAGTTTGATGATAAGGGAGTGCTCCGAGAACATGAACAGGGTCGTAGTTTCTACCAAAACCTGTAGATCAAAAACGAACGTACGCTACGTCCTACACTACCGCCTTCCACTACACTAGACTTCCGTCGCGGCCACAGTGCTGCAGCAGACCTGTTGTTTGTTGTTGTTTTCTTTGTTTGAGTTCGCTAAACCCAAACGGACAGAACTGTCCAGTGACAAGGGAGCGAATGATGAGCGTCATAATCACTATGCATCAAAACATCTCTGGGCAAAATGAAACAGACTACAAGAAGGGTTTGCACAACATTAGTACACAAAGGGGAGTACGAGAACAAAGGCGCGGCAGAAGTCTAAGCAAGAAAGCAATCGACGCCAGAGATGTTTTTGTCCACCGAAAACAGAGAGAGAGCGAGAGAGAGAGAGCGAGAGAGAGAGAGAGAGAGAGAGAGAGAGAGAGAGATAGAGAAAGAGAGAGAGAGAGAGAAAGAGAGAGAGAGAGACCTGCTGACTGCTCTCCACCACCAGTGGGTGCACACCGCGGGAGATTAAGGAGCTTCTCGAGTCAGGCGATCTTCTATTTGTGTATTCTACCGACGGCCATGTACATATACGTCCTACAACTGCATGAAAAGTCACGTATATCATAGTACTGGTGGCGTGAGAGAGAAAGCAGGAAAATATTCCATTGACATGTCAGTCAACGGCAGAGTCGTCAACGCAGTGGTCGTACATGGTATATTGCGTATGAGGTGTTTTCGTGTACATGTAGATCCCTTCGCCTCATGATTCATGAGCCACATAACAGCCACGGCCTGCAGCCACCAGGCTCCGAAACACATTGACAGCTCCACTCCGCTTTGACGTGCACACTTGCAGTCATCATTTTGACTGGGTCTGTGAATGTCATGCAGAGCTAGCAAAGACCCGTGCGCGGCCAGGACAAGCAAGGAGGGCATGCATGACCTGGGCTAGAGCTGCGCTCGTAAGATGCAAACGTGCAAACGGCGTCGACATTTATATCTGCGTGTCTGCCAACACGTCTTGCGGTTTTCCTGTTAGAAAAATGCCTCGAGCGCGACAGGTAATGAAACAGTGTCAAAGTACAAAGTAGGTCTACATTATGCTACCTTTCGAAGTATACTACAAACAGAAGCACGATAATTAACATGTCGTGATATCGTGCTTCTGTCCCCAATACTAATACCAGTTATCCATGTGCTCATTCAGGAATAATGCATGCGGAAAGGCGGTTGAAGCATCATTATTGTATTCGATAATTGTTTAATATCAATGGTCAAACGAGTGAGACAACCACATCCCGGAAAGCTATGACTGGTATAGTAGATCTACTGGTCAACTGACGTGCAATATTCTACCTGATCATGTCACGATATCATGCTTCTGTTTGTAGTATACTAATACCAGTTATCCATGTGCTCATTCAGGAATAATGCATGCGGAAAGGCGGTTGAAGCATCATTATTGTATTCGATAATAAATTATTGTTTAATATCAATGGTCAAACGTGTGAGACAACCACATCCCGGAAAGCTTTCACTGGTATAGTAGATTTACTGGTCTACTGATGTGCAATATTCTACCTGGCCCTGGGATCGCGGCGGAGGTCTACGTGTCGTACATGTCGAAAGTTTGCTGCGCGCCAAGCCTGTACCATGTGTACTGGCTATTTTGGTGATATGATAGCCTCTGCTAGGCACAGTGAGAAGGCGTGTGCTTATACTGCTGCCAGTGCTAGTGCCGGTACTGCTGCTGGACACGCCAAAGAGAGCCAAATCGCGCTCTACTCTAGCCTCACGTTCTCCGTTGCACCGAAGCTACATTCACCAACATTACCATCGTCCCAGTTTCTGTCTTGCCATAACTGAGATGCAATGTTTCAGCGTCACGATAAAACTGAATGCATGATGTGTTTTGTTTGTCTATTTAGTGGATAAAGGAGAAGAACATTCCTCGTTAGAGTTGCAACATTCCTCCTGCGTCTGCGCGTAGGTACTGAAGAAAACGTTTCTTTTTGTGATTGGGACGAATTCACCAGCACGAGCAACAGATAGTTGCGAGCTCCAGCCGTTTACCGCCCTGAGTACATGAGTGATCGGATCCCCGATAATCATCCCTAACATTCTAGAATATGCAAGTAATGCGTATGTGCACTGTTTGAAAACTACCCTATATAACAGGCTTGTAACGGTCAGCCATATTGCGATGAAGAAGGCATTTGGTTTAGATAGAATGACCCCAACTGCATTAGTTTTACAACGGTGTCATCTGTATTCGTTTGAGCAACGAGTTAATTTGAAACTATACGTTTTGGTCTATCGCTGCTTGTCATCAATTACTAGCCCCCTCTTTCAGTCACTGTTTCTCCTGCGTTCAGTTGGCCTGCACACAAATGCTCGTACTCGTGGCCAGGATACAGCTGCCTTAGTATTACCTACTGTACATATTGGGTATGGACTGCGCTCAGTTTCTTTTCTGGCGGCAGGTCGGTGGAACACTCTTCCTCCAAACTGTCGTCAGGCACAATCTGCTGGTTCTTTTGCTCACCTCACAAAGATTCACCTAGGGTTCCCTGTAACAAGGCCATGCCTGTTCGGACTCCCCTAGTCAAATAATAAATACTACTACTACTACTACTACATTCTCCTCGTGGACTGTCCATTGAGCACTTAGATGGAGTATCGGAGTCGCTATTCCCCATTATGGTGAGCACATTCCGTAAAAGTAGAACTACGAATCGTATCATCAGCACGAAATACGAGAAAAAATGGCATTGGTCAAAGTTTTGATCCTTTCACTGCAATTTCAAAGACCTGTTTTTCGAAAAATCCATTATTACCTGGAAAAATGAAGCCAGATGGGAAGAATTCAATGGTAGAGCATTCCATACAAACTTCCGGCAATTGTTATTCGCAGTCATTACTTGCAAAGCAGATCATTATTACACCATACAGGGGCATCGGAAGGCATTTTAGTGTGGTACGGTCAGCCATCTGAAGTACAATTTACTCGTGGGAGTGTGGTTACTGAGCCAAAAATGTGGAAATTGAAATCCAGATCAGTGTATTTTATCAAAAAGTATTCTTTCTAGACCAAAGAGTGGTATATTTGATAACATTTAATAACGACAGAAATTTTTACGATACTTCTCCAGACGTTTCGTTGTTCTGAACAACATCGTCAGTGGATAAAGAAATCCACTGACGATACTGACGATGTTGTTCAGAACAACGAAACGTCTGGAGAAGTATCGTAAAAATTTCTATCGTTATTAAATGTTTAAAAATTCGACGAGGAGACAATAATTTTAATATGACAATAAGTAGCAAACAACAACAACTAATCCACGAAACAAAGCAGCAAATGACAGACCACGGAGATCTACAGCAGATTACAACCGGACCTATGAATTCACGGTAAAAATACAAAGGAAACAATCGGAAAGGACGACGACTGACGTGAAGGCAACGGCATTCAGGGTTGGCGTGGGTGGTGAAGGTGAGACGCAGGACGATGCAAGTGAGGAGGAGAGTCAAACCGCGGTGGATGACGGAGCAGGTTCTGATTCGGACAGTGAGGGAGAAGGTGAGCTGAGTGAGAGTGAGAGGGAGTGTGAGGGTGTGCGCGTGAGTCGAGATTGTTTGCGTCCGTCTCGTAATAACAAGCCTTCAGTATACAATCATTTGGTTTCTAGTACTGACTGTTGTCGTACTTATTCTGATTCCTGTTTTTCTGTTTTGTGCCGTGCTCGTCATGGTTATCTTTTGCAGTTACAAGTTTTGGAAGCTGTTTGTCAGCGCATTCATAAGCCGAATTTGTGTGTCCAGAAAGATAGTGTTATTACCCTAAAATTGTTCAAATAATGTTCTGTTGTGTAGTGTGGCAACGTTGTTGCCACTTGTGCCTAAATGTGTTTTGTCACCTTCTTGTTTATGATTGTTATTATTATTATCATTCGTTCTCACTTTTTTTTTTGTTTTTGTTTTTTGTTGCTGATACACACTTGTCACGCTTAGTTCTTACTTGTATACCCTTGTTTTCTGCACACTTTTGTGAGAAATCGCACCTCGATATTCTAGTGCTGTCATTGTATCGTGTCACCCTACCTTGATTGCTATATTATTTCCTTTGTTCTCATTTTGTTCTTTAGTACAACGGTGATTCCTGAAGAGTGTTGTACGAAAACTTGTTCGAATCATCTTTTTTTCCATTGCCCTTTTTCTTCTTACATGTATTTTTCCTTACCCTTTAGGTTGTTTCTTGCATCGTCTCCATCGCTTACATTGTTAATAAAGTAGTCCACATGTCGCTTCAGCTCGTCCTACTTATTGTCATATTAAAGTTATTAAATGTTATCAAATATACCACTCTTTGGTCTAGAAAGAATACTTTTTGATATTACAATGAGAGTGAATAATCAACGGCTTGTCCACCAACTCTTTGTCAGTGTATTTTATTGATTTACGGGGTGACTGGGTCCAAAATTGGTACAGTCAATACCGTAGTGACCATACTGTGTCCGATGCCCCTGCCATAGCGCTTATCGGTGGCCATAGCTGCAAAGTACGTTCGGGCCTGATTGGAAATTTCTATTTCCATTGCTATCAGGTTCGGCCTCATTTCCTCTGTGCTGCGCTGACGAGTCCACAAAGGACGAAACAGTTCTGTCCGCAGATTGAGTAGCTAGAGTATAGTTACGTAGTAATCATGTGATCGCTGTACTTAATAAAGGAGTCAAATGTCTCTGTTTGTTGCATGTGTCAGAGTTTTTCGTTGTCTGAGCCTTTAGCATGAAACTCAAAGTACGAGTCATAAACTCAAACACAGATTTCCTCCCACCTTCTGAACACAAATATCGTGCTGTCAATCATAGTCAGTCACAGTAAATTCTGCGACTCCTGACTGAGCACAGCGAAAGAGTGCAAAAACGTATTTTTCACTCACAAAATTATTTTCAAGTAGCTACTCTTGTTCTGCGCAACTCCATAAAACCTGCCTTCGCGGTTATTGTTTTTCCTGGTTTTTTTTTACTAAGTACACAATCTACTCGTCAGAAGGGGAGAAGACAACAGAGTATACAATAACAAAACAGCAGGGAGAGTAGGGCTGCAAAGCAAGCCTGTGCTGGTGAGGCAAGCCCACAACACCGACCTATGGTCTCTGCGTTAACGTGAGTTGCGCACCATAGCCTAAAAGAAGGGTTGTAGTTGAAGTTTGTCGTGAGTGTGATTGCTCTAGTAAACCATTGCCCCATGTAATGGACCGTTGATCTGTGAGTGAAAAGTGATGTGTTTGAAATTGCAGCACATGCCGGTAATGGTGTTCCAAGGTGTAGTGTGCAGAGAATCTACTATAGAGATCGACCATCTTGCAGATAAATACACTTCCTGGGCTCCTTTTGTTTCTCCAGATACCACAGCGTCTGCTGGACCTAAATCACACAACTCCAAAGTATAACAAGGTGGACAGCAAGACGATGTGCATCTATTGAAATCGTCATCTCGTACAGCGAGCACCAAATGTGGCTTCAAGTGTGAGAGTTCCAACTGGTCAGCCGGTCATCCCTTCGCACAATCTCACATCTACTGACACACACCTGCAACCAGCTTGGCAGGAAACAAGCTTTAGTCCACAGGCAGGTATCAGGCTGCATCCGCATCGCAGAGGGCCTACGGACAACCATACCAGGGAAAGAGGTCAGACACCTGTATTGGAAGCTGCAGATTGGGATAGATCATCAGCCATGGCAACACCAAAGGAAACAAGAAGCACTAGGCAACAGGAAGCAGAAAGACAAGGCTTTGACACGCAGTTTCAGGGGCTGAATATATCACCAGCGATTGCAGGTCAACCTCCCGGCAAGTTCACCTCGCATCAGGCGCAGACGTCCATTGGACGTCAGGCAGCGCAGACCTCCGGGATGACAAGCGCAACACCAAAAAGTCACAACTCCTATGCTTCTGCAGTTTCTTCTCCTTCCTATCTTGACAGTATCCTTGCTGATAGCAGAAGTATGGATACCGCTGATCATGTGGACAAGCATGTATCCACACCTACTCAGGAGTATGCAGCCAAACAGGATAATTGGAGCGCTGATACTCACACACAAGTGGAAGAATCACAGGCCGAGAATGGACAGGGGCAATTGCACGTTCAAGCGCTGAATCAACGGCAAAATCTGGGCTCAGACCAAGCCAGCAAGCAAATGGTGGTTGATATGTTCGAGTGGACAACCGGCACGTTGGAAATCTTGGAGCGGCTGGAGTACCCAGAGCAGTTTGAGAGGGAGCAGATTCCACTCTCACCGGAAGCAAAAAAAATGCTTGACAGGCGGACCAAGGGTGGAGAAGCCATTTCTGTCAAAGGGGTAAGCCGCCACTTATGAAAGTTTTAGCTCTCTGCTATTCCAAGTTCCAAGCCTTGATTTGTGGGTGGTGGCGTTGTGGCGTTCCTACAAACGCGAAAAAACCCAACAACTACATGTAGTTCAACTGATCCCAGCACGAACCGTGAATTGTTTTCCTTCAAATGTTTCCAACTTTAATAGACAGCATTCAGTTGCATTCCCTGCTTTGTTAGATTTTAAATGGCTGCCACGTGACAGTGTAGGTAAATTGACTGTGCACTTTCTTTCCCTCGTCCTCTGATTTAAGCTTAGAAAGTGGCAGCCTTAGGCCATGTAACAATTGTCCCCAATTTAGCCTCCAGTCCATCGCCACAGCAGTAGTTTATGATAGATGGACCCAGCTATATACGGTAGTGTGCGAGCATGAGCCACCTTCTTGTAGTAGCCATCTGAGCTATTTTCTTGTACAACTAAGGGTAGTAACTTGCACGCTAGACATTCCATGCGAGTCAATGAGAGCTTTCGAGAAACGGCTACAGACAATGACGTACTTTCCGTACTAGTGAGACCATCCCTGATCACTGATTCTTACCAAGGCTAAATTTGGGTCCGACTGTAGGTATGGATGTAGAACTGTGCAATAGTTGTTGTCTTACTCCTTGTATGAAAGTCTCAGTAAAAACATTTACTTCATTCTCCTTTTCCCTTTTCTAACTTTGTATTTCAGACTGTCGACGATGCCAACATTTATATTCTTCTGATGTCGATGCAAGTCAGCAGCTGTAATCCAGCTATCCGTGACCAGGTGAAAATCGAGCTGAAAGAGAGCCTTGCCCACTGGCAGGAAACTGGCGTGGAGCTGAAGAGCAACGTGTCCAAAGACCTCATCAAGCAGCTGTTTCTCGCTCTGGACGGCAAACGGCCGGAAGAAATTGTGCCAGCCTACTCACAACCATTAGTATTTGATGATACAGTCGACGCTGCTTCATTCTCCAAGACAATGTCAACTGTCTTCGGAGCATACCAGAGGGGAGCGCACAGAACAGACCAGCTAGAGAGATCATTCCGTGAGGATCCTAACAACAAGGCCAGAAAGCCAAACCTCAGGAAGAATACCCAATACGACGACTTCAAATGACCGATTGCCATCCTACTTTAAAGGGGAACTCCGGTCCAAAATCACCCCCATTTTTTATTGCGGAATCCATTAGAGTATGTCGTAAGTGGTAGAATGGCGAAAACCGGAAGCTTCTACGACAAGGATAACATACCTAAATTACCAATTGCAATTTTCCATATTTGGCACGAGGGGGCCCCCTCCAACCCTGTGACGTAAAAGGTTCTCAGCCCGGTCCACTCAGATGAAATTTTCAAATAATTGAAGCAAGAATGAAAAGTCCTTGGCCATTGTTGAAGTGCTTGTTGTTCTGTGCCATGCCCGATTTATTGTCACGACTCGCTGCTGCGTCTCTGGATGCGACAATGTCACGAAGAAAGAGGCGCCTGCGGGCTGTCGTAGCATGGCTTTCCTCTGGCTGACGCGAACCTGACGACAGCTTGGCTATGGAGAGTATGTTGGAAGGATTTTTCTCCGACGAAAAATAATCGTGTCTGCACTGAGCATTTCACTGAGATGTGCTATGAAAGAGATTTCCAACAAGAGTTTGCACAAAGCATTGGTGGCTATAAGCAGAAGAAGCAGCGACGCTTGAAGCCAGGGTCTCTGCCATCCTGAAACTTGGCGGTGCATGTCATACTAATAGTTAGTAGCTCCTCTACCTCTGCTGCCAGCAAAAGCAGACCATCTTCGATTTACTTCCAGGAACGTGAACACGATGATGTAAGTGAACGGCATGATTTTGTGCCGTCCAGAACGTAGCTCTAAACGACTACAGTCCTACTCAAAGTCCTCTACTCAAAATCCTAGTCAGTGAAGTCGAGAATTGATGTAATGTTCATGGAACGTTATCATGTGTGTTATTTCGGTTCTCTTTATCTGTAAGTTTCCATTGCGTTACTTTCCGGTTGCAGCTACACTGCCACAAATACAAGGTACAGTATAGTGATTTGTATCATTTACCATTCCTTGGCCTTGTATTATTATAAGAAATATAAGGTACTTTTCAAATTTCGCAACCTGACGGCATGTATTTGAGGAGAGAGCATGGCTGACACGGGGTTCAGACCAGCACAAAATCCTGGAGAGCATCGTCATGGGCAAGACGTTGCTCAACGATATGAAGCAGCTCACCAAGTTCTGCCATACAGGCAGTCTGGAAAATTTCCATGCTGTCATACTGAAGTGGGCACCAAAACGTGTCCACTTTTCGTACAATGGCATGAGAGCACGGGTACAGTTGGCATGTCTGTCCCACAATGCCAATATAGGGAGAGCGCACGCCAAAACCAAGGAGGGTGTGCTCAGGTACAGGCTGGAATACACCAAGAGCACAAAGCACAGGGTGGCCAAGAAGCTGCACGACAACGTCCTGCAACTTCTTGAAGGACCTGTTGAACGATGTGCATACAACCATTCTCGGCATTCGCAACGGCACACGGCACCGGCACAACCCCATGCTCCCGAACACAGTACAGTCTTGTGCCATTGTATCTGTCAACTTTACCAGATTGTTCATGCAGCTGCATTGGTGCAAAGCATGCGCCCACCCGAAAACACAAATATTGCCCGAGTCAAGAATAATAATATTATAAATCGTGTCTGTCAACTGTTTTCTACATTCTGCATGCACATGTACCAATGATTATGTGAACGTCAACCAGGCCAAGAAGCATTATCATCATCATCATCATCATCATCATCATCATCATCATCATCATCATCATGTGACCAAGCCGCTTTTACGGGCAACAATATTATGAATATAAAACGCAAGGTATTGTAAGAGCAATTTTTCTGAAATTAATGTTAGAACACGAAATATAAAAATGCATTATCACGCCGGGCCGTAGCCACTTTTATGGGAAAATTCCAATACAAGGCAATAAGAAAACGAGGATGAAGTTAACCTTTAAACCCAAAGAAAAGACAAAAGATGTCAACAATAGAACTACAAATATAAAAAACAAACATCAGGTCATAAAAACTACTTTAAAACATAACCAAATGACAGCAAAGCGTGGAGAATGAGATTGACTTACAAAACAAAAGTAGTCCTACTATGCTTACAAAACAGAATCTACCTACACCACTAAGGAAGAAACATTAAATGATTGCAGTCTCACAAACACCGGCCTCTATCTAACGACCCATCAAACAATAACTCCTGAAATTCTTGACTGACTTTTTCTGGTAGGAGCTACGGCAGCCACGAAAACAGGTCACTGCCCAACGGAGTAAAGTGAACGAGAGCAGGCACCGCAATCGACCCATAACCAGCGAGTAGGCCAAGTCACTGTGTTTATCGACATACTGGGCTGCAAGACACTTGAGAAAGCGGTCTGCCTCCCGGCCACACATGCCATTCGTGGCGAAAACCAACAGGGTGAACGTGCCTCTACTACCATCATCATCATCATCATCATCATCATCATCATCATGTGACCAAGCCGCTTTTACGGGCAACAATATTATGAATATAAAACGCAAGGTATTGTAAGAGCAATTTTCTGAAAATAATGTTAAAACACGAAATATAAAAATGCATTATCACACCGTAGCCACTTTTATGGGCAAATTCCAATACAAGGCAATAAGAAAACGAGGATGAAGGATGAAGGATGAAGTTAACCTTTTAACATCATCATCATCATCATCATTTTTTTTTTTTTTTTTTTTTTTTTTCATGTGGCCAAGCCGCTTTTACGGGCAACAATATTATGAATATGAAACGCAAGGTATTGTAAGAGCAATTTTCTGAAAATAATGTTAAAACACGAAATAATTTATAGAAATGCATTATCACACCGTAGCCACTTTTATGGGCAAATTCCAATACAAGGCAATATCATCATCATCATCATCATCATCATCATCATGAGAAAAGCCTCTTTTACGGGCAAAGCAAATGTATATCATTACATTATGTAAAGTGAACAGGGGAAATCAACACAAAACCAACCGGAAAATGATGAAACACAAAAGCAGTCAAGGAAGTAAATCAATACAAAAGCAAGCAATGAACACAGAGTAATAAAAGGGGAAAAACCAAATAGCATTATATTAAGTTGAGGCCAAAGGCAGCACCCTACTCCGCCTGGCGGCACTGGGCCAGAAATGAGTTCGGCTGTCGCCTCTTGCCGTACGAACCGCGGCAACCTCATCATCCTCATCATCATCATCATCATCATCATCATCATCTGGCGGAGCATGGCTTTCGTCTCACCAAGCGTGACTTCCGGGATGCTCTGGCATTGAGATATGCATGGCCGCTAGCCAATACACCAGCAACCTGTGTGTGTGGTGAGCTGTTCTCAGTTGAGCATCAGCTATGTTGCGCCAGGGGCGGCTTCCCGACACTTCGTCATAACGAGATACGTGACCTGCTGGCGAGGGAATTGACTGAAGTCTGCACTGCCGTTTCGACAGAACCAGCGCTGCAACCTCTTTCTGGTGAGAGGTTTCCTCTTCGGTCAACGAACCGCCGAGAGGATGCGCGCCTGGACATAGCCGCTCGAGGGTTTTGGACCCGTGGGGAGGAAGCTTTTTTTGATGTAAGGGTATTTTGCCCAGATGCTCCTTCCTACGGGTCCAGAACCCTTCCTGCATTGTACCAGCAGCACGAGCGGCGTAAGTGGAACGAATATGGGCCAAGAGTCACAAATGTAGAAAGAGCCGCTTTCACACCTCTCGTGTTCTCTGTGCATGGTGGTTGTGGGAGGCTGTGCAATGTGTTCCTCAAGAGACTGTGCCAGATGCAGGCCGAGTCATCGGGATCTCACTATTCCCAGGTCATTGGTTTACTCCGCTGTCGGCTGTCTTTTGCTTTGCTGCGTGCTGCTGTGTTGTGCATACGTGGGGCTCGGTCACGGTACCACCATCCGGCGAGATGTTTTCATGATGTCTCGATTGCCGTGGCCGAGTCAGGTCTAGTTTGTTAAGTATCGTGCTGTGTCCGGACTGTGCATGCGGGATTGGTATGGCGCTTACCCTTTTGTTGCTGTTTTGTTGCTTTCATGCCTTTAAGCGTGTAATTGTGTTCAATTGTTGTATTTCATGGAAAAACGATCTTTGCGTTGGATTCATTTAAACTATTATTTGTGTAGGGTTCCACTCCTTCATCTTGGGAAATTGTGTTTTGTTTGCCCAAAGAAGTGGCTTCATCATCAAAAAAAAAAAAAAAAAAAAAAAAAAAATCATCATCATCATCATCATCATCATCAAAATATTTGCCGGGTTGGAAGGTGGGATCAAAAAAAAAAAAAAAAAAAAAAAAAAAATCATCATCATCATCATCATCATCATCATCATGTCATGAATCCTGACGCTTCTTCCTACGCGTCCAGAAGCCTGGACGCGCTCTTCCGGCAACATGAGGGCGCTAAGAGACTGCAATACCAGGAGAGAGTAGTCAATGTTGAGCGTGGTGCCTTTGCACCTCTTGTGTTTTCCGTGAATGGGGCTGCTGCGCCGGCATCCACGGCCTTCCTCAGGCGCCTTTGCCTCCTTACAGCTCAATCTTCGGGAGGTAGCTATTCGTCGTTGATGAGTTATTATCGTTGTCGGGTGTCTTTCGCGCTGCTACGTTCCGCTGTGTTGTGTGTCAGGGGTGCTCGGTCGGCCCGTCATCGTCCAGTTCACATGCTTCGTGAGTTGGCGATGGTGGAGGGTCGGGTTCCCCTGCAGTGATTGGTGCTGCGCCGAGCTAGTTTGGTGTGAAAGTGTAACTAATGTTATTATTCTTATATATACATCAAGTAGTACTAAATAATTGAGAGGCTTTGAATCGTTTTTATCAAAATCAAAATATTTGCCGGGTTGGAAGGTGGGATCAAAAAAAAAAAAAAAAAAAAATCATCATCATGTCCAGCTGCTTCCTCAAAGCCCCGGTGCGCATCTGCATTGGCTTCTGGGTACAGTTGCTTTATCCTTGCTACCACACAAGACGGTATCACACGTCGCTGCTTGCGTCCAAAGTATCCATGGGTGAACCATGTGTATTGTCTATACGCCACATGTCTCCAAATCCTGCACAAAACAGTTGGAGAGATGTAGATACACATACCACGAGTGTCTTCATGATTGTGTAAAAGTAAATAGTTTCAGTGTAAATAGTTTCGGATTCGAATTAATATTTCTATGGGCTACTATACTAAAGACACTTTGGCCTTTTTTCAAATTTACATCACTTTTAAACACAGTTGAAACACTTACAGTGCTAGGAATAGTATGAATGAAAGACATCGTTGTACCAGTATAATTATATTGGCATGGGTGCAATAGAACTTCATGATTGTGTGATGAAAGTTGGTGAATTTGAATACTGTACACAAAATCATTGCACAACACTTCCCATCTACTTTGTACCGGTAAATGAAACATGGAAAGAAAGGAAATAATGAAACCGATTCAGCGAATCCTCACCTGTTTGACCACGGTCCACACCTTGCCCGAAATTCTTCGAAGGAAAGCAATGCCACCTCGAGCACTGATTTTTGCAGGCAAACAACAGCAAACTCTGAGTGCTGCGTGACGCACTGCAGCCCTTCCTGCTCGCCGCGTTTACTGAAAGCTGCAGGAACCTCCTAGCAACAAGTCGACTCGGCCTCGCTCCACATCAGGCTGCATTGTCCGCAACGGCATCAAGCAGTGCTTCTCACGCGAGCACTTGCAACCAAAGCGTTCTCTTCACGTTCATCTGTTTTGTAGTCTCAGAAATATTACTTGTAGACAGTTTCGCAGACGCTGATGCGCGCTTCGGCTCGAACCTAAAAGGCCTCGGTGTTGTTGAATCCGAAGTGGCGTCCACCTCCACACCTCCCGTGGTCTCCTCTTCCTCCAACATGATGATCGAATGAATACTAGTACAAGGGTTGTTGATTGAAGAAAAAACAGTGAATACCTTTTTCAAAATTTCTGCAGGTCTACCATTTGAATAAAAAAATTTGGAGGTCACTGAGAACGTTTTACGTCACAGGGTGGGCGGGGGCCCCCTCGTGCCAAATATGGGAATTTTGCTTTGGTAATGAGCGACGAGATGCAGAAGGACTACGAGGATAATCCCAATCTTCAAGCCATCCTCTCTGAGTTCAGGAACCAGGTCAGTTTTTGCTGATTTACAGTCATTGGCACTCATTGCTATAACATCACCATGACATCACCGCTACATCATCATGACATCACCATTACATCATCATGGCATCAACATAGACCATCATTTCAACAAGGGTTTTAGTTTTAGTTTTGTTTTATTCCAAGCAATACATGGCTGGGGAAGCCAATGACCACTTTGCGTGGCGATTGCAGGGTTTTATAGCCAACCACGGCCAGCAAGAAAGGAAAAAGAAGGTGAAAAGAAAAGGAAAAAGAGAGCACATAAAAGCAGAACTTCATGTCTTTTTGCTAGTGCTTTTTCTCTTCTATTTTTGGCTTAGTCCATTATCACTGTACACGTGTATGTCATAATAGGTCTTTTGCCAAATAAGACACGCAGTGACTTGGCGGGGCATGGCATGCGTACTGAATGCGTGACCCGGGCATGCCATACATGCAGTGCATTACGAGTCACGCGTGAGCTCTTGTTCCTGAACCGGAACGATCAACCACCGCGTTTGGCGTGTACGTACTCACCCACGCGTCGAGAAAATAGTGACTTCCTTTTTTTGTTTTGCTTGTGTCTTTCAAAAACTATGTTTCTTCAAGCGATCGCGATCGACATTCTAGAATAATATAATGAGGACGGTCACTGGATTTTCTCTGTCTAGTTCTTGTAAAGGGTTTAGTTTTGTTTTCTAGAACATCTCTCCAGATATTTTAGCCATGGGAAAGGCGATCACTGCTGCGTTCCGCAGTGCAACAGCGACCGACGTTCAGACAAAATACTTTGTTCCATGTCTTCCCTGCTAGCAAGGAATCGAAAACTGGAGAAGCTAAGAGCGTGAGCAGTGACGAGTTGGACACAAGAAAGTCTTGGATTGCCGCCATTCGTCGAGATGAGCGGAATGGCTACGGGTACCATCATGCCATACAATATAGTGGTGTGTTGAACTGTTCTAACCATTTCACTGATGAACACTATAGTCGCTATCGACGATATCCAAGTGGAGTTCAGCCTGGATATTTAGCTCGGTTTGAAGACTCTGACATTCAGTACTACACTGGTTTTCCTTTGCTTGCTGCGTTTGATGCATGTATTCAATTTCTTCATCTGGATTATAAGAGCGTCTTTCCTTTCGCAGTAAACCAGTGGATGCCGATTCCCGGAAAAGGAAACCCGGTGATGAACGGAAGATTAAGTTAATTGGCTTGGAGAGCTTTTCAATTCCCATGGTTAGTCTTCGCCACGGCACACATACCAATCTCGCCGCGTCCTTCCCAAGTGGCAGAGCGATTGCTGGATGTTTTCAAAAAGCTGCATCCTACAACATTCATGATCATAGATGCTACAGTGCTGAAATGTAATATCGATTCCAGTCTGTCTGCGCAGTCGCAACTCTACAGCTCATATAAGACGCATAACGTTACTACCTTGACGAGCCTCATCCGTATGACCCCAGATGGTGGTGCGGCGCTTACCTCCAAGTCATTTACGGGACCCACCAGTGACCACGAGCTCACAATCAGAAGCCACTACTTAGATATTCTGCCAGTGGCCGGCTATGGGACTTTGATTATGGCAGACCAAGGATTTTACATCCGGGATCTCTTGATGCCACATGGCGTATAGTTCAAGCGATCCAGCAACAGATGGCCTTAGAAGATGTCCAGAAAACGCAACAAATTGCCACGTTACGAATTCATGTTGAGTTTCTAATGGAGCGAATCAGGGACTTCTCTATCTCTTCAAAGATCGTTCCAACAATTCTTTTCCCTATCATCATTCAGATAGGGATTGCTCGCTGCCTGCTCACAGTATTCCATGCTCCTTTACTTGCTGAAGCAAATTATGTTTTCCATGCCAACTGTTGCTAGCATGGCATGGCGAATTGATCTTCAGCAACACGAATTCTGTCATGCCTGAACAATCATGCACAATACGGAGCAGCTAATGACTTAGTGGGTATAAATGTGGATAGTATTTTAGATTGCAATATTTGCAAAAGTGCAATGAATAATAATACCCTTCTTGATTAATATTAGTGCTGGCGGTTTATCAATTTACAAGGGCGAATATAAAAGTATCTTTGCAACTATACAATAGGTCCTTTGGTAGAGCAGAGCTGGACCCAGTTTCAGGAAAACTAGGACGAAATGTAGCTGCTAGAGGGACGATATCCTCATTGCGTCGCTATGGGCTTCCACGAGCTCAGCGTCAACAATGCTCTGAATGGCAGCGGTTTTCCGCTTTCCTTGCCGAGGCCTGCCGCCAAATATATCTGGAGTGCACAGTATTGGATCGATGTGATAGAACCAGGCCCTGAACAGATGGAGAAAGTTAGAATGTAAAACATGTATCGATAAAATGTACTTTTTCTTGTGCGAAATGTTGAAGACTGCATCCTGAAGTGGTACTTACCGATCGAGCAAATCACCCCGTTTCCTGGACACTCCGGCTCCTCTAGCTCGCAGGTAAGTCTTCAACTAGTTGATTGTCCATTTTTCAAAGGACTCGTTGTCCAAAGGCATCAAAACCCGAGCTTTGGGATCGCTAATTCAACTTGATTCTCCCTCGCAGGACTACTATCAAGTGACAACATTCCCTTCATCGCAACGTACCGCCACAAGAGATGAAGTGCTCGGCTCATTAACCGCTTCATCAGCCATGTATCAAACATATCACAAAGGTCCAACAAGAAGTAAATGCGAAAAACCCTTTCTACATATTGGACAGCAATGAAGAAGCGAGAAGAAAACAGAATCCTTCGCTGTCAGTTTTTTTTTCCGATCCAGGAGAGTCCCGTTTTTTCTGGCCGCCTGGGTAAGTACACGCCAAACGCGGTGATTGATCGTTGCGGTTCCAGAACAAGAGCTCGCGCTGGAAGGAATGCACTGCATGTATGGCATGCCTGGGTTACGCATTCAGTACGCATGCCATGCCCCGCCAAGTCACTGCGTGTCTTATTTGGCAAAAGACCTATTGACATTCTTTAGGCATAACCACGTCATCTATTTGTTCATAAACGTATCCATTCTCACATTACGCACCTCCGCACAGGACATATTGGAGCGAGCCACATTGGCCTCTGTCCGCACACTGTATTCACATACAAGTAGAAACCAGTATTGATTCATGCATTTTCTGAAAGTTCAATTTGTACATTCGTACCCTCTCATAGTAATATTGTTTCATTGCAAAGTAAAAACACTCCGTAATGTGAAGAGAGCAGGATTTGCTGGGACTGATGGGCGGAAAGGTTCAAGTAGGCGCTGGAGGCCGAACTACTCTGCCCAACCTGAAGCGTTTCCTCATTCACAGTGAAGAGCCTAGCACATCCCACAACACATATCCATGTACACATACATGTACACAGTCACTTCAGACACGTTGTGTACATGTACAGTCCATGTACAGTCCATGTACAGTCCATGTACAGTCCATGTAGAGTCATAATAATTATGAAATTATGTGATTAGAGTTATAGGGGGTGTAGAAAACACGTTTGCTGTACACGTGTAGGATAGCGCTATCAGCAGGCGATTTCATTTTGATTTCTTCTTCGTTTTCTTCCAGCTCAAGAGTACACAACAAAGTCTCTATGATTTCCTCAGTTCTTTCTCTCCTCCTCTCTGATGGCATTAGTTTTCATGCATAAAAAGATTATCTTTTTACGCCATCACCTATTTCAGTTGTGGCAGTAATAAGTTAGAATTCCACACCACCAAGGGCACCACCACCAACCAACTTTCATTCATTCTGCATGCATACACGCAACGCAGTATTAGACTGGTGATTGAGGTTCACGGACTCAGAGCTAGTTTGCACTGTTGCTATTGCCCAAGTATTGGTATGTGCCAAGTAGTAGCTGGTTTTAAAAGAGAAAAATAATAATTATTATTACTTGGTGACAATGACAGGCAGACAGCCGCCAGGCAGACAGCTGCCAGGCAGGTTCTGGAAGACAGCCAGGCAAGTTCTGACAGCAACAGACAATGTACGTGTGAGTACTATTCTGCCTGCTGAAACCTTCACAAGTGATAATAATTATAACAGGTCTACACTGAAATGCAATGTCTTCAGCTGTCTGCTGTAAGTCTGACCTGCCTTGGCTTCTGTACTCGTGATCATGGTGGTTTACGAGATGTACAGTACAGTAGATGTGATCATGTTTCAATACCAAACCTCTCCTACATCATCAGTACATGGTAGAATACCCTGTCTGCTGTATACATGTACTTCAGTAGCTCAGGCTGTGGTGAACGCCGTGCATTGAGAAGTCTCTGAAGATCAGTCTGCAGTAGTCAGTCAGTTATCAAGCACTCAGTAAGCAACTGATCGTGTCCGCTTCAGTTCTTCCTCACGTACATAATGGCCGACGGTGAGCGGTATGTCGAGATACGCATGGGGTGTCCAGCAGTGGGATGCCCTAACACCAGGAAAGACATAGTTGTTGGTGCGTGTTTTGGCCGTGATGCTGAGACCTCATGTCTAGGCTTTCCCCAAATCGGCCGGCCGAAAAATTCGCCGAAAACGATATATTGGCCGGTGGGCGGGCTCACGCCCCGACATGGCTGCTTCCCCGACTGGCCGAAATTAAAAAAAATTGGCCGGTGAAAGTTTGTTTCCGATACACGGAAGTTACTGTACCCTGATTAGACTTCTCTACAAGCACAATCATCTAGAAAGGAAAGTTCGTTGTTCTTTTCATGTTCGCATGTAAACCTTAGAGATGTAGATGTTTTTTTTTTCTTTCTACAAAATCCACATATCTCCAGACACTGGGGTGAATGATGGAGTGTGGTGGTGGGGCCCATTGCAAGATGTTCAAAATGTCACGGAACGCCTCACAACGCTCAATGGACTCAAAGTATGTAAACGAATCGGTGACAAACTGGGCATACAAATCAGACCACAACGACTCCTCAATCAACGATTCACAACTATCAATCAACGATTCCTAATTATTATTCTTCAGTGAAGAAAACCCGCTGACATGATAAGAGTGTCAAGAAATCGATTTTGGTTAAACCTCTTTTGAGACTTCTTTGTTGTGTGGCATTAGCCCGGAACTAATACTATTCATTGCTATCATAAAAATAAATACTTCGGATTCAAATTAAAAGAGAGGACCATAAGTTTACAAGTTATCCGTTTAACACTAACGATTATAGGCAGGATACTGTTGAGTCAAAATGTGCAAAAATTAGAGAATGTCAGTATCACATCCCTCCTCTCTCTGTCTCTGTCTCTGACACACACACACACACACACACACACACACACACACACACACACACACACACACACTCTCTCTCTCTCTCATTCTCTTTCTCTGTCTCTCTCTCTCTCTCTCTATTGTTGTTGCTGTTGTTGTTGCTGCTGTGTTGTTGGCGTTGCTGTTGTTGTTGGTCTGTTGTTGTTGTCGCTGTCATCGTTGTTGTTGCTGTTGTTGCTGTTGTTGTTGGCGTTGCTGTTGTTGTTGGTCATTTTGTGAGAGCTTAGACAATTCACTTGTCCAGGCAATAAAGCAGGCTCTCTCTATCTCTCCTCTTTCTCTCTCTCTCTTCCCCTCTCTCTCTATCTATCTCTCTCTCTCTTTCTCTCGCTGTATCTATCTATCTATCTCTATCTCTCCTCTCTCATCATGCATGCGTCACACTCTCATGGAATTTTCTCATATAAGATTGCATGCTTCACACTCTCATGTAATATTTCTTTCCTTTCTTCGTCTTTTTGTGAGAGCTTGGACAATCCACTTGTCCAGGCAAGAAGGCAGCAATGCCTGCTCATTCTGGCGAAGTAAAATAAAATATACCAACCAACCAACCAACATCAGTCAGTTTTGTGCTAATTGTTTCACATTTTGACTCAACAGTATCCTGCTTATAATCGTTAGTGTTGGACAAAACGGATAACTTGTAAACTTATGGTCCTCTCTTTTTGTAATTTTAATCCTTGGCTCTCCATACGAGTTTAACGGACGTACTCGTACTAGTTGGGACACAACCATCTCCACACATACACTGTACACACTTCTCGTTTCCGCACTCTTCTCATGTCTTTGTGGTCCACTTCACAACAATAACACACACAGAAGTCTCTGCTGTGAGCACGGTGGCTCGGCAATGGCTTTATTATTGATATTATTATATCTCCTTCCTGATATTTTTTCCTTTTTTTTTCTTTTTTCTTTTTTGAATAATTGTACGCATAGGGCCTGATATCATAAGAAAAATTAGCACAAGACACTGCTGCTACTATAGTCGCACAGCAAAACACACAGAAAACGACAAAATGTTACAATGAATGTAACAACACCCGTCCAAGCTAAAGGACCGACATCCCTGCCCCAGGACGGCATCTCGAACCCCCCACACACTCACCACACGGTCATCATCCAGCTTCAGTTCAATCACTGTATTCTTCCCCTGCAGACTCAACCCCCCTGTCACTAGCCATACAATCTGAAGCTGTATGTAACCATACAATGGCCCACGACGCACACACCACCCCTACGTTTTTTAACTAAAAAAGAAAAGCAGTCGTAACTGCAACAGCCACATGGCCAATAAGAAAAACCAATACGATAATATATCGATAAACACACACCCAGAAGTCAGGGGTGGGAGGGTGGGATACAAACTGCACCAACGAAAAGCCACTGCGAAGTGACAGGAATGCGGTCCAGCACAACATTTTTTGCGGACGCAAAAAGTTGTGGGGAAATCCCAAAATCGGTGCGATTTTGCATGAGCCCAAATGTTCAGGTTACCCACAAAGACACAAGCTTTCCAACTCTCTTTGGCCGTTGGAAAGCGTACCCACTTTCCTACGGCACCTCATCGTACAATGATTGATTGATTGATTTTTATTTCACGGATCCTCCAGAGGCAAATAGATGCCTATCGAAGGGAGTCTCCTAAGTAAGTATGGAAAATGAGAAAGTATGTTCGTAAGGGAGAAGAGGTAGAAGATACATTAGAATATAGAGTACAGATGAAGTAAATTCAGTACTTCGGGTAGTACATTGCATGCTAATCATAATGAGAATTAGAAAAGCAGCATTGCGGACTACTATAACTGACATATACACAAACTATTGAAACTATCATAGATGTGGTTAGCCTAGACACAAAAGTCAGGAATACCTTTCAAAGAAAACATGTACATGCACATGTACATGTATATCTACTTACTCAATCCGTTTTTTTTCTTCGCATCACTTTTTCTGTTTTCACCCTGATGGTGGGCCATCAATGCCAGAATATTTGGTGAACAGTTAAAATGACGTACGCAGCAAAGGGACCGTATTTAGCCATTGGCGGACTATGCTCGGCCAATCGTCAAATTATGCTTTTGATTATGCCACAGTTATGCCAACAAATATGCTGAATTATGCTGAATTATGCTCGGTTCGACTAAGTATTCACGCTGTACATAGAGGATTGAGAAACCACGCATACAAACACGGCCATGCCCTAAGCATAATTTTTGTCTAAACCGAAAGATTATGCCGACCTTAAACGTTGGAATCCGTATTATGCCGGAGCATAATTTTTGGACGAAATCCCAAGATTATGCCAAATATTATGCCGGCATAATCCGCCAAGGGCTATGACAAGGAGTCGCAACTGGGGTATTTAAAAAAACATCTGCAGGCTTTCTGACAAAGCTGTATTATGCCCCTAAGCATAATTTTTGTCTTAACCGAAAGATTATGCCGACCTTACACGTTGGAATCCATATATTATGCCGGAGCATAATTTTTTGACGAAATCCCAAGATTATGCCAAATATTATGCCGGCATAATCCGCCAAGGGCTATGACAAGGAGTCGTAACTGGGGTATTTAAAAAAAACATCTGCAGGCTTTCTGACAAAGCTGTATTATGCCCCTAAGCATAATTTTGTCTAAACCGAAAGATTATGCCGACCTTACACGTTGGAATCCGTATATTATGCCGGAGCATAATTTTTTGACGAAATCCCAAGATTATGCCAAATATTATGCCGGCATAATCCGCCAAGGGCTAGGTGCAGTGGTATGTGCAGTCGATTTCCAATCGAGAAGTTGCGGGTTCAATTCCCGACGATTGTAGTCCCACACATCTTTCCTCTTTTTCTCATTCTCCCAGCTCTTCTTTCATTCTCCTGGGTGGTTACCAACAGCCAGTGTATGCCGGAGTATGTGGTGTGCATGTGGCGTGCGTGTGTAAAAAAATGAAAAAAATGGAAAAATAGGGTTTCGCTGGCCAGAAAGAGACACTTCAATCAGCTGTGTGGTGGATACCAGGCTAAAATTAGTAGCGATCAATTCATCAGCCTTGCAAGCTGTTGAATGGTGTAATCCCAGCACAAGTTGCTATGTGTAACATAGATGTGCGCTAACATCATCCCCGCGATGACCATGTCTGAGTCTGAGTGTGTGTGCGCGTGTGTGTGTGCGTGTGTGTGTGCGTGGGCATGTTTGTTGTTGAGACAGGCAAGATTGCATCTGTGTGTACATGTACATGTATGTCGTGTTGTTTAGTATGATGCTATTAAAAGGACCTTTCACGGCTCATGTTTTAAAAGAAACACACTGCAGCGTAGTCAAAAATTCAAAACGATGCAGTGGGGGTTGGTCACCCTCACCCATGGCACGGTATCATGGATGACCAACACAGCATTGATGCACTTATTAATAACACTTGTGCACGCGTTGGCTGTTCTTCCGTGACCCATACTAGTAGTGGCTTGTGATCTACAACAGCACAGCACGTGTTTTGACGAAATGCCATCAACTTTACACGTAGCATCATGACTGTACTCAGAACGCCACTAAGTCTTACAGTCTACAGTCTTCCACTACCCTAGACTAGAGTCTAGAGACACAGAGCTATACATGTACATGTACGTGTGAGAAAATGGTTGTGGAAGTTCCAGTGAATCCAGGTACACTGTTTTTGTAATTTTTACAGGATACACAAAGATTTAAGTGACAAACCTATACATGTATGTATATTGAAGGCAGCACAACGCCACGGCAGCGGTGGCAGCGGTGGCAGCGGTGGCAGCGGTGGCAGCGGTGGAGGCGGTGGTGAGATCCGACGCCGGTCTCAGAATCATTGCTAGCTGAGTAAAGCAGGTGAAGGAGATAATTCTTATAATGGGGGAACGAAGAACGGGTACGGTCGCCTGTGAAGTGGACGTAATGATGATTTTCGCGGTGATAACGTGCGGCTGGCATTAGTCACTGGCATGTAAAAAACACGAACGTGGAGCACAATCCACTCAGGCCATTTCCCGGAAAGTGTTCCTCCAGCCTGGATGCCACTGGCAGCGCACAAGGAAGTGCGTGACACACCAGTAAATGAACTGTCAAACACTTGACAGCTGCGACAATCGCATCGTGACATTGTAGATCTACAAGACTGTAGCTGATGCATTCCCTGTAATGACACACAATGACAGAGTACACGTACGGGGCCATGAGCACTGGATGCTGGCCGCATAGCTTTACTGCTGAACGAACAGTCCAATAGTAGTAGATCTACAATAACGTCGTTGCCCCTGGTAGTACTGGTATTGTAGTGCTGCGGCATGCGACCATCTGTTCACGTTTCACAACGCGGAAGACGGGAATGCAGCTCAATGAATCTTACTTCCTGTACGGCGTAGGTATTGTCAAAGCCCTCTACGTACTGTAGATATTGTCAAGACCGTGTATAATCTCATAATTATAATTATGGGTAAGCATTCCAGGAGGGTCACGCATCACAAAACGTGCATGGCTTTCTCAGAATTGCTCTGCAATGGTAGTAGAGTAGCGCTCTCCGTCAGCAGACTCAACACTAAGCTCTTTCTCCGGTATTGCGTCAAGGCATGCACAGACGCCACATGAAATCAAACCCTACCTCATGACGTTATGCGAGACTCGGAGCTTGTCATCGCGCGATGCAAGGAGAACTTTCGACACCCGGAAGTGTTGCATGCGATTCAAGACACTGCCAAATAGCATAATCCAGCCTGTCTGGAGTAATGACATTTAGAAACTTCGTCCAATAGCGCTGGTACCATATACTGGTGTTCACTCTGACTTCTTGGCGATGGTGTGCGACTAGAGACAGCCAAAAGCGCGCTTTCTTCTCGCTAGTTGTGCTCCGCGTTTCATTAGAACATTGTTGGAAAGCAACACACAACAAGGTCTGAACAGTGCGGGTTGCGTCTTGAGCCTTCCCTACCTGGCTCTCAGCTTGCTGCAGTGAAAGAGATTTCGGCACTGTGTTCAAGTTTATTGACTGGTGAGCGCCGCACACAAGCTAGCTACAGAGATGGCGGAGGAGGAGTTCTTTGACCTGCATATGGCCTGTCCAGTTCCAACATGTCCCAACCAACAGTAAGTACTACTCCCTACTTCAATTGTGTTCTTGAAGCATGCTGAACATGCACGAGCCATATCATTTGCCGCAGGAGTGGAATGCTGCTGGAGTGATGGATAATGACTGTGTATTGATTGCGATACTATGTACTGTTTCAGAAGAAAGCAGTCTTTGGAGACGACGCCATTCAGCTTGATGTGAAACAGTGTGGGTTTATACCTTCACTGCCCATTCTAGTCGATCTTGGGGCAGGGTAAAGTTTGGATTCCTGAGTTTGTCACACCTGTTCCAGAGGTTATGGACTCTGTGGCGATTCCATGTTACACAATGATTATCACGTATTGGGAGCAGAGTGTGGTATTCCTTTCTGTTTGTTCTGTGGTTTCTTTCTGCACCCCCTCCCTCACGCACATTTTAGATGCCTGATTGTAATGGTAACGGTTTGATCTCTGGTTGGGATGAGTTGCTCACAGTTCATCGGCATGTGATGGTGTAGTCAATGCTCCTGTGCCCGTTTTATTTCAAACTGCAGAGACAAAAAGGGTGTCAAGCTGGACTGGACAAGCACATCATGCGAAGGAAAGATGCAGATTGGACAGAAGGGCAACTTGCGCTGCGTGCACCACGCAACGCGTCCCTGTGTCCACGGCCCAATGGCTTCCTTCAGATTCGACTGTGGCCTGCGTGGAGAAAATTCGCCTCATAGCATCGACGAGCCCTTCCTTCCAGCGGATCGCCAGTCATTAACTCACGCCGTTAGTGTCGGGCTTTCAATGGAATATTTAGGTTATAATGATTTGGCGTGGGTGCAGGAACTACTTAGGTCTCTATTCGCACAGGTTCAAAACCAATAACATGGCTGTGTCCAAATTGCACCGACACGTTTCGTACAAAGTAGGGTTACTCGTCTGTTCACACGCATCTATCTATGTATGTAGTATCAATCTATGAGTGTGACCTACACGTCCATTGTAGTGTGTACCTGCTGTGAGCTTTGGTCCCAGGACTTGTATTTTTGTTGTTTTTTTGGTGTGTTGCATTATGCTTCACCTCATCAGCACAGCCTTTCGATGCCTTCTTTTAAAATTCCTCCTTTTGCCTGAATCTTGCGATCCAGCTTGCATTACATATTTCACATACTGCATTTAGTACTCTTCCACTTATAATTATATCGTTGTTAATTGCTAGATTTCAGTATTGAGACGTATTTTCCCTGATTTATGTCTCCAGAAAACTTTTTATCCATCTTTTATTTTTGTTCATGACTACGTCCAATGTCCGCTTCGCTGATTCTGCTTATTGCCTTATTATCAGTTACTTGCACATGTACATGAATTACATTCAGGACGGGTATCCTTGTGAAGTTCAATAACCCAATGATTATGATTGTATGGAATAGGCTACAGGATGGCATTGTGAAACAGCTTGCCGAGCCTAGATTCGCCCTGCATCCAGTAATCAAAGCGCCGAGTGCAGAACGCGACTACATTGTACACAGAGCTTGTACACAGCGCCATTTGGTAGAGGAAAGAGTCAAAAATTCCTAATCCCCTTTTGACATAAAGAATCAATGGAAAAAACAATTCAGCGTTCACTTCACCACCACCACATTTGCGCTCTGCTGCCGACCACGTCCATTCCGCAAAAAAAGCAACAAGAAGTTCGGAGTACTGAAAATATTTTTTAATTCCTTCTGGCAACTGTTTCGGTCAATTAGACCTCATCAGAAAAGGTTGAATGACTCGAAAAGAAATAATCACCTATTTTATACTGACTCTTGAAACAAGAGATGGGGCACCAAAAAGCGGGCGCTTGATACTCAAAGTGTGAAAATAAGGTGCTCAAATCAAGGTCACGTTATTTTTAAAATCAGAGGAACGTCAAGATAGAGGTGATAGTTATACCGGATACTGCAGCGCAGCATAGATACAGTAGTTATGCGAGTGGCCCAACCGGCATCCACCTCCATGTACTCCCTCACCATATTGCACCGTCGGCTCACTCATTGGGCGTCCCGTTAAGTTGTCGGTATAGACTCATTATGGCGATGGAGTGCATGGAGTAGATGCCAGATGGGTCACTCGCATGACGACTGTATCTGTGCTACCCGCCAGAACTAAACGGGACGCGCAATGAGTGAGCCAACGGTGCAGTATCATGGTGAGGGAGGAGTGAATGCCAGTTGGGCCACTCGCATGATGACTGTATTTACGCTGCGCTGCAGTATCCGGCATAACTATCTTCTCTCTCACACCTCACATTTGCAGGGCACGGCAGGGCATGCGCAGTGCTGGATGCCTGACCACAGACGCGGGCGGACGGCAGCATTGAGGGGATCCAGCCATAGCAAACTTGGCTGGCGTCGCGAAATCCAGCCTTGCTGAGGGAAAAGCCGTGGACTTTCAGTGGCCGGCACGTGAGCCAATTGGAGGCCCCCTTCAGCGAAGCAAGCTCCACACAACGCTGCAATTCCTGTGAAGCGGCTGAGACAATATCCTTGGCGATGATTGACTCCTTATTCCGCTGTCGGCTGCGTGCTTCCGACTTCCTGTGCAGCGTAACCTGCTTGACGTCGGGCAGGTAGGAAATGCCAGAGAGCATTCCCTCAACCAGCGGTTGGGTGGTATGGCAGGATGAATGGAACTGTTCTGCTAAAGAATAGACGATGATTATTCCCATGCCACCCAAGCGACATGGTAGGGCCAGGATCTTCCTTTCGGCAGAGCCTGGAGAGGGGCGATCAAGGAGGACTGGGAGTAGCAGGTGTGAAACTGCCTGCTCCAATGGCTCCAGCAGGGTAGCTGTGTTGGGTACAGTCCTGGCATCAAATGCCCAGCGATGCCGTAGACCGTGCGTAAAGGTGGAATACACTGCTTGCGGTTGAAAATGGGCAAATGTAGACAACTTGTCAGCCTCCTTGCAATATGCGTTCACCTTGCCCGTGACATAAGCCCCTACAAATTCCGGGGTGCCGAGTGCTGCACCTAGATGTCCATACCCATCTGAGCGGACTTGGACACGTGTGTCAGCAAACAGTGGCACGCTCCAGATGTGCAGGCTTCACTAGAAGTAGGCTGGTGATGGCTGTGAGCGAGAGTTTGCCGATCGGCGTCGTCCTCGCTATAGCGATGAAAATACTAGTTACTGCGCACCTGGCAGATATCACAGCACGTCGGAGCGTCCAGGAGTAAAGGAATCTTGGGTTTTCACTGGAATCTAGTTCCTCCAGCATCGTGTAGGCCACCGTCGGTGAATGGCCGTCCAGAAAGGTCGAACCTGGTCTTCTGCAGCATCTCGCAGTCCTGCGAGGCACACTGAATACGCCTGTCATGTATTCTACAAATAAAAATCACGAAGTAGTGGACTTTATAGTGATGAGTCTATCCTGTATTCTGCAAAAGGCGCAGGAAATGTGACTGGTGTCCGTACACTGGACGCCAATATCATCCCAGTCTTCTCCTGCAGGATCTGTTTGACATTGACATACCGGTATGCAGTGGGTCGACATTGGCCTGGTTTGGTAGCTATCTGCCTGGGTGGATGTAGCAGGTTTGCATTGGCGCGTCGTCCAGTCCGACATTTTCTTGTAACTGTGGAGTACCGGCAGGGTTTGAGAGGTTGCTCGTGCTATGAACACATCTCTACTGCCTGTCTCGTCCTGGAAGTGCCGTCTCGCCGCTTCCTTGCTCTACAGTCACGCCGGTATTTCGCTTTGTTTCGTGGTGCAGCTCAAAACCTGCCCAAACAACTGTGAGCTCGCAACATGGTATGAACAAATTGCACCACTCATGCTGGTTAACTAAAACCGGGATAGTCGAGTAAGCGAGTTCACTCCCTGGGCCATGGCAAGATCTGTTCAGCGCAGGCTATTCCAACCTCCAAGTGCATAGTCACCGATCGATCCATGCGATGGTGGTTGATCTACAAAGAGCCAAGGTCTACGAGTACTACTATTGGATGCTGTCTACATGCAGTCAACAAAATCAAAGTACCTCAGTATGCCCCAGAATAGGGCATGTGCATCTATAGCATGACACAACAGGGGTTCTGGCGGCACCTGTCAAACAAGCAGTAGCGACTAGTGCCAGTTACCTTTTGGAGGCTAGCCACTACAGTCTGTCACTGGAGATAATTATTATGTTCACTGTTTAGACTGAGCACAATCAATGATGCCCAATCAATCTGCCCAATGTGTGTTCTGTTCCACCTAATTATAACGTCCCATCGCATCAACCCTACTACACGCACATGTCGTCACTCTAGCATGACTTGTGTTATTATTGTTTATTTTGATTCGCACGATAAATAGAGCACAATAAACGTTATTATAAACTTGACCGAAGGATAAAGGCGACTGCAGATAGAGGAACACATCGAGGTACAGGTGCCGGCATCAATACAGTATCAGAGAGAAACAAACAAAAATGAGAGGTACGCAGAAAAAACTCTCCTAAGCCCAAGGGGAAGTGGTTGATGAGGGATGAATGCACTCTCCACGCTCATCTACACTGTTGGGGAAATGCACACATACATACAATAATAAACAACATAGCAATAGCATGCACAGAACCGAACAATTTCATGTTCATGTAGCGTTCGCACGCTGGGGACTTCAAAGCGTATAGTGTTTAGAGTATAACATATCCCCGTACTGTATCCCCGTACATTAGCGTACGGAGTCTGCCTTTGTATCAAAGCTGCTGCGCACTATTCTTTTATAGCCAGTTAATTTAGTTGCCAATAAGTAATAGTTATTTTCATTGCCAGTTTCCAGTACATTTCAATTGCCAATTACAGTGTGTTCACTGAGACCTTTGTGCGTTCTTGCCTCCGAGAGACTGCGGCCCGCTACAAATTGGTGGCAGCGGTAAATTCATTTTGTTTCATTCTATACATAACTTTGTTACTTTACACGTTTGTCAGAACCCCATGGCTCAACCCGCTACAGCTCCGTGCGACGAATCAAGATGAGAATCATGTTTCTTGCCTTCCTGGGCTTGGCCCTGCTTATTAGCTTGCAGCACAGTCAGGGTGCTAGCGTGGATCACCCTTCTCTCCGCACGGCATCCATTGGAGACTCCGATGGCGATTCCAAGCGACCCGCTACCTACATGTATACTACCGGTGGTCATGGTGAAGCTGATGAGGACCACGACAGGCAGGCTGCTGCCCAAGACAAGGAGGGTCTTCCCCAAGACCAGCCGCGTTTGATTTTCGCCGGCACGCAGTTGGCAGACGGCCGAACCCTGAGTGACTACAACGTTCAGCAGGAGTCCACTATTCACTTGGTACTTCGTCTCCGTGATGGGATGCTAATTTTCGTCAACACTCTTCCTGGCTAGACCATCACTCTTTATCAAAAAGTATTCTTTCTAGACCAAAGAGTGGTATATTTGATAATATTTAATAACGATAGAAATTTTTACGATACTTCTCCAGAGGGGGTACATGGATGCAGCTAATGGGGTCGTTCTCGGCACTTGTGCCAGTGGTTGTGAGACTTATCCACTCACCCCCACCGTTAGGCGCTGCATCTGCCGCTGGGATTTACCGGGTGGTAGCGGCCGTCGTGAGTTCCCTTCGGGAACGGACACGATAATTAACTTAACTCTCCAGACCTTTCGTTGTTCTGAACAACATCGTCAGTGGATAAAGAAGGAATCCACTGACGATGTTGTTCAGAACAACGAAACGTCTGGAGAAGTGTCGTAAAAATTTCTATCGTTATTAAATGTTATCAAATATACCACTCTTTGGTCTAGAAAGAATACTTTTTGATATTACAATGAGAGTGAATAATCAACGGCTTGTCCACCAACTCCATCACTCTTTACGTCGCGCAAAGCGATGTTATCGACAATGTGAAGACCACGATTCAAGACGAGGAGGGAGGTTATTTGTCTGACACCGAGCTAGCCACTCTGAGTGACCAGCTCAACCAAGATGAAGATAAAACCTGGCTCGCCCTCCGCCGTAGCTCCAGCCGCCGCCGTGGTTACTAACGCTGATTCCAGGTATGGCATTTTCTTTCCTGTCTTCCTTCAGTCTCCCTCTTCTCTTCAGTCTTCCTTTATGCGACTGTGTGAATCCAGTTTAGTTTGGTAGGCGTCTGATCATGGTGAGCCACGGTTTACCCAGCTAACGTGGGACAATGTGTGTGACAACGCCCCTTATAGTTATAATGTATTCAGTTCGGTTTTTGAACTGCGATGTTCCTGGCGGGTTGTGCCAGCGTTGTGCAGCAAGAGTGCTGTGGTTTTCAAGTCCTATTTGGAGGACAGTTCTTTCCCCTTTTGACCCCGTGAGATCGTGTGAACCTGGTGTGCTTCTACTTTATGATTTGTTTATCAGTTCATTCTTCTGTCTGTTCCAAACGTTATCATTTCCGATATTATTTGCCATACTCCGGTTGACGCTCTCCCAGTAATTCGCAATCTACTATAATGTTCACGACTCCATACCTGTATTATATTATGCAAATTATCCATTCTGCCTATCTCTTATCGTCGAGTTTATTCCGACGCGACCATGCATGCCGCCAGTTTTTTTCTTTCTTCTATAAATAGCAGCCAGTTGTTGATGTCCAGCTATCACCTACATGTAGTATTCGAATCACGAGGACGTGATTGTCTTTGAGAGGGGAGGTGTAGCGTTGGCACGCTGGGGACTTCAAAGCGTATAGTGTTTAGAGTATAACATATCCCCGTACTGTATCCCCGTACATTAGCGTACGGAGTCTGCCTTTGTATCAAAGCTGCTGCGCACTATTCTTTTATAGCCAGTTAATTTAGTTGCCAATAAGTTATAGTTATTTTCATTGCCAGTTTCCAGTACATTTCAATTGCCAATTACAGTGTGTTCACTGAGACCTTTGTGCGTTCTTGCCTCCGAGAGACTGCGGCCCGCTACATTCACACATGCAAGCACAGACCAGAACATTAGTACCAAAAGCCGATACAGACAATATCCCCATACACACAGACGCACACACACACACAATGTCCCATGTATGCGCCCGTGGCGAGAAAAGCATGCAAATCTACAAATGCACTGGATGTGAACCCACAGATTTTCTCTTATAGCAACGATAGCGGATCTGATTCTGAATGAAACACACGCACACACACACACACACACACACACACACAATACAATCATTGAATGCCCATCCGCAGATGATGGCAGGTCCTGAAAGAACAGGCAGTGTTCCAGTAATGGGGAACAGAACTTCGAGTGGCAAGTGAGGTATACACACACACACACGTGCGTGCGCGGGCACACAAGTATTCAGAAATAGAATCGACATTGTAGTATTCATTGGTTGGGGAATGGAAAGGAAAATAAAACATTGCTGTAGGTTATTGTTGTAAGGACACTGGGAGCACAACAGAAAGGTAAGCAGCTTGCTTTGAAGCAAAGAAAGTTATTATCCCACGGATCTCAGAAAGAAGGAACGTTCCAGAATGCTGCACTGGCAACAGGCGGCCTGCATGTGCGCGGCCCCTGCAGTTGGTCCAGCTGCCGGCCTTGCAGTGCTGAAAAGAATGTGCAGTACAGCATGTCACATAGTATCACAGCCTGGACAAATAGGCGCTGGGAAGTCCTAGTTATGTGCTCACCTGCACCACGATGCACCAATCTTCTGAGCTACTTTGGCAACAACTTTGTCCACTTGAGACTCCCATGGGCTGAGCCAGTTGTTGAGGGCTGCACCAAGGTGGACGGCAATGACCGCTGATGGCAAGGCAATCCATGACACACAGTCACTAGGGCATCGTCAACATGGCGCTGAGGCTGGATCGATAAAATCAACCTTTAGGCTGTCGCAGGGTTGACAACGAGGCCGCTGTCTCGAAGCTAGTCAGTCAGCCTGGTCACCGCCATTGACGAACCAGTCGCCACCGCCAGCAGTGGCGGTAGGTTGTGACATGTGTGCGCAATATTGTCAGCAAATTCAGTACTTAGGATAAGATGAGTGACAAAGGGAACGTTGCGTTTGATAATATTGAAGTGAACAGGAATGATCACAAACCCTGCGCGTACTCCACCGTGATTTACAAGAAAATTCCGGACTGGACGACGAGCAAACGCCAATCTGCTACATCCAACCAGGCAGATACTATAACGATAGCTGCCAAACCAGGTCAATGCCGACCTACTACATAATGTCAATGTCAAACAGATCCTGCAGAAGACTGGGGTGTTGGCGTCCAGTCACTGAGTGTACAGACACCAGTCACATTTCCTGTGTCTTTTGCAGCACACAGGCTGAGACTCATCACTGTAGAATCCACTACTGCATGACTTTTATTTGTACAATACATGGCAGGCGTACACGGTGTGCCTCGCAGGACTGCGAGGTGCTGCAGAAGACCAGGTTCGACCTTTCTGGACCGCCATTCACCGACGGTGGGCTACACGATGCTGGAGGAACTAGATTTCAGTGAAAACCCAAGATTCCTTTGCTCCTGGACGCTCCGACGTGCTGTGATATCTGCCAGGTGCGCAGTAACTAGTCATTTTCATCGCTATAGCGAGGACGACGCCGATCGGCAAACTCTCGCTCACAGCCATCACCAGCCTCTCAAAATCATCACTTGGCATCCCCCAGAGGTACAGGAGAAAGCCAAAACAGCTCACAACAAACAAAAGCTAAGGACGATGGAAAGAGAGCATGTCAAAAAGAAGACGAACAGTATGAAGTTCAAATGGTTTTGAACAGTCGTACCACCTACTATACCACTTTCATTAATCGTGACGCCATTTTGTTTTAACATGAATATCGCGGATTGTTGCTAGTACTTGAAAAGAAAAAGAACAATCATGAACGAGGACTAGCATAAAAATCGAGATTACAAGCAGAAATAGACCCTTTGCACAATAACGGTCACGTGATCCGAGACGGGGCATCCTCTTCGATTTTTGTGCAGAGTATCAGTTGTTGAGCATGGTGGAACACTGTATTTTTCCATTTTGGAGATGGAGGGGAGAGTGTCGAGTGGTTTGCCATCGATGGCTGTGGAACCCGTGGACGAACTGTCCAATGAAGAATGGTCTGTGAAGGAACTGAACAGTTTTCTGCTGAATGAGGGTGCGTATCTGTCTGGAAAAAGAAGGAGTCGTTGGAGCGGTAGGTAAGTCTTCCGCATTCAGTGGATATTTCGGATTACTGTACTGCAGATTGAAATATTTTTCGCTTCTCTACCTTCTCTCCTCTGTCGATGTAGAGAACACACACACACTTCTCTATGCAGAACCCTGATGCTCCTAGAACTAAGAAGGGCACCACTTCCTCGAGTGTACCTTCATCATGCCCAACATTTCATGCGTCCGACTCCCAGTGGATGAGTGATGAACCTCTGTTTCCCAGAGTGAGTGCCACACCATGCTTGCTCGTCTCCAACGCAGGGGCAAGTCGCCGACGACAGTGAAGAGGGAGCTGATGGAGTAGTACTAGTGAACAAGCCCGTGGATAGTGTCCATGAGTTTTACTTTGGTGGCTATGTGCATAATGTGAAAGTCAGTCATATCGTGCACGCAGCCACAGCTCGAACTCAGATGACTTTCTCCGCACACCTGAGCGATGAGGCTGCGTCTCCCTCCACTTCAACGTCAGCAGCTCGAGCAGCGCCAGCAAGCAGTCGATCTTCCAATAGCGAAGACAGGGATGGGTCATGCCTTTTTCTCAAGCTCCAGAGTCTCTTGGCAGGGCGTTCATTATCTTAGCAAAAGCAAGGATGAAAGTCGTCATGGACGAAGTGTTCCGAGCACAACACTGTGAACGATATCGCAGCACTGCGGCCCTCTTCTCGCCAGATAGCCAGGATTCCAGAGTGCGGAATGCCAGCATCACCAGGGAACGCATGGAAAGACAAGTGGGTTCCTTAGACTAACGTTAGGGATGACGGTTGGTGCAAACAAGAACCCAGAAGTGGTCCTTGGAAAGCATTTCGAAACTTCTTCCTTCAAAAACTAAAAAAACTTCAAATGTAAAAAGGCTGGGGAGCTCCGGAGTACATACATGAACATCACGTTGGGACCGTGAAAACACAGCCTGTCACAGGAAACTTGATCACGTCCTGCAGCAAACCATGCATGCTGGTTGCATGCCAAGTGTGCAGCGCGTGCACAGCATGCCCCGTCTCGACCCCTCTCGCTTATTGTGCAAAGGGTCTATTATTCTTTACCGGTTATTGGCTTCCTCGCCGACTGCTCACCTGTTGGGCAAGGCGGTACATCTCTTTTGCAGATGCCTCCTTTGCCCATGCGATCTGGGGGTCTACTGCCAGTACTCTTGCGCTGAAGGTATGCTTCCCTGATGCGCGGATGAATCCTTCGTCATCAGGTGATGGGTGACACCCCTTCCCACAAGCGAGCGGAAATGCCGGCATTCCACGTGTGGCCTGTTCTTCTGGCCGGGTTGTTGGCGTGGCGACTGGTGCAGAATAAGCTGCCTGCCGTACAGGTATCTTACTTGGTGGTTGCTTGTCGCTGTGTTTGAAATCTTTTTTTTATTCTCGCGATGGCCTGAGGACAATAAGAGAAGTGTTGCTGCTGCTGTTGTTGGTTCGAGCCCTCTTCTGAGGTTGAACCTTTTGCTGGACGTGGGCAGTTGCTATCTGTTGCGGCGCCTGCTATCGCAGCTCTTGTATTTGGTTCAGTGGGTTCTTTTTCCTGTAACTGTCCGTGATGTCCTTGACTGCTCGGCTTCTCCCAAGCAATCAAGGACATCACGGACAGTTACAGGAACAACAACACCGGTCAGGACAGGGAGAAGCCGAGCATTCAGTGGTTTCTTGTACATGTACGAGTGCATCCTGACTTTCATCCTCTGGGAGCTCCGTACGGTCAGCAGCCTGGCCCTGTACGACAGTGGAGTAAGAATTCGATTTTATTCAAACGAATGAAAAACGCAAAATATTTGGCACCTATAATCAGGGGATGGCCCACGCCTGGTAAAAAAACGATGAGAAATTGCGTACAAATCATGTACAGACAGACTATGGATTCGAACATAACAGAGTGGAAAACCGGAATCCGAGAAAATGATAACATACAAAATCATGAAAAAGGGGGGGGGGGATGAAGCAGAACAGTAGCCAAACACACCACGGATAGTTACCAAAAGCACTCTGCAGCAGCAAGGACCACAGAAGGATCAGAATCAATGACTCTCTGGCGGGCATCTTGAGACCATGTCCTGCAGTGATCACGGAGGCTGGCATTGGAGGCACGGACAAGAGAAAATGAAACCCTTGACTATATAAAGGCAAGAAGTGAGGAGAAGGGCTCCTTTCTCTTGTCGGCGAGCATAGAGGCGACAAGCTTGAAAAAAGCGGAGGCGGACTTGCCGTGGAGTAATGCGTACGTGTACGTGCAGCATTTGGGCGTGCAGGACAGTCACGTGCTTGGTGGAGGGATATAGTGGCGGATACACCACAGCGAAAGCACGTCTGTATCTGTGTCTGGTCGCGGTGATGTGTAGATCTACGGTACGACCTTTTCTGAACGCTTAGCTTGCAGGTACACCTTTCTTTAGTATCATCAGCACCCGTCGTACCCCCGTGAGAATTTTGAATTTCTCAACCGTGACAAATTCGCCAATCAATATTGCGGACAATTTCGTCGAATTCCCCAAAGCCGACTCTATGTGGCCCAGATTCAATGCGGGTTCGCAACTGTAGATGTAAACACGGGTAGCGGATACTGTGCCATCTCCCAGTAGCACATCAATAAGCTTACCCTCCGACTGCAGATTTGCTGCGACGAGCATGTCCCTGGTTGCCAAATCACGCAGGCTCAAACTCACCTTTACAGGCGCGAACTCACCTTTATGGGGTATTCACACGACAGGTAAATCCACGTGCACAGGAAAGTTGCTATGGTATTTTACCTGTGAACGAGAAAAGTGCCTGAAAGTGGCTGAAAAGTGAAAGCGAGCTGGGGGCCCACTTTCACGATAATCGTGGCGTGCACAAGTACATTTACACCAAAAAGCGCGAAACAAGACTTGATTTTTTACGCGGCTCTTTAGAGCATGATAATTATCGTATGTGTGTTTTGAAAATTTGAAATCCCATGGCTACTGCACTGGTTGGTGAAGCATTCAAAAATGCAAACGTGCCTGTCGTCGATTGCAGCTGTGTGAATCCACACAGTCACTTTTCTTTTTCTTTTTTTTTCAACTGCCAAGCCTCTTATACGGGCAAAATAAACACAATTACGAGTGCAACCTCAACAGCACCGGCAGAAAAACGAGCAAAAAATGGCTGTGAAGACAGTCGAGAGAGCAAAAAATTAATGGCTGTGAAAACAGTCGAGAGAGCAAAAAAAGGCTGAGAGCAAAAATGGCTGTGAAAACAGTCTAGTACGGAGCCTCGGGAGGGAGCTTTAACCGATGCTGCTCATGGCAACCGCAAATCGGGCCGAGTCATTTGCATCTGAGGGCACGCGGTGCCGATGGCCTCGCAGACTGGCAACAGCCGCACGGATGAGGGCAAAGCTGAGCTTACATCGGATGTAGGACATTGTGGCAGCGTACGGCTCCTGCTTCTTGTCGGCGAGCATCGATGCCAGCCGAGCATAGAGTGCTGTCGCAGCTTTGCCCTACCCTCCAGTGCAGGACAAGACAACTGGTGAGAAGGAGGCGTGCTCGACGTTGGTGATCCGTTCCTCGTAGCGGCGACGCTTCTCCTGCTCATGTCGCTTGTACACAGCGGGCAAGGCAAACTTGGCGTTGGTGGGGGCGTGGGGGTTGAAAACCCGGACATCAAAGTACGAACACAGTCACTTTTCTCATATGTCACTCCCTGTAAAACGTGCAAGTGCCTGTCGTGTGAATACCCCATTACTCTCGTACTCACCTTTATTGCATGTCACGTGAGGGTTGCCTGTACTACAGCCAATGAGCGCTCTTGCTCAGCGGTCTGTATTTCTCGGTATTGCCCGGCAAGTTATTGCCCGCTCAGTTACATGTACGCGCATGCGGACTGTCATTCTTGTACTTTGTGGTTCGTGATCAGATCAAGTTGCTACAGTTCGGAGTTTCAAATTTGAAACACAAAACAGTGCTCCTGTCTTTATTCTCGTCAGCTGTGTACTTCAGCAGTTAAATTCTGTGCTCCAGTCCTCTTTATTCTCGTGAGATGTGTACTTGTTTTGCAATTTGTTTGGTTTATTTGAATTCGCACAGTAACCGTGTACTTCAGCTATTCTCTCCTCCCTCTTCTGAATTTGACTCCCTGCTGGCCTTCTCTCCTCCCATCCCCTTACATTGTATTGGGCCTCCGCAGCTTACCCCCCCCCCACGACCCCACGCACACACTACATTGTCACGTAGCACAACTCAACCATTCGCTACCCTGTTATTGAGCACTCCTGCTCGTTTGGTCTCGCGAATCCAAATAAAATCAATCAATCAATCAAACAGCAACTAACTTGATCTGACTACAAACTACAAAGCACGAGAATGACAGACCACGCGCGCGCGCATGTAACTGAGCTGACAATAACTTACTTGTTCCAGCCACCTGAACCAGCCGCCTCAGCAGGTGAATGCAACCTTGACATCGATATCGATGCGTTGGTGAGCAGCCGACGAACTTGACGAACTGAATGCGTTTGAGACGAAGTTGTGGAGCCCATCCCAGTTTCAGTTCCTGCTGAGTGCGTCGCTCAATCCACTTGCGCCACCATTCCTTCCTGATTCTGGACGACAAACTAATAAAACTCCCAATCTTAACCCCCTTGCTGACTCATTTAGTCCGTCAGTTCCACTACCTTCTCCTACCCACCCAAGTGCACTTCGCGTTCTATTTCTCAACATCAGGAGCCTGCGTAACAAACTCAATGACATCCTACTGCTCACACAACAACTCAACGCCCCGGATATAGTCTGTGTCAACGAAACCTGGCTCGACGCCACTGTTTCGGACCAAGAAATAGCCCTGACTGGATATAGTGTAACACGCAGAGACCGTAGTGGTCGAGTAGGAGGAGGAGTTTGCATATACTGGAAGTCATGTCTTCCGGTAAAACCAAGAGACGACATAACAACTGATGGTGTGGAAAGTTGCTGGTGTGAAGTCGCTTGCAGGCCCCGCAGTTGTCTTGTTGGAACGATCTACCGCCCTCCATCTGAACCTGTGGGTTACTGGGACAAGCTAGACGAACATCTTTGCGCTGCTCTAAGGCCACAGCCAAATGCTATCGTTTGCGGCGACTTTAATGTGAATATTGACCTAAGTGCCAGGGACCCTCAGTATCACTACTTATCTGACTTGCTGAACAGCTATGCTCTGCATCACGGTGTCAACAAGTCTACGCGATTTAGCTCAACAGGACAAGACAGCACCCTCGATTTGATACTGAACAATTTTGATCCTTCCACTACAGCGAAGATCATCCCGGTCGCTTTCAGTGACCATGCTGCCGTGGCCAGTGACTTTCACCTCATTGTGCCTCGTGGATCTGACACCAAACGTTTATACCGCAACTATCACCGGATAAACCACGATCACTTCCGGCGTGACTTAACCCAGAAGAACTTGTGTAGTATTACCGGCAACCCAAGCGCCATGTGGACCGAGTGGTCTAGCCGGTTTATTGAGGTTTTGGATGTCCATCCCCACTTCAAAGTAATCACAGAACGAAGAAGCCTTCAGTGCCATGGATTGACCGGCAATTGTTGTACTTACTACACAAGCGGAATAGGTTGCACCGAAAGTGGCTCTCTGCTAAGACACAGGAGACTTATGCTGAATTTAGTACAGCCAGACGTGCGGCAACTAGCTACAACAGGACCCGGAAACAGGAATTCTACAACTCCAAATTTCAGCAATGTACTGGAAATGCCAGAGAGACTTGGAAAATAATCAAGGAGTTGACAGGCAAACAGTCGACGTACAGGGATCCACAGTGCACGGTGGATGCGATTCGAGACACTTTTTCGAAAGTTGTGGAAGATCCAGCTCGCCCTGCACAGCTACGCCTACCCCTTGGGCCTCCACCTGCGGTGCACTTCTCGGAATTCTTGCCAGTCTCCATTGCAACTACTCGGAAAATGTTGGAACAGTTGGACACCAGAAAAGCCACTGGGAGTGATGATATTCCAGCAAGTCTCCTCCAGATGCATGCTGACATCCTGGCACCGCCACTCACGCTACTATTTAATAAGTCATTGAGAGAAGGACAGTTTCCTGCGGCAATGAAGGTGGGTAAGATACGGCCTCTGTTCAAGGCTCGAGACCCCAGCCAACCCAAGAATTACCGACCAGTCTCCCTATTGCCGATAGTGTCGAAAGTGCTTGAACGTATTGTTCATAAGCAGCTTCTGCAGTACCTCAACACGAACAATTTCTTGCCTACTAGTCAGTTTGGTTACAGACACCAGCATTCCACAGCAGATGCCTTAGCGCTAGCTGTAGAGAACATCAATGAAGCACAAGCCGCTGGGCAGCACACAGGAGTAGCATTTGTCGACATGTCTAAAGCCTTCGACAAGGTAAAGCATAGCATTCTGGTTGAGGACCTCTTTGAACTGGGTCTCACTAGCACTGCTTTGCAATGGTTTTCAGACTACTTGATGTATCGCCGGCAATACGTGGAGACAGGAAAAACCAGAAGTACAACTTATGACAGCCAGTCAGGGGTTCCTCAGGGGTCAGTTCTCGGACCTTTGCTCTTCGTTCTGTATGTGAGGGATATTGCCGGCGACCTTGCCCCTCATGACGTCACCACTATTCAGTTTGCTGATGACATCTCGCTGCGTGCGAGCAGTCCACAGCCAGAAGTTGTCTCCCAGCGCCTCACTGCAGCAGTTCAGTACCTGGCCACTTGGTTGAAGAAATGTGGACTGATCCTTAACGAGACCAAGACGCAGATACTCGCCATACCACACCATAGAGCTGCAGCCCTCGACATCAATGTTGTATGCAATTCACAAGTCCTACCAGTAGTCACATCTGCCAAATACCTTGGCCTGCATTTTGACTCGGACATGAGTTGGACCACAATGGTGGACCATGTTGCTCGTCGTGTTGCCGGCAAAATTGCTGTCCTGCTGCGACATGCTTCCTTGCTGCCGTATCCATGCCGACTCACCTACTTCAGATCTATCGTTTTGCCTGAATTTTTGTATGCTTCTATTAGTTACTACCCGTATTTGACAGTTGCCCAGGAACAACGGCTACATAGGCTGTTCAAACGTGCCGCTCGGGCAGTCTGCAAGTCGCCACCGTGGACCAGTACTGCTCCCCTGCTAAATCGAATGCATGTATGTGATCTACAGGTTTCTGTGCGCTTGAATATGTTTTGTTTCATCTGGCGATGTTTGCATGATGCATGTAGCACCCTGTTTGAGTCCTTTTTTGCTGTCGTGCCCTCAACTCGCACTCGGGGAGGCCAAAGCAACTTGCTTGTGGTCCCACCTGCTAGCACTGCTCGTTCTGCTAAGCGCCTAACGCACGCTGGAGCCATTATGTGGAATAGATTGCCACCAGCAGCAAAATGTTCAAATAGGTATTTGGATTTTAAATCTCAAGCCTTGCAGTACATATTATCAGCGACATAGGTTTTCCAATGCTTACTGGATTGATATCTGTTCGTTGCGTTCGTTGCAACCAACCTTCCGTCATTTTTCCTTTCTTTTTTTTTCTTTTTTTTTCTCTTGTATCTACTTTTTTTTTCCACAATATCCTTTAACATGTTATTCACAGTGGGTCCAATGTTATTAGGCATTTTTGCCTGTTTTGATTTCCACTTTAAATAAAGTATACAACAACAACAAAGTTCCGGTTCCAGGACTTCCTACACGCAGTGCCCAATCACGAACAACAACACCATCGATATCGTAAAAAAATAGAGAATTTCAAAACCACAAACGATGTTTACCACTGAACAAGTGTGTCGGGAGACTGAGAAAGTCGGAAAGGTTTCTCTCCATTTTCTGGAATGTTTGGGTCAAGCATGCAATAAATGATTTACTGCGCCTCGTACGCACTCGTACACGGGCAATACCGGCTTGATACATGACGTCACGGCTGGCGCCGTTCGGTCATGTATCAGCCGGTATTTAGAAAAGTGATCCTGTCAGCTTTTCTATTATTGTGTTCACATGGCAGAAAAAACGACATCGCTATGCTACGTAAGTTTCTACGTAAGGTGCTCGGTATTTCACTTAAGCTACGTAAGTCTCTACGTAAGGTGCTCGGTATTAGGTCTACGAACGCTTGGTAGCCGTGTGCTGTGCACGTGCACGGAAGACATTGTGCATGTGTTCAGTGCATGCAGCCCGCGGATCCGTGTTCGGATGTGCATGCGCGAGGAACTTCCTTCTTTGGAACTGCTTCTTGCATGAGCTGTTTCGGATATTTCGTCTCATGGCCTGGCTTATTTCGTTTCGGCGCTGCTGAGACCTCCTTTCGCGGAATATTACTCAATGACAGGTGAGTTGACCAGTTGCCTTTGATTCATTTGCTTGTGTTGACTCTTTCATTCAGGAAAAGTGTGCTGATTTTGGGGCGGAATGCAATAAATAATGGAAAAGTTGACAGGATCTCTTTTCTAAATTTTGCTTTTCTGCTGCCAAGCTGCGAGGTCTCCTTTTACGGAATACTCGATGACAAGTTGACCGGTTTCCTTCGATTCATTTGCTTATGCTCACCTTTCATTTACGGAAACGTGTGCTGATTTTATTCGGATTTAGATCCATTTTTATCTCTTTGCCCTTGTCTACAGTGTGCGAAGAACGCGAGTTCACCTTCTTGACGGTAAGGCTTATGTTAGATGTGTTGTCGAAATACTCATATTCATTGTACATTGGTACGTTACAAGTAAGGCACTGGTCAGTGGCATACTATCGTTGGCAGTTCCCAATCTGGAGGGAAAGGTTCAAGTACCAATTGACCGAGTTTGCAAAATAAATTCGCATATCAGGGGAAATCTCTATTGTGGAGAGGTTCAGTAACTTGTTTGTTTCATACGAAACAAGCCAATGGGTGCAGTCTCGTCTCGTGGAAATCTCGAACTTGTATGATTGGATTTGTTTACTCAAGTCTGGGCTGTTTGATTTATGAGTACCGCCGAGATTGCACTGCCCCAAATAAAGTTTCGTGCCGCCAAAGCAAGAATTACGATCTGCAATCTGTTTGTAGTACCTGTAAGAATGTGAAGTACATGTATCGTACTTTCTCTGTTGCTGTTTAAGTTGCCGTCATGTTGCTAAAGAAAGGTTCAGTAGAGAGGTTCTGCAAAACGAAAATTCGAACGAAGTTTCGCGACAGTCCTTGCGAAAGTGTGTGCGAATTTTTGCACGAACTTTGAGTTCTGCACATTTTCGTAGTTTGCGCGGGCCAAGAGCACGTACGCCATGACCCGATCTCACGCAGGGAGTCGTCAAATACCGGGAGTGGAAACGAGATGCGCGAGCGTGATCCATGCTCGCCTCGCGCTGGAGCACGCCGATTTTTTCCAAATAATCTTTTTTGTGCCACATTCACCAATTCCGCGGGATTTTCAAAATGTCAAAATCTATTTTTGGTTCTTCCTGCAAGCGGAGCAGTTTTGACGTCTCCATACATAAACCTTCTCGTCAGATTTCCGCTTCCCTTTTGTAGTATTATCACTCTTCGTCGGCAGTGCATGGTCATGCTGGACAGGGAGATATCGGTAGCCATTTTACGAGTGATGTTTGGAACTTTGGCGAGAGGTGAGTAAAACCAAGCTTTATCGAGTGAATACTTCTATCACTGAATAGCTTTGTTTTGGTTTGTTACACACGCATGCTGCATGTACAGAGCATTCGATTTATCAACCTCCAGTCAAGTACAGACCCAGGGAAACTTCTGTTGCAAGGGCCATCCACTACGCCGTGAAGTTGAACAGCCCCGAAGTTGTAACCTTTTATCTAAGATTGACATATGTTATCGTGATGTTGCCGCGTGACATGCTGATCGTCATCGCCGAACTGATCTGTTGAAGATGGTGAAGAGGAGTAAGGTTGACACTATTAATCTGGCCTGGACGTCTCTCCTCGAGACACTGTCCAAGTTGCCAAGTCATGAGAAAATGGATGTCCTGGGTGAGTATCATCTCTTTTACTTGCCTAATGATCGTGCATAAATGTGAAACTCGTAAAAAGAAATGCAATGGTAGATTTAAGAAACTATGTGATGGTCAGGAATCAGGATACACATGGCATTATCTACCTGGATGAATACTTGTGACAATTTTAATATAGAAATACTGCGCTGTTTTCCGTGTGCGTTTTGTCCAGACCTGGAGACCACATCAGCTGTGTTTTCAAGCGTAATTTGCGGTACAGTAGTGGCAAGAAAGCCGTCCATCATGCCAGCATCATCCGCAGCAGCAACAGCAGCAGCACCCCAGCCCACCACCATAGTCAACTGCACTGCAGAGACACCAAAAAGATACCATGGTGGTTGGTGTGTTGTTGCGGTGAGAAGAGAACTGGAAGCTAGCAGAAAGCCTGAGTTAACTAGCGTCAAACCGGTGTTGGCGACTTTCGGCTATGAAATTCTGGCCAACATGTCTCCGAATCTACCAAACTTTGAAAAGATAATTGAATCTGAGACACATGAGCATCCACCATGTGTGTGTTCGTGTGTGTGCATGCACAGCGTGGGCATGTCAGTATGTGTGTGTGTGTGTATGTGTGCATGTGTGTGTGTGCTGCCAAAGATGGCTCTCTTGTCGTGCCGATTGAATATGGTCCCTGATCTCTTGGCAGACTGCCGACTTTCTGCCGTCGCTCGTCGTTTCCATGTTGTCGGCCCTGCAAGGGGAAAGGTGACCGTAATGGCAGTGTTTACCAGGACCAGGTTTGTGTGTATGTGTGTGTGTGTGTGCATGCATGCATGCATTCCAGTGTTTGTGTATGTGTGTGAATGTGCGTGCATGCGCAGTTCGTGCATGCCGTGTGTGTGCATGTGCAGTTTGTGCATGCCAATGAGTACGTGCGCACCCGTATATTGGTACGTGCGCACCCGTATATTGGTGCGTGCATGTACGCATGCGTAACTGCTGACACCCAAAGTTGGCAAAAAGAAGCGAGACAGGAAGAGAGAGGGATTTAGAACAGTTTAATTCGGTGTGCATTGTCAATTCTGTGATACTCGCCACAATCGGCCAAATCTGTAATTGGATTCTCAGTGTTGGTGGTGCATATACGTTGTCATGCTTCCTCTTGACATGAGACATACTGAAAGCGGTGATGTTCTCTTACACTGAAGAAGAAAACAAGAGAAATTCCTTGACTTTATAATAATGTTGTCGTGATTTAAAAATCAATAATGTTTTAGAAACGAAGGGTCCCTCAAAAAGTCAGTGGCATACCATCTTACACCGAGAAAATTCACAGGTAGCACCTATATGAAAAGGACAATGGTTACGAGAAGTTTTTTCGTGGGTCGAACCAAGTGGCTTTGATTACTGAGGCTGAGCTATTTTCCTCGATAAATTACATCAAAAGTCACGTCACTATCCGCGCGTGAATCGGGCCTCCAGTCATACATCGCAGCACTGCGATAACGCCTACCGATAAATCAGGTGTCCTCCTACTAGTAAACGAGCAGACCACTGCAAATATCTCTGTATACACGTTCTGATGGACGCTTTCTCCCAAAATATACTCAAGGCTACTCTAAATTGCATTTGACGACGCTGAGGTACTCAAGGCACTGCAAAAATTTTGCGCGAGGCGAGCATGGATAATCAAGATTAACGGCGTTTCCACTCCCGGTATTTGACGACTCCCTGATCTCACGAAATTTCCTACGACAGTTCATTTCGCGTTCCCTGCAAGTTTCGCGTCCAAAGGTGCGAAGTTTCGCACTTCATGATGTAGAGCGAAAGTTTGTACGCGTTTTCGTTTTGCAGAATCTCTCTAGTGACTCAATTGTTTCATACGAGACGAGTCAATGAGTCGGTGTGGCTTAGAATCTTTCGCTGTAGAAGAAATCTATTCGTATGTTTATTGGAGATATAATTGTATTCTCTGGTTATAAAATAGGTTAAGCTCACAGAATAAATACCATCGGTCCCTTGGTGTTCGTCCTAAAGAGGCTCCACTGGATATCATTCATACTCACCAAAAGATGCGTAAGATTTTATTATTGTGGAGTGCCTTGTTTATCTCTCAGTACCTCCAACCATAGCCTTGCCCCATTTTCTCCTCAGGATCAGTGTAGTTGTTGGAACGAGGTTTTGGACTCAGCAATGTATTCGTTTACATTTTAACACATGTTTATTGTTCCTCCTTTGCTGTGTTGTTTTAGACAATCGTGGACTAACAGTTTGAAGTCATTGAACTACTTCCAAAAGTTGTATCGACATCAACAGGATTACCCTTTCAGTTTCAATATGATGCTGGATGACCTTATCATGGTAACCCATGACTATAAACCATTATAAACACAGAATCAACAAACACATCTGCGACATGCACCTGGCGCATGGCTACATTTCTCAAATAAATCTGATCGAGGGTGGAGAAATCTGAAATATCTGAAAGGCAAGACAATTTTATGACAGAGTCATGAAATTCTGCAACAGCAACATGCACAGAATGACCTCCGTATAAAAAAGTATCGCCACCACTGCTCACATCTTTCCCAAGCAGAAGAACATGCATTATGCTAGTGCCATTTTCTGCAAGAAAAGGCTTGCACATCAATGCGTATAATAATTATGGTATTGATATGATATGAAGGCCATCATTTACATATTGATATAGGGCATTCCATTGATTGGTGACAGAAAAACAAAAGAAATTATAGCAATAAAAACTGCTTTATGGCAGTTTTCTAAAAACGTTATTGTGTTCTAGTCTATGGACCCCGTCTAAAAAGTAAGAAATTAACGAAATGTGATAGCTGAAAATTAAACTTTCACACAAAACCTCACAATAATCACACACAGAATGAAAAGCTACATGCAGAAGACCTTTTCCCCTCGTGATCCTCTTTCCTATGCATGCATGTTGCCAATTGTTGGTGCAGTACAAGTTTAGTGTTGAAAGCAGCATTTCAAGTGTTGTGATTATTGTGAAGTTTTGTGTGAAATTTTAATTTTCAGCTATCACATTTCGTTAATTTCTTACTTTTTAGACGGGGTCCATAGACTAGAACACAATAACGTTTTTAGAAAACTGCCATAAAGCAGTTTTTATTGCTATAATTGCTCTTGTACTCGTGCAGGAAATCACAGCCTATTACATGTATAATATGTGCAGGTCCAGCCCGGGCTGGAGCGAGCGGGCCAGCCCGCCAAGGCTGTTTACATGTGCAAGGCCGGGCTGGTCGCCAGCCCGCAGTGAGTTTATAATTATGCGCTGAGCGCACGCCAGCCCGTTGTAGTAGTAGTAGTAGTAGTATTTATTATTTAACTAGGGGAGTCCCAACAGGCATGGCCTTGTTACAGGGAACCCTAGGTGAGGGGGGTGTGAGTATGCAGCGAACACACTACGACTGTAGGGTGCTGCCCCGGGCTGAAACGCAGGGCTGCAAGCCATACTCAGGTTATAAACCTGTTGAATACGAGAAAGGACGACTGACGACACATTATCCAGACATTACAACGGGAACAGGTAGGATGGTGGAACGACATTTATTAGAGACGGGACAAGAGACCAAGACGAACGAAACGACTACATGGTGATTATTGACGAGTGAGAAAAGAGAGAGTGTCTGAACGGCAAGATAAAGGGCCTGGGTAGCTATGGCAAATATGGGCGCGCAAGTAGCTACCCAGGCCAATGGAACAAAAGGAGACAAAAGGTGAGTACGCAAGTGCATGCAGGCCAGCTAGAAAAGGTACGGGAGGAGGTACCTAACATACCACCCCTCCATGAAAAAAAATCCCGCGTCCTCGCGGAGAGAAAAAGATTTTAAAAAATGACTGGAGGAGAAAACACACACACACACACACACACACACACACACACACACACACACACACACACACATAATTATTGCACGCGCGCACGGATCTCACGAAAGTGTTTACTAAAAATGCACTACAGATCATCCCTGTACTACTTATAGTGTGTAATAACTATTGGAGTTTGACGAGGAACGTGAATTACTAGTATTTTGCACGGCTAATACAGCCTAGTTACACTTTTGCTAAACATCCAAAAATTAGAGCGTGGCTCACCATGATGGGACCCCTAACTTGGTAATGTTTTACGAACACACGCGCGCGCACACACTACAAAAAAATTCAGGAAAATAAATTTGACGAAGAAGAATACAAAAAAAGAAAGAGAGAATAGTCCGTGAGCCAAAACTCAAAATCACAAGTGCCGTTGCACTCTCGGATGGACAAATCGCCGCTTACAGTGTTGGTCAAGGACATCACAAAGGATACGTTTTCGCTTGTTGGACGTTCCAGAACCGATCCAGAGACCTTCGCGAGGGCTTCTTTTCTCGACCAAATTCCACCGTGAGAACAAATATTTTTACGCGAGTGGTGAGGTGTGCGTCGTATGAGCAAGCGCAAAACACGAGTTCGCGTGGAGTGAGGAAAAATAATTTATTTTTTAGAAGATGACGACGTTGACGACAATATCGACTTGGGATATTGTGATCACTTTATTGAAGTTTATTCCTTTCGTGTACATTGACGTTGTTTTGACAACAATGGAAGAAGAGGAAGACGTTTCTAGTGGCAGCGAGGTGCTGGATGAGGCAGCTGACGGCAACGAAGTGGCAAATGACAGCCCAGCGGAGTAATATTGCTGGAATTTTGTGTCTGTGTCACAGCGCCCAATTTAGTTAAAACGAGAAGCCTGCAGTGAGTAATATCGAGACTACAAGTTGGTGTCGCATCGTCAGCGCTGCTCGAGAGAAGGACGATCATATCTGGGCTTTTCTCTGCCAGCACAAGAGCTCAGGGAGGAGTAAATGGTGTGGCTGGTATCATGGAAAGTGCTACACCAATTGCACCCATGTGATAGCAATTGCAAACCTGGAGAAGACCAGTGCCTCTGATTTTGCTTTGTCTATACTTGCTGACAGTGATGTGCATGTAGTAGTGAACCCAGAGCCACATCCTAAGGCCAGTAAGGGGCCACCTACCAGGAGCTTAGTGGTTGATACGAACAACGAATGCCATACCGGTGAAAGCAGAGCACGGTGTAAACACAACACGGAGAACTGGTCCACCCAGAGTTTCCGGAAGGGAATGTTTTGTTGCAGGCAGCACTGGAGAGGGCAAGGCGACAAGTAGCGAGGGCGAAACCAGCGCTGCTGGAGGTCCAAGCCAGAGCACCTGGCTGCTTTGCGGGCAACATACTACTGTATACCATTAGCTGTGTATGTGTGTGTGCGCGCGCGTGCATGTGTGCGAGCGTGCATGTGTGCGCGTGTTTGTGTGTGTGGGCGTGTGCATGTGTGTGTGTGCGCGTGCGTGTGCATGTGTGTGTGCGCGCGCGCGCGCGTGCATATGTGTGTGCGAGTGTGCATGTGTGTGCGAGCGTGCATGTGTGTGCGCGCGCGCGTGCATGTGCGTGCTAGGCGTTTTCCTTTGTTGGTGACACCACCCCAGGCTACTACTGGTGTTGGGGCACGGTGTTGCCACAGCCACTGCGGCCAGTGCGATCCGTGTTTCAGGTCGTTGGTGGGTTTTAGATTCCGCAATTGTCGACAAGGTGTGCGCCGTGTGTGTGAAACCCGACAGCATTGGTGTGATGTTGTCCGAAGAGACATCCATCACTTACATCTTGAAGGACATTGGTTCGACACTGCACAGCAGCGAGGAGAGTGGCGCACAGCATTCAGAATTGCTTCACCACCACAGCCGGCCTCCCGTGTTAGGATTCAGTGTAGTATTTGTAACATTTCCTTTTCGAAGAGCGGCCTGCCATGCCACAAGTGTACTCAAGAGCGTCGCAAACCTGTAGCAGACCAGTCTGGCAGCAGCCAATGCACTGTATGTCTTCGCTGGTTTCGCAGTCATGGCAGACTGACATAGTCGGATTCGGCAGCTGGTTCATGTGTGTGTGTGCGCACGCACGCGCGTGCCTGGGAGACTGCATAGTCGCATTCGGCAGCTGGTTCATGTGTGTGTGCGGGCACACACGCGTGCGCATAAGCGTGTTTGTGCGCACGTGCCTGGGAGACTGCATAGTCGCATTCGGCAGCTGGTTCATGTGTGTGTGTGTGTGTGCGCGCGCGCGCGCGTGTTTGTGTGGATTCGGCAGCTGGTTCATGTGTGTGTGTGCGAGCGTGCATGCCTGGGAGACTGTATAGTTGGATTCGGCAGCTGGTTCGTGTGTGTGCGCGTGCCTGGGAGACTGCATAGTCGGATTATTCAGCTGCTTCAAGTGTGTGTGTGTGTGTGTGCGCGCACGCGTGTGGGTGCGCGCGCATGCATGCATGTATGTATGTATGTGACATCATGTTATATCAGCAGTTATCTGTGGATTACTATGTTCTGCGGTGGACTGCGATAGCACACATTATGTGCCAAGATGTGCACCTGGTGATTTGCAACTGTGTTATGTTGAGTTGAAAATGAGCAATGACAGATAGCTTTTGGTGCTGTATGAGTGTGTTAGGAAATCAATAGCCAATTCCAACCTCTTGCATTGGCCGTCAGGTTGGATAGGATCAGCGCGTGCATTTACAACAGTGTGGTGACGTACTTCCTATTGTACTACTGTAATGTCACATTAGCTTCAGTGTTCATATAATAATAATACTGGAGTATTCTACGTATTCACTACTATTCAGTAATCGAGTGGTTATTACTTTTGAAATATACTTCACTCACCAATTCATTGCTCGCTATTATTTACAAGTTCCAGTCCAGTATGATGAAGTCAAGAGGCGATTTATCCAGCCAAGTAGAGGAACTTGGGATACGAAATCCAAGAGAAATCATGAGGGTTTTCTCAGTTCGGCCATTCACGAATGTAATTGTTATTCTTCAACGCAAACTGAGTAATATTTGACCTTGAACAGGATGAAAAGAAGTTCATGCTCGGGGCAGTCGTCATTTGCTCCAGAAGGTTACTCACTACAGTCTACTACGCCTATTGGCCTAGGAAGTGGTGAACAAATATGTCGAGAGATATTTAGGACATTCTTGGAAGTCAGTTCTGAACGATTGCCATTGTAACTACAAACAGCAGTGACTTTGCTGCATGCAGTTTGCATGCATGATCCCGATTCATAATTCTCAGCGGCAAAAAAATTCGAACCTAGTTTTGTGCACTGGTTTCCGCGTTATGTGCACTCGTGGTATCTGCTCATGGCTTCAAAAAATGAGAATCCGTGAACAAGCGCAAAAATTTCAAGCGAAGAAGGCGAAAATTGCCGCTGCTGTCAGTGAGCAAAGTTGGATGTTTGGCGTCTTCTGTGACCTCCCTGGATCAGTTTCGAACTGTCCAACAAGTGGAAATCGCTTCAGGATACCATCGTGAAGCGGTGTGCCGAAGGACGATTTGTCCCTCTCTGGGTGCAACGGTCGATGCTAAAACGGCCGATTCTGAGATTTGGCTCACGGACTAGAAAGGTAGCTGACCTGCATGGCTTGAACGAGACGAGGTTGACATAGACGAGACGAGGTTGGAGTAGGAGAGACGAGGTTGATAGAGACGAGACGAGGTTGGCGTAGACGAGACGAATGGCGGTTGAGGACGGCTGGGCATGGGATGATCTCAGGGTCGTGGGTCGATCAATAATCGGGCGCCAATGTTGAATACGAAAAAGGATAAAAACTTTTTTTCTCACACAATGTATTCTTCTGCTGATTTCTTTTCGCGCTGTGGCACATGCTTGGTGTGTTGTATCACCTCGTTTCTTTTTCCTGTTTTTCACATTTTTAGCTGTCCATATCAAAGTATTTTGCAAGTAGTCCCCCTTCCATTTTAATGTAAATCATGCATGTCGACAAATAAACAGTGCTCACTGCACATCCTTCTTGTTTCTGTACAAAAAGCTTCATAGATTTTCAAGACAATATCGGGAATCCTCTTTATAACTTCCCTCAAAAGGTAAGGCTGTGTTTACATGAGAAATTTCAACCCGGGTCGAGTTCAGCCCGGGTTGAAAGTCTGTACGATAGACAAAAGAGGTGAGCGTTTACATGAAGACAGTTGACCCGGGTCAAATACTGATATGCCGCCAAAAGTCCACTTCTCCAGTCCTGTATGGTCACGTGAATCCGTTCGCGCGAAATTAAATTATTTGCATCTCCAGTCAGTCCAGTGCCGTTCAAACCTAGTACCTATTTTGTAGTATGAACGCAGTGTCGACTGTCGACACCATAATAATACATGTACAACTCTGGCCCGGGCTGGTCTGTTTATATGTGCTTTTTCTGGCCCGCCTAGCCGGGATCCCGGGTGCCTCCAGGCGGGATCCCGCCTCGCCGGGCCAGCCCGCTTGCCATGTAAACGCACCACAGGTTTTGTGTGGATTTGTGTACAACCCCGAGATCCCGTTGCAGGCGGGCTGGCCCGCCTGTCGCCTGTCGACCAGCCCGGCGCGAACTCACCTTTACAGGCTCGTACTCACCTTTTCAGGCGCGCACTCACCTTCGCTCTCGTACTCACCTTTACAGGCGCGAACTCACCTTTACAGGCTCGTACTCACCTTTACAGGCGCGCACTCACCTTCACAGACTCGTACTCACCTTTACTCTCTTTTTTTAAATATTTTTTGTACGAGAAACCACGAACCTCGAGAACAGAATAGAGAGGTTTTGCATTCCGAATTTCGGAATGATTTTCGACTGTGCTTTTCCGAAAAAAGCGCGTTCCGAAAAACGGTATTTTCAGTGTTTTGCATTCCGAAAATCTGATTCGACTTCGTTTCCAAGGGTTGCCATGCAAAACAAAATGGAGAGCGTCGAAGGGGTTGAGCAGCTCAGCAGGATCAAATCCATGTGCGCAGGTCAAAGTGAATCATTTGGGTGCGGTTCGAAGACGAGGACGGACTGATGGTGAACCGAGTGATCCAACAGCTGAAGACGAGGTTGGCGAACTGTCAGTAGGCTTCATGGCAAAGGAAGATAGAGTGTGATGGAGTGTGAGAAGATTAGTCAACATGGCGAGATCAGCGAGAGCAGCAAAACCAGCAAAAATCAAAACTCAGGTCGCTACACTACATACGTGGAAAATTTTCAAATAATCGAGATCGAGAGCAGTACAAGAGGCCGGTTTACCAAGTTTAAAGATCGAGAGCAGCAGAAAGCAAAAATACAAACATGAAAAATACACTTTTTTGTATTCAAATATGCACTCCCAAACATGAAATAGCCGAAAATCCATTTTCGGAAAACCATGCACTTTCGCCACCACACTTCCGAAAGTTCGACTACTTTTTCGACTGCTGCCGCCACATTCCGAAAATAATTCCGAAATTCGGAATGCAAAACCTCTCTAATACTGCATGATATAGGTGGTTGCAGACGCAACTGTGGTGGTGAAACTGGAGCATCTCCGCCGACCTGAGGTCTCGGCTTCAGCGACACTTCAGTGCACCAAAACTGGGGAGGAGTAGGCACAGGGGGAGGGGAGGGGCGTTCTTGCCCTTGTTCCCTTTTCTAACCTTTTCTTCCGTTGGCCTGGGTAGCTGGATTCGCGCTTTAGCACATCTATTTCCATAGCTACCCAGGCCCTTGATAAGCTCTGGCTGGGACATTTTCTCGCAGTCTTTCAATCGAACCTCTGAGACTCTCTTTCCAACTGCTGTCGACTTGAACTATTTGATCCTCGTCCTGTTGTGACCGTGGCTGTTGCGTGAGATCTCCCGATCCTAACATTATGTTGACCATGGTGGAGAGCGGCGAGATAAGCTAGCAAAAGAGGCGAGCGAGCCTACAACGTGGCATGACATTCAACATGGTCTATGAACTGTCTAATATTGGATATTGTCTTCATTTCCATGGGCAGCTTGAGCCAATACGAGTATACAGAGAAGATAGGTTGCATTTTTTGAGCTGTGAACATGCCGTTGATCGACTATTCATATCCAAACGATAGCTACAAGCAAGGATCGGTAACCCCAAAGCAGGCCTTTGGGAAGCCATGCTTTGATCTCTACGTTGAGGAGGACGACACAGACTCTCGGTCTGCTGGTGACTCTACTGGAGAGGCGAACGTGTGTTCTGCGGGCAGAACCACACACCCTACGGAATGCGGTCGAGATGCAGGCAGCAAGTCGCCGGTAAGTGACTTAGAGGTTATCTCGCCTCCCGAAGACTCCATATTAGATGTCAATGGCCTGATCGAAAGCATCAAGACCGAAATAGTTGGGACAGTCAAGGCTGAATTGGCCGCCCTTCAGGAAGTTTTTTCAGGGATCTCCTCGGCAATCGTCAACATGCAAGGGGAACTCTCCATGATTAGAAAAGAGCAAGCTGACCTTGCACACACGCATACGCCTATTAGTACGGTGCAATCAGATTCCCGTATATCTGCGCTGGAGGACAAGTGTAAGGAACAGGAAGCGCGCCTCAAGTCAGTAGAGCATATGCAACACATGTACACTGAACCGACCCCACTCAAAAAGGCTGGCGATACCGTATCCAAGCCGGGTGCACGTGGGCTGCAAATGCAGCAAGCCAACCAAGGGCGCCTCAAGTCAGTAGAGCATGTACAACACACTGCACCGACCCCATTCAAAAAGGCGGGCGATACCGTATCCAAGCCGGGTGCACATGGGCTGCAAATGCAGCAAGCCAACCACATGGATACCACTACAAGTTGTAGCACTTGCAGATCCACGACCCAGCAGCGCGTATGGGCATCAGTGCTCAATAGCTCCAGTGACAACGGAGCACTTCGGCCCTCCTCCAAGCCATCGGTCACTGCGCAGCCACCTCTCCCACAGGAGCACCGCCAGCAAACTAACCAGCACCAACGACCCCAACAGCGACAACAACAACAACAACAACAACAACAACAGCGCCAGAAGCAGCAGCAGCAGCAACAACAGCACCACCAACACCACCAACACCAGCAACACGACGAACAATGGACTACAGTTACCAGCCGCAAACTGAGAGGTTCTCTTGGCTCCCTGCGGAAAGTATACTTTGTTGGCAATATTGATGACAGTTGCGACGCAGACTCCATAACGTCCCACTGTGTCCAGAATGGCATCACACCCACAGCTTGCCGCACCTTTCCTTCTCGCAAGCATGTAGGCACAAAAGCTGCAAGGCTTACAGTCCGTGAAGACCAATGTGCAGCCATCGAGGCAGATGGGTTTTGGCCAGCGCCCATTCAGGTTCGGCCATGGGACTTCAGCGAGGCAAATAGGCCCACAGCCACCAACTAATCGACCGTGTTCCCACTCAATCCCCATGCACCAGTCTTCTTACCTCGCATCTATCGTGCCCAACCCTGCTCAACAGCAGCCACGACCTTGTTCCCACTCAACCCCCATGCACCAGTCTTCATACCTTGCACCTATCGTGCCCAACCCCGCTCAACACCAGCCACGACCGTGTTCCCACTCAATCCCCATGCACCAGTTTTCATGCCTCGCACCTATCGTGCCCAACCCCACTCAACGTTTGTAAGAGAACAACCTCCACCTGATACCACACCAGTAAACGCATCCCCCCACAACAATAACAATAATTCTTGCATTCGGATATGTACCCTGAACTGTCGTAGTATGAAACATAAACTGGCTGATATTACAGACCTCCTTGACCACCATAAAGTAGACATTTTGTGTATAACGGAAACGTGGCTAAATTCGTGTATCCCAGACGAGATCATTAAGATACCGGGTTACGACCTGTTCCGTCGTGACCGGTCCCAGTGCAGCACTACATGGAGCGACTTGGGTGGTGGTGGGGTAGCAGTCTTCTCTTCGTCCGCCCTTTGTGCTATGCGCCGCCGGGATCTAGAGTGCAACAATTCAGAGATGATAACTGTCGAAACAGGAGCTACAATCATTTCCTGTATGTACCGTCCTCCAAGACACGATAGTCTTGCATTCTGCAACTCATTCAGTCCTCTTCACCCCCTCGTTGACAACCGTCCAGTAATTGTCGTGGGAGACTTTAACTCCAAGAACAATGAGTGGAACAACGCAGACCCTACGAACACTGCAGGTAGACACATGCAGTCCGCCTTTGACGACTATGGCTTCACTATGGTCTCCAAGAACCATGGAACGAGGCCAACTAAAGATTCTAATCCGTCCCTAGACCTGATTTTAACTAATATGCCCCATCTTGTCACTTCATGTTACACATCCATGCCCATTGCAGACCACTGTCCTCTATTTTGCGCATATTCTCCACCAGAGAAACGCCACTCTAGAAGTACTGTCAACGCAGCCGCAGTCTCCAGAAAGGTTGACATGCACCTCCTCAGGCAGAAACTGAGCACACTACCATTGACCGAATGCATGCAGGGCACCAACGTGCACATCAGTTTCAGATGCATGGCCTACTCTGCACTGCTGGACCAGGCAATTCAGGCAGCAACGACCATCACACGCCGGAAAAACACCCAGTCGAACCAACCATGGTTCACAAAAAAACTTAAGACGCAACGTCAGCGAACTAACCGCCTCTATGTGCTCCACCGAAAGGAGCCACTCAACGATTCCTTACGAGCTGCATACAAACTCTCGCGCAACCTGTACCACCGGTCATTAAGAGCCGCCAAGGACACATACTTGTCAACGCTCGGATACACAATGCTTGGCAAGGAAAGAAAGGGTGGCTATGCGTGGTGGAAACGTGCCAAAGCAATATGCAATATTGACCAAACAAATAAAAAGGCAATTCCAGACCTGCAGAACGGCAATGAAATTCACAAAACAGATCAAGCGAAGGCCGAAACGCTGTGTACCTTCTTTGCCCGCCAATGCACCACTCAGCCAACGCCGCCGAATACTGTAGCAACTAGTATAACAATCAATGAAGCCGACGTCGATGGAAACAAATTTGGATTCGGAAACATACGCCCTGTTGAAGTCTTCGATGCAGCAAAGAGGCTGCAACAACATAAATCATCATCAGACATCAACCTGACAAACCGTATACTAAAGCAATTCGCAGATATCCTTTCCCAATCACTATCAGTATTGTTCAACTACAGCCTTGATGATGGTGTGTTCCCGTCCTCCTGGAAATCATCCACTGTAATACCGGTGTACAAGAATAGAGGTTGCGCCAAAGAGCCTACCAATTACAGACCTATATCCCTTCTCCCATGCATAGCGAAACTAATGGAAAAGATTCTCTCGGAACGTCTACTTCGATACTTGATGACCCAGGGTGTAATTTGTAAAGGTCAATTCGCATATGTACGCAACAAGTCTGTAACGGACCAACTTATCTTGCTAACCCAATCAATGGCTGTAAATATTGATAATGGCACTAATTTTGACCTGATATCTCTAGATTTCAGGAAAGCTTTCGACCGGGTCGACCACTCTATACTCCTAAAGAAATTCGGTAAGATTGCTACAGCTTCGTCAGTAAAATGGCTGAAGAGCTTCTTAGGGGATCGACAAATTGAAGTGAAGGTACATAGCACTAAATCGAAGAAGCGGAGCATCAACTGCGGAGTGCCTCAAGGTTCCCACCTTTCACCACTCCTATTCCTACTCTATATAAATGACCTGCCCAACGCTATGCAACATTGCACGCAATATCTATTTGCAGATGATGTCACCCTCCTACTGGCTTACAAACCTGAAGACACCCTCGCCAGTAGAGCGAACATGCAGTCTGATCTCGATGCATGTCAAACATGGGGCAGGAACAATGGAGGCGAATTCTCAGCAAGCAAGACATCCGTGCTGTGCCATAGAGCTATCAATGATACACCTACTGCAGGAATCCAATACCAAATGTACAATGAGCCATTAACGGTGGTTTCTGAACTGCAACATCTTGGCATCACCTTGACCGACAACCTGGATTTCCGCAAACATGTCGCCTCAATAACTTCGAAGTTCAGATATCGAGTGCACCTACTGTCAATTATGTCCCAGCAACTTACGCCTTCGGCAATGATCATACTGTACAAAGGGTTCGTAAGACCTGTGATCGAATATAGCTGTACGGTGTGGTCGTTTGGATCTAATAAGAAACCCATGACCACTCTTGATCAATTACAGGCAAGGTTTGCTAGAGCTCTACTGAAAAAGAAAAAAATTGCATTTGATTACACTTCTTCCAAATCTGTCTTAAATTCTAAATGCTCCCTAGAGTCACTAGCCTATCGTCGTCAAATCATCAGTCTCACTACTTTTCACAGATATGTTTTCCATCATCGTGATTACCTTGCTGATTTCCATTTCAAGATTACGAATAGTGAGCGACGACCAAATAAAATCATTCTTCCCAAATTTAAATCATTGTCTAAGTCTCTCTTCATGTTCCGAACTGCTATTCTATGGAACTGTTTACCCCCCAGTCTAACATCGGAAGCCTCGCTCTATAAGTTCAAAGCTGCCCTCAGGAAATTTACAGCTGACTATGCTTATGCAATCAACGGAATTCCGCCACCTTGCAGTTGATTTTCCCCATTTCTCTCCTCATCAATCCCTACTTCTCTTTGTACATACATCTACATCTACTGTTCTTTCAATCAAATGAACCCCTCGATAGGCACATTGCCTTTGGGTCATTTCATAATAATAATAATAATAATAATAATAGGAGATTTGGTAAACATAGTTGACAAAGCTCTGGGAAGCACTGTGCCATTGCGAGTGTCCCGTGCGAAAGTAAACCAATTATACTTGGTGAGATGTTTGGGGACAATGTTCAGTTCAATACGATGGACCAGAACGCATGACTGTCTCTGCGACAGGATAGAGATGGGGCTGGTGGAGGCCAAACTATATAGATCAGTAGAGGGGAAAAGAGAGGGTTTCCGTAAAATAATTTTCAAAACCGGAACAATCTTCGCGAGTTTCCATGCTGCTGGAAATTTACCCGTCGAAAAGGACACAATCATTAAAATACGGCAGAGGGGGTACGATATCGACGGGGCAAGTTTCTTCAGGACATCATTCGTAATGGTGTCCAAGCTAGGACTACGGCGAAACTTTAGTCGGGCGATAGCCTTTCTAACATCCACAGTTGCGGTGATTGATTGATTGATTGATTTTATTTTACTTCTCAAGTTCAAACGGGTTCCTGGCCCAGTTATATGAAAGCGAAGGATAGAATTTGCCAAAATCCTAATGAGCAACAGCATAGGCAATATTATCATAGAAGTGGAGTACTATGCGAGCGAGAATACTGAGAAGAAAAGGAACATGTCAAAACCTGACGAAACACAACCTATTCCAGGCATACATAAGGAAGACAGGCTAGCTTAAAATCTTGCATTTAGGATACGGTGCGCACCTCTCTAGGCAAACTGTTCCACAGCAATGCTCCTGCGGTGGCGAATCTCGTTTGGCCACACCGACTGCGAGCTGGCTGGCTGAGCAGACCATTGGCATGCTGATGGCGCGTACTTCTGCCACTGCATGCTGCTGGTTTGAGAAGCTGGGCTAGAGCAAGGCTGGTGGAGTCATTTAGACACCGCCAGATGAAGATCAGGAGCTTTTGTTTAAAAAGTTCAGTGACGCGGTAAATCGAGTTGGCAGCCAGGAGGGGCTGCATCGCGGAATATGGCGGTCTACCATCAATGCATCGGATCGCCCGGTTTTGCATGGCTTGCAGAAGCTGAAGTTGGCTCACGCGGAGGGCTGCGGAGAAGCAGCAGGCACCATATATCATATCCGGCATGACAATAGCCTTTACATATATCTTGCGCGAGCTGCGGGAGAGGCATCGACGGGCTCGCCACAAGGCGCCAATCTTCCTGGCAACTTTGGTCACTATGGCGCTGACGTGTACATCCCAACTCAGGCGGTTGTCAAGAAAGACACCAAGATACCGCGCAGACTTCACTATCGGTAGAGAGGTATCGCAGCACACGATAGAGACCTCAGGTCCGGCATGTTGCGGTGAGATAGTCATCACCTGGCTTTTGGAGGCATTTAAAATTAGGCCGCGTGACTTAAGCCATATGGCGAGATCAGTGACAGCTGAAAATACGGATTCGGAGACTTCCCCAGCGGAAGCTTTTGAATCATACAAGGCAATGTCGTCTTCGAATTGCACGCTGGGTATTGGCGATGAGACCGATTTCACATCACGGGTGTAGACGTTAAAGAGAACAGGCCCTAAGACGGAGCCATGGGGCACACCACAGGTGCAGTCAAGAGCACGATTTGTGGCCGAAGCGACTGTAACTTGCTGCCTGCGATCTGTCAGGTAATTCGCGAACCACTTATTATTATTATTATTATTATATATTTAAAAAGCTTCCGTGGAGATAAAAATGTAATCAACGCAATAAATAGAGTAAGCTGCGCACTCAGTACAAACACCATTAGCAAAACTTGTTTTCATGTATAATAAATAAGCTTGTTCCTAAACGTTTTCGTCGCCATCTCATCAGAGGATTACTGGCAAATCAACAAAAGCTCTTAACTCAATATATATACGCACAATGCAAGTAATAATTTAGACCCTAACTAGCGCGATAAAATGAGAGCTGAAAGAAACATTACACCATTCAACGATATCAGGTGACAACAAATGCGATAAATTCACCACTAGAAAGTTATATATTGAGTTAAGAGCTTTTGTTGATTTGCCAGTAATCCTCTGATGAGATGGCGACGAAAACGTTTAGGAACAAGCTTATTTATTATACATGAAAACAAGTTTTGCTAATGGTGTTTGTACTGAGTGCGCAGCTTACTCTATTTATTGCGTTGATTATTATATATATTTGAGGATTTCCCAAAGACGCAGTCTAAATTGAAGGGAGCTTCAGGGCGACACCAGAGATACCAACGTCAAAAAGGTCTTGGATGAGGATACCATGCCGGACTTTGTCAAAAGCCTTGGACATGTCGAGGAGGCACAGCCCTGTTACCAGACCACTGTCCTTCGCCTTCTGCAAGCTGTCCGTGAAAACACAGAGGGACCTCTCAGTGGAGCACTTCTTCCTGAAAGCAAACTGAGAATCAGGTAGGGCATTACTCAAGTCTAGATGGCGAACTAGCTGACGCTGCACCACTCTCTCCAACAGCTTTGAGACAACTGGAAGGAGGGAAACAGGGCGATAATTGGTGGGGACTGATGGGTCCCCGGTCATGTAAAGCGGTACAAAGGTCGCCAGCTTGAACGCCAAAGGAACCGTGCCAGTGCGGAGGAAAGTGTAAAACAGTACTGCTAAAGAGTATGTCAATAAATCGGAGCACTGCCGCAATAGCGAATCCGGTATGCCGTCACTTCCCGTAGCTTTGCGAGCATCTACCTGCTGAAGGAGACGTTGAACGTACAATGGAGTTACAGGGAAGAACTCGGTTAGGGAGACAGGCCCGTTGGGGCCACACGGAACGCCGAGATGGTCGGGTCGGTTTGTGTCTGTAACAATAGAGTGGAACGTGTTGCTGATCTCATGGACATCGCAGCACGGATCTTGACGGCACCGTGAGCGCCCTGTCACGGCATTGAGAATTTCCCAGGACTTTCTTGGGTTGCCAGCAATCTCTTTGCACTGGGTGGCGAAGTACGCATTTTTATTTTGCCGAGAAGCGTTTCGAGCAATGCTACGTGCTCGTTTGAACTCAGTGTAAAGATTTCCATTCGTTTTGTCCTGTCTCCAACGTTTATGAAAGCGACGTTTTCGCTGCATTGGCCTGTGTAGTTCTGCGTCTACCCACCGTTGTGTGGACTGTCTGGGAGGCTTTGAGTTGCATAGGGGGCACGCTTATCCATAACGTGCATAAACTTGGCATGCCATTCTCTCCACATGATATTTACATCATTGAAGTCAGAAAAGTCATGGAGGTTGGCCTCACAGATATCATGACGGAACGTGGTACTGTCTATCTTATGGATTCTTCGCATGTGCCTTGAGGCCTGCCGTGTAGTCCGGGGAGCATCGACCTGGATATTGCACTCCACGGCACTGTGATCACTGATATCAAGAGGTACGACAGTAGCTACAGTTGCATGGGTAGGGTCAGCCAGAATGAGATCAATTATAGTACCATTCGGACAGCGGGGAGTTTCACGAGTGGGTTCTCTAACGATATTCTTGAGGCCGTACGCGGCACAGAGGTCACTGAGATAGTGATGCTGGGGACTAGGCTGTTTTGGGTCCATGTTGACGTTGAAGTCACCAACCATTGTAATGGAGGCCAATTGCAGCTTGGCACGCAGGATCACCGCTTCTAGGTCTGTCAAGTAAGATACTGATTCCCAGGGGGGACGGTAGATACAACCAATCAAGTGGCAGTCAAGTGGACCTTTTATTTCCAACCAAGTAGACTCGATCTTGTCGGAATGAAGGTCAGGACGGGCTCGAATAGGAAGGTCTTGGTGGTAATAAAAGCAGACCCCACCACCCATCCTGCCGTGCCTCTCATTACGGTGTAGATTGTAACCATGGATACTAAGTTCTCCGTCTGCAATTTCGGGACTCAGCCACGTCTCCGAGATACCCAAGACATCGTAGCTGCGGTCGTGGATGAGGGCAGCTACTTCTGCACGCTTGTGCCGTAGGCTACATATGTTTAGGGTGCTGATCTTGAGAGGCGCAGCGGTCTGCGTAGGTGTACTGAAGGTGATTGTGCATGCGGAGTGGCAGGATTCCTAGGGGGAAAGGATTTGGCAAGAGGGTTCAGCGGCATGAGTGTTCAGGAGGAGATAATTTACAGAAGAAAACGGTATATACAGATAGGGTAATAGATGGGCTGGGTTCATAGAATGTGGACAGTTTTCTACGAGTACTTACTCAGTCAGGAGCTGCTGGCAGCTTCGGCAGCTTCAACTCTCTCTGCCAGCTTCTTGCGCTCACGGTTTGAATAATCCTCAGCCCACGCAATTTGCTGGTCGTTCAAGGCAGAGGCAGGTGGTTCAGTGCGCTCCGATAGGGCAGTGGCGGAGAAGGTGTGTTTGCCTGCTGCGAGTCTGAAGCCTTCTTCATCAGGAGAGGTGGTTGTCCCGCTGCTCTGTTCTTTGTCCTGAGGTTGGCTGAAAGCCGGCACATGGTTACTGGTATCAGTTGTGCCAGTGCTGGCCCCATTCAAAAGTGTTTGAGGCAGTGTTCAGCCCTGTGTGGCTAGCTGCACCTGTCTCCACACTGACGGCAGCTGGCTCTACAGCGGCTTCTGCGGGCTGGCTAGTCACCGTACCCGTATTAGTGGCCGTACTGCCCCTGGGAGGGTTTGTACTCGTACCGGTTGTGTTGCGGTGCTGTGCTTGTGGAAGCCGGGAAGCTAGCTAGCTGTAGACTGTTCCCCACGGTTGGGACATGCTTTAGCCTCGTGGCCACTGTTGTTGCAGCGCCAACATGTTTGCATGGCCACGGTGCCATACTCGAAGTTTCAACTGACCTACGGTAACCGTAGATGGAACTGGTGATCGGAGGACCAGGCTGAGAACACGGGTGCCAGTACTTATTTCCAATCCCTCAAACAATACTTTTTCTGTTGAGGCGACCCAACAATTCGGCCGAATTGGCCCAGCGCAGCACACAATTTACTGTTTTGAAGCCCGACAGGGCACCCAAACACATGCAGATGGGTTAAGTCCACCCCGGAAATCTCGCAGAGCACCTGCTCGGTCACACAACGGCAAAAATGCTGCGTCAGCGTCAGAATCATGAGCTTCTCCATGGCAACTGACGCAACGCGGGAAGTTTGAGCGTCAGACGCTGCTGCGTCTGACGTGGGGAAATCGGCTGTGTTGCCGCTGGTGGGAGTGACGCTTGGCGAAAAAACAGTGTCTTTCAAGTAAAATTAGTTTCAAGACATTTGTCTTTGCTTGAGTTGAGCAGTTATTCGACATTCGTCTGTTCAAGGTTTGTTTTGCTCCCTCTTTTTGTTCGAGATGAGCCCGTGGACCTACGAGGCCGAGGCTGCTCTGCTCCGAACCTGGCGGAAGAGCGAGGCGTTTTCTGAGAAGAAAATGATGTCGAGAAAGGACCAGTTGTTTGAGTGGGTCATCGGCCAACTGGAGCCTGTTGACTTGTGAGTGTTGTGTTGTCGTCAAGAGCCCCAAAAAGGACAACCAGTATGACGAAGTCAGGAGAAACACAGCTGCGATGCGGACTTTTCTTGCCTGATCAATGACACTACAACTGAAAATGGCTTCAAATTGGGAAAGAAACAACAACGATCGTGCACGCGTGCACCTACATGTAGTACCTTTCGTCTTCTTGTAATCAAAAATCAATGAAAAATTCGAAAACTTTGTCCGACAATTTTTTTGTATAATAAGCAAAAGGCCGGTTGCCGTGGGAATCCGTGTCGTCATTGAGTTTTCCTGGTGGTTTTGTGACGTAGACAAATGCGTCAAGCCGCGGCAGTCATGAGCTGCAAAAAAAAAACACTGTGTGACCCCACGTCTCCCTCAAGTGCTGCGGCTTGACGCTGCGTCCAGCTTCAAACTGCCGTAGTGTGACCGAGGCCTTACCGGAAATCCGGATTCCTGCGTCCAGTATCTTTTCCCGCTCAGCAGAACTCTTCACTGTAACAACGCAATGTCCAGGCTTGCCCTGAAGGTCCACCTGGCAGACCTGACATACAGTCAACTTCGCCAATAACGACATTCGGCGGCGCATCAGAAAAGTGTCCTTATTCGCGAAGTGTCCTTATAACCGAAGTCCCATTTGAATGTATGTGAACCCATATTTTGTATAGTATGACATGCATATCAAAATCAAGCTCTTTTCTTGCTCTATGTCAATGTGTACTTTATTTTCATATTGCAGTTGAAAGGAACTAAAAATTCAATATGCAAGGGAAATCAATTGAAAAATATGCCTTTTGAGCCATCTACAGGGCCAGACACATGTACATGACATGTATGATGATTACTGTACAATCATGTACAACTACATGTACATTGTATACATATACATGTAGGTGTGCTGGTAAATCCAACAATTTTGAAGCCAACATAAAAAAGGAAGAAAAAGCCCCCCCCTTGGCTGCATTTTCTTGCATGTGTGCCTTTATAATAATATCCATCACCATAGGTTCTGGTACTTCTGCATGACAGGTACATGTACTTGACTGACACTTGAAATAGCTGTCAAAAGCCCAGAAAGTCGTTATTCAAGCAGTGAATATGACCTCGGGGCACTAAAAGCATGTCGCTATACGCGAATTGTCGTTATTCAGATAGTCGTTATATCCGAAGTAAAATGTATACAGTTAGATGGGACTTTGCTCTGGGCATGGAAATTCGGTCGTTATTCGCGAATTGTCGTTATATCCGCAGTCGTTATTACCGAAGTTGACTGTATATCTACCTCACTCTGCTTGAGCGCCTTGGCGTAAAACAAGTGGTCTGCAGACCAGTCCTTCTCAATCCTAAAAGAAAAGGAGGCCGGAGCAGGAGCTCCAAAACTGCCAACCGTCTCCATCGTACACTTCACAAGACTTGGTGATGACCTGAACAAATGTTTCATGAAGTTGGCTGTGGGCACGAAGAGCTGGAAGTGATAGCGACGGATCATCCGGCACAACAACCGAGGCGAACTGCTGGTTGAGGACTGTAGCCTTGTCGAAAATGCCAGAAACTGGATGACCGTCTTCATCAATGAGGTGTGGAAGGCCACTATCCTGCTGACGATTCCGCTGAGAACGAACAAACTGGTACATGTTAAGGTTACCTGACGCAATGCTGGCCTGTATAGATGCCAAATAGTCACGGTGAAGAGATCGAGATAAGTTTCGTACTCTGTTACGCTGAATATTGAAGGCAGACTGGTTAGCTGGGGTTGGGAACTTCCTATATCGGTTGTAGAGTTCGTACTTCAACTTAATGGCAAGTACTAAATCTCGATTAACCCACGGAGGATATTTCCTAGATACAGATCGCCGGGTGGAGGAAGAGATTTTCCGATAAGGCGACAAGTAGTGGGAAAATGCATCATTCAAGGAAGAGGAGAATCTGGCTAATGCGTCGTCGACATCTGGTGTGTCCATGAGATCATACCAGTTGAGCGAGGAAATGTACATATTTACTGCTACCCAGACAGAAGATGGCACTTGCGCAAACTTGTATGGAGTGGCTGGGGAACTACGGGCAGGATAGCATGGCACTTCTTTTGCAGGCGTTCGGGTTACAGATACATTATGCTCAGTTTACCCAGTTATACGTGCTTCTGTCGGGATAGGCCAATACCAGCGAACCAAAGGGCGCAGTTCCGAGGTTTTGGTGGTGTTGCCATCCTTGTACGAGATGGGACATTTTGCATGCAGCCCAGCGCTCAAACCTTGACTCCTTGGTAGTTTTAGTTTTATTCCAAGCAATACATGGCAGGGGCAGCCAATGAAAATTTGCATGGCGATTGCGGGGTTTTATAGCCAGCCACGGCCAGCAAGAAAGGAAAAAGCAGGCGAAAAGAAAAGGAAAAAGAGAGCACATAGAAGCAGAACTTCATGTTTTTTTATTAGTGTTTTTTTCTCTTCTCTTTTTTTGGCTTGGTCTATTATCATCATGCACTTGTATGTCATAATTGACAATCTTTATGCATAACCATGTCATCTATTATGTTCATAAACGCATCCATTCTCATATTCTGGCATGATTACACGCCTCCGCACAGGACATATTGGAGCGAGCCACATTGGACTCTGTCCACGCACTGTATTAACTTTATTGTTAGCACATACATGAAGAAAACACTATTGTGGAAGAGAAACAAGACATATGGATACGAGTTAAGAGTAACTCTCCATCACTGTAACATGATACTATATACAGTCAGAAAGTGCAATAACTAGGCACAAAACTGACAGAGTACTGAAACATTCGACGTCCTGACACCTAGCTTCAACACATCTCCGTAGCGCTAACCGACAGCCTTCCAACTTGGAAGGTTCAAGGTTATGGAAAGGCCAAAGAGGGGAAGGCAAGCGCAACGAAAACGAGCAAAAGCTACAGTCCCAACGGAACAAAGAATGTCGATTGTTACTGGACGATGACGAGACCAGTACGATATTTGACAAAGCGGTCTAACTACAATTCGAAGCAGCAAAGCAGCACACCACCCAACTTGGGCTGGTCATAAATATCAAAGATAAGTAAAGAAAGGGTTATTGCACTTTCTGACTGTACATAGTATCATGTTACAGTGATGGAGAGTTACTCTTAACTCGTATCTATATGTCTTGTTTCTCTTCCACATTTATTTATGGCTCAACATCCGAGTTTCAAAAACACTATTGATTCATGGTTTTTCTGGAAGTTCAATTTGTCTTTATACCCGTATCCATTCGAATATTTCATTGCAAAGTGAAAACACTCGATACTGTGAAGACAGTAGGATTTGCTGGGACTGATGGGCGGAACGGTTCAAGTAGACGCTGGAGGCTGAACTACTCTGCCCAACCTGAAGCGTTTTCTCATTCACAGTGACGAGCCTAACATCCCACAACACATACATGTACACAGTCACTTCAGACACTTTGTGTGCATGTACGGTCATGAAGTTGCAGGGAGGGTGGAAAACACGTTTTCTGTACACGTGTAGGATAGCGCTATCAGCAGGCGATTTCTGTTTGATTTCTTCTTCGTTTTCTTCCAGCTCAAGAGTACATAACAATATCTCCACGTTTTCCTCTGTTATTTCTCCACTCTACTCTGATGGCATTAGTTTCGTCTCACTGATGCGTAAAAGGATAATAATCCTTTTACGTCATCACCTCTCTCAGTTCAAGTTCAAGTCCTGCCTGGGAGCGGTTTTTCCAGCCGTGCTGCTACCCACAGTCAACTGGGAACTTGTGGCCAGGCACAAGGGGTACATGGATGCAGCTAATGGGGTCGTTTTCGGCACTTGTGCCAGTGGTTGTGAGACTTGCCCACTACCCTCCACCGTTAGGCGCTGCATCTGCCGCTAGGGTTTATCGGGTGTTAGCGGCCGTCGTGAGTTCCCTTCGGGAACGGATACGATAATTTACTTTTTTACTTTACCTCTTTCAGTTGTGGTAGTAGTAGAGTTCCACAACCCCCACCGTCACCACCCCCACCAACTTTCATTCATTCTGCATGCATACACGTAACGTTACTGGACTGGTGATTGAGGGTCACGGACTCGGTACTATGTTGCACCATCGCTTTTGGTATGTGCCAAGTACATGTAGCTGGTTTAGAGAGCAATGAATGTGACAATCACTTGGTGACAATTTTTTCTTTCTAAACGCCATGTGGTGCACGTAATGGGAACATGCACCAGCCTTGGTGGTGGGGGCCAGGCGTCCATCGACCAACTGGTCTCGGCAACTTCACGCTCTGTACGCACTAGATAAATGGAAGTATGATGGAAAGAGAAAACACAGGAGAAGCGGAAAGGGAGGGCGGGAGGGGGGGGGGGGGGGCATATTGGGAAAGAGAGAGTACATGAGAGCGTGTGGTTCAGCAAAATTCAAGTAGCAGATTTACAAGGCGTCGGTTGCTTGCATCCAGTTGCTGGTCAGCAGGTGATGGTGGACCATCTTCTTGAACTGCAGCATCCCGTCCTTGTATGGCTGCTATGCGAGGATTCTCCGAGGCAGGTAGTTCCATGCGCTCAGCACGCAAGCAGGGAAAACATTGACAGGCAGACAGCCGCCAGGCACGCACGTTCTGGAAGACAGCCAGGCAAGTTCTGGCAATGATATTCAATGAATGTGTCAGTACTATTCTGCCTGCCGAAACCTTCACATGTTATGCATGTAAATGCGACATAATAGGCAGAAGATCTAAACGGAAATGCGATGTCCTCAGCTGTCTACGGTAAGCCTGACCGGTCTTGGCTACTGTACTGGTTATAATGGTGATTTCCGAGATGTAGAAGTTATCATGTTTCAACACCGACCCTGTGCTACCTGGGAGAATCATGTGACCCTGTCTGACCGGGCCTTGGCAGCTGTAATTGTGATAATGGTGTTGTACGAGCGGTAGATGTGATCATGTTTCAATATCAAACCTGTCCTCCTACATAAAGGCATACCCTGTCTGCTGAAGAGCGCAAACTAGACTGAACGCCGTGCGTTGAGAAGTCTCTGAAGATCAGTCTGCAGTAGTCAGTCAGTTATCAACCACTCCGTAAGCAATTGATCGTGTCCGCTTCAGTTCTTCCTCGCGCACAGAATGGCCGGCGTTGAGCGGTATCAGTTGCTAGAAATGGGGTGCCCAGCGGTGGGCTGCCCTAACGTCTGGTAAGTCGTACTAGTAGAAGATGGGACACAACCATCTCCACACATGCATTGTACACACTTTTAGTTTCCGCACTCTTCTCATCACTTCCCTGCAGCACCTCATTGCATATCTACTCAATCCGTTTTTTGTACCCATTAGTTTTTCGGTTTTCACCCTGATGGGATGGGCCATCATTGGCAGAAAAATATAATTGGTTGACAGTTTAACATGACATGACGTATGCAGCAAAGAGTCCGTATTTTGAGTGTTTGAGTTGAGGTTTACTATTCAGGACAAAGCCATTGTGCAAGTAAAGAATCTGTTGAAATGTACTCAAAAGAGTGGGACGTCGGCGGAAATTGAGACTGTGTGGAGATTTGCATCACCAGAGACTTTGCCTTCGTTCTCACTGTAAATACTATTTCCAATGGCTCGGGAGTATAGGAGTACTGTTTGATGTTGAATCCATTATCATCTGATCTGTATGCAGCAACCCAGTCAACTGGAAAAGCGTCGCTTGTGATGGTGTGTTGGAGATCAGCCAGATGGGGAATTTGAGATGCGTTTGCACTAGACGTTCATCCACGTGTGTTAACGGCAAGAAGATGTATTCGTTTATCTTCGACTGTGGACTTCAAGGACCGGACTCTCCACATGACGTTGGCCTCAGCCGATTCCGCGAAGCAGATGGCCAGAGCATCAGCCACGCCCTGGCTGCAGCAATGAAAAATAAGCTCCATTCGTCCAACGATCTGGCATGGCTGAGCAGCCTTCTGGCCGCCATAGTAGAGCAATATTGAGCACCCCGATAACTGATTCGGATGTAGAAATAATATGCTTGCACTCGGATGGCGAGCCAAGGATAAATTTATAGAAAAAAAAGGATCAAGAAACTACAAGTTCCGCTATAATGTCCACGAACACCACTCGATTTTGCATAATTCTTGTTCGCATAGCTTCCCCATTTATTGATCTTCGCATCTTTGAGCCACACAAGTTGTGTGTTATGTTGCTTTGCGTCCTTGAATCGTGGTTTGACCGCATTTTTCAGTGGTCTTGCCAGTATCGTCAACGACGTGCATGAACATCCGCCAACGTCCTTCACAGCTGAGACTTTCAGCTTGTGCTTGTCTTGGTTGCGCTCGCCTACCCCTCCTCATGTTATTTCTATAACTTAGAACCTTCCAAGTTGGAAGGCAGTTGGAGTGCGCATCCAAGATATGCTAGAGCTATTAGCCAGTTAGTTGTAGAACGTCAGTACCGTCGGTCAGTGTCGTGCAATGTTATCGCATGAGCTGATTGTTTAGTAACTGGTGGTATTAGTGGACATAATAGCGTAACTTGTAGTTTCTTGGTCCTTTTTTCTTTCATCATTCTTTCTTCATGACTAATACCGCCGAAGTCGCAACTTCTAAGTTCTTCTTTTCTTTACGATAAATAACATGCTGCAGTTTAAATAACTACATCGTATACTTCCGTAACATATACTTACAACCCTGACTCGTTCTTGCCCTCCAGAACTGATTCAATGAACAGTCAAACGTGTAGTAATATTGTGTCTTGACTCTGAAACTAAAAATACTTTGTTCTACATGTTGATCACGACCTATGGCACACTTGTCGCTGTGTGTGTGTGTGCGCATGCGTGTGTTTTTTTGATTGATTGATTTGGTTGATTTTTATTTCACGGATCCTCGAGAGGCAAATAGATGCCTATCGAAGGGAATCTCCTAATGTGTCCGTGTGTCCGTCACCCCGCTGCGTATGTTTTTGTTGTTGAGACATGCAAGATTGCATCTGTGTGTGTAATGTTGTCTTGGCATGATGCAATGAGAAGGGCTTTTTCTGGCTCATGTTAAAAGAAACACACAGCAGCATAGTCAAAATAACGTAGTGCTTAGTGGTCACCCTCACACATACATGTACATGGCATGGCGTGGGTGATCAACACAGCATTGATGCACTTGCATGTTTTTGAGCGAGATACATGTAAAATTTTTACAAGTGACATCATGAAAGTACGCAGAATGCCACTTTTTAATTTTTTTTATTTTTTACTATTGAACACTCACTGCATGATGAACTAAAATGAGGAGGAGAACTCGGCACAATGGTACATATCCAGCAGGACGGAGTGGGTGGTGTAATGGGTAGCCGAGTGGTAGGCGCGGCGAAATCAACAAGAATTACTTTTATTCTACTTTCAGGTACACACCTGAGATATTATTATTTGTGAAAGAAGAAGCGGCAAAATAACTGACTTTCTCTCCGGTGCACACCTGGAGGTTGAATAGCTCGTTATTATCAAAATCTCATCTTCGAGTTAGCTTTCGTTGCTATCTAATCTAATCTTCATCAAAACAGAAATGCGCAGCCGCTTTTATGCAGCAGACGACGTACGCTTACATACGGAGATACACTAAATATACATCAGGCAAGCTCCGTATTAGTTCCGTACTGCACCCGTATTGGTCGGGCAGGGATACTACACCCTCCCTTCCTACAGATTATCACGCCCTCGTGAGTTTCAAAAAATTAGTGAAGAGTTATGAACACAGCGTCAACCGGAAGATGGCAAATTATATCGGAAATGATAACGTTTAGAGTAGACAGAAGAAATGAACTGATAACAAATCATAAAGTAGAAGCACACCAGGTTCACACGGGGTCAAAAGGGGAAAGAACTGTCCTCCAAATAGGACCTGAAAACCCACAGCACTCTTGCTGCACAACGCTGGCACAACCCGCCAGGAACATCGGAGTTCAAAACCGAACTGAATACACTATAACTATAAGGGGTGTTGTCACACACATTATCCCACGTTAGCTGGGTAAACCGTGGCTCACCATGATCAGACGCCTACCAAACTAAACTGGATTCACACAGTCGCATAAAGGAAGACTGAAGAGAAGAGGGAGACTGAAGGAAGACAGGAAAGAAAATGCCATACCTGGAATCAGCGTTAGTAACCACGGCGGCGGCTGGAGCTACGGCGGAGGGCAAGCCAGGTTTTATCTTCATCTTGGTTGAGCCGGTCACTCAGAGCGGCTAGCTCGGCGTCAGACAAATGACCTCCCTCCTCGTCTTGAATCGTGGTCTTCACATTGTCGATAGCATCGCTTTGCGTGACGTAAAGAGTGATGGTCTAGCCAGGAAGAGTGTTGACGAAAATCTGCATTCCACCACGGAGGCGAAGTACCAAAGTGAAGAGTGGGCTCCTGCTTCCGACTGCGTGCCGGCGAAAATCAAACGCTGCTGGTCTTGGGGAATACCCTCCCTTGATTCGTCGCAGGGAGCTGCAGCGGGTTGAGCCATGGGGGTCTGGGGTCGAATCACGTTGTTTTATTTAAAACTACACCGCTGCCACCAATGTAATGGGTAGCCGAGTGGTAGGCGCGGTGCAATTAACAAGAATTACTTTTATTCTACTTTCAGGTACACACCTGAGATATTATTATTTGTGAAAGAAAAAGCGGCAAAATAACTGACTTTCTCTCCGGTGCACACCTGGAGGTTGAATAGCTCGTTATTATCAAAATCTCATCTTCGAGTTAGCTTTCGTTGCTATCTAATCTAATCTTCATCAAAACAGAAATGCGCAGCCGCTTTTATGCAGCAGACGACGTACGCTTACATACGGAGATACACTAAATATACATCAGGCAAGCTCCGTATTAGTTCCGTACTGCACCCGTATTGGTCGGGCAGGGATACTACAGGTGGGACCTGTGAACCTCAGCCGACCAAGGGTCTCGGCATCACAGCTGCACATGTGCACCAAAGGAAACAAAATGGGGATAGGAGGGGCGGGGAGCAGGACAGCAAGAACTCTAAGGGAAGGAAAGAGAGGAGGGAGGGGAGGAAACCAGGAAACTTGTTAGTTTGCGAGTTATTCCAAGATATGAGTGCAAACAAGTACGCAAACTATGTCATTCGGATCTTCCCAAGTTGTACATTGTACTGTTGAGATACCGAATTCAAATAAATCATTACCATACCATACCATACCAAACAAGTACAAAGATAGCAGTATCAAGATAATGATGCTGAGGTGAAAGTAGAGGCTGATTGCCGTGCAGTTTTGACGAAAGATTAGAGTGAGAATGGACGAGAGTTAGAGAGAGATAAAGACAGATGGATTGGGAGTTTGATGATAAGGGAGTGCTCCGAGAACATGAACAGGGTCGTACTGGCAGAAGCCTAGGGGGCGATGTCCGTGGCCATTGACCAACCCGACTTAGGCTGCGTTCGTTTTTAGCTACCTGGTAGAGTAGATAGAGTAGAGTCACTGTACCGATAGAGGTAGACTATAGAGGTAAGTGCACGAACGCTTTTCTACCGGATTTAGTAGTTTTTCACAATAATTATGTACTTGAAATGTTTTTCTTCTATATGCAGTTGTGTACAACTCCTTGATTTTGCTGGAAATCCCGTAGCTCTACCAACTTCTACTGGCTTCTACCAACTTTTTCCTGGTAGAGCCGGTAGAGGAAATTACTTCGAAATAGAATCTACGCTTTAGAGTAGAAAAAAACACCTCTACCGAAAGAAGTACATGTAGTTTCTACCAAAACCTGTAGATCAAAAACGAACGTACGCTACGTCCTACACTACCGCCTTCCACTACACCAGACTTCCGTCGCGGCCACAGTGCTGCAGCAGACCTGTTGTTTGTTGTTGTTTTCTTTGTTTGAGTTCGCTAAACCCAAACGGACAGAACTGTCCAGTGACAAGGGAGCGAATGATGAGCGTCATAATCACTATGCATCAAAACATCTCTGGGCAAAATGAAACAGACTACAAGAAGGGTTTGCACAACATTAGTACACAAAGGGGAGTACGAGAACAAAGGCGCGGCAGAAGTCTAAGCAAGAAAGCAATCGACGCCAGAGATGTTTTTGTCCACCGAAAACAGAGAGAGAGCGAGAGAGAGAGAGCGAGAGAGAGAGAGAGAGAGAGAGAGAGAGAGAGAGAGATAGAGAAAGAGAGAGAGAGAGAGAAAGAGAGAGAGAGACCTGCTGACTGCTCTCCACCACCAGTGGGTGCACACCGCGGGAGATTAAGGAGCTTCTGGAGTCAGGCGATCTTCTATTTGTGTATTCTACCGACGGCCATGTACATGTACGTCCTACAACTGCATGAAAAGTCACGTATATCATAGTACTGGTGGCGTGAGAGAGAAAGCAGGAAAATATTCCATTGACATGTCAGTCAACGGCAGAGTCGTCAACGCAGTGGTCGTACATGGTATATTGCGTATGAGGTGTTTTCGTGTACATGTAGATCCCTTCGCCTCATGAGCCACGTAGCGGCCACGGCCTGCAGCCACCAGGCTCCGAAACACATTGACAGCTCCACTCCGCTTTGACGTGCACACTTGCAGTCATCATTTTGACTGGGTCTGTGAATGTCATGCAGAGCTAGCAAAGACCCGTGCGCGGCCAGGACAAGCAAGGAGGGCATGCATGACCTGGGCTAGAGCTGCGCTCGTAAGATGCAAACGTGCAAACGGCGTCGACATTTATAACTGCGTGTCTGCCAACACGTCTTGCGGTTTTCCTGTTAGAAAAATGCCTCGAGCGCGACAGGTAATGAAACAGTGTCAAAGTACAAAGTAGGTCTACATTATGCTACCTTTCGAAGTATACTACAAACAGAAGCACGATAATTAACATGTCGTGATATCGTGCTTCTGTCCCCAATACTAATACCAGTTATCCATGTGCTCATTCAGGAATAATGCATGCGGAAAGGCGGTTGAAGCATCATTATTGTATTCGATAATTGTTTAATATCAATGGTCAAACGAGTGAGACAACCACATCCCGGAAAGCTATGACTGGTATAGTAGATCTACTGGTCAACTGACGTGCAATATTCTACCTGATCATGTCACGATATCATGCTTCTGTTTGTAGTATACTAATACCAGTTATCCATGTGCTCATTCAGGAATAATGCATGCGGAAAGGCGGTTGAAGCATCATTATTGTATTCGATAATAAATTATTGTTTAATATCAATGGTCAAACGTGTGAGACAACCACATCCCGGAAAGCTTTCACTGGTATAGTAGATTTACTGGTCTACTGATGTGCAATATTCTACCTGGCCCTGGGATCGCGGCGGAGGTCTACGTGTCGTACATGTCGAAAGTTTGCTGCGCGCCAAGCCTGTACCATGTCTACTGGCTATTTTGGTGATATGATAGCCTCTGCTAGGCACAGTGAGATGGCGTGTGCTTATACTGCTGCCAGTGCTAGTGCCGGTACTGCTGCTGGACACGCCAAAGAGAGCCAAATCGCGCTCTACTATAGCCTCACGTTCTCCGTTGCACCGAAGCAACATTCACCAACATTACCATCGTCCCAGTTTCTGTCTTGCCATAACTGAGATGCAATGTTTCAGCGTCACGATAAAACTGAATGCATGATGTGTTTTGTTTGTCTATTTAGTGGATAAAGGAGAAGAACATTCCTCGTTAGAGTTGCAACATTCCTCCTGCGTCTGCGCGTAGGTACTGAAGAAAACGTTTCTTTTTGTGATTGGGACGAATTCACCAGCACGAGCAACAGATAGTTGCGAGCTCCAGCCGTTTACCGCCCTGAGTACATGAGTGATCGGATCCCCGATAATCATCCCTAACATTCTCCTCGTGGACTGTCCATTGAGCACTTAGATGGAGTATCGGAGTCGCTATTCCCCATTATGGTGAGCACATTCCGTAAAAGTAGAACTACGAATCGCATCATCAGCACGAAATACGAGAAAAAATGGCATTGGTCAAAGTTTTGATCCTTTCACTGCAATTTTAAAGACCTGTTTTTCGAAAAATCCATTATTACCTGGAAAAATGAAGCCAGATGGGAAGAATTCAATGGTAGAGCATTCCACACAAACTTCCGGCAATTGTTATTCGCAGTCATTACTTGCAAAGCAGATCATTATTACACCATACAGGGGCATCGGAAGGCATTTTAGTGTGGTATGGTCAGCCATCTGAAGTACAATTTACTCGTGGAAGTGTGCTTACTGAGCCAAAAATGTGGAAATTGAAATCCAGATCAGTGTATTTTATCAAAAAGTATTCTTTCTAGACCAAAGAGTGGTATATTTGATAACATTTAATAACGATAGAAATTTTTACGATACTTCTCCAGACGTTTCGTTGTTCTGAACAACATCGTCAGTGGATAAAGAAATCCACTGACGATACTGACGATGTTGTTCAGAACAACGAAACGTCTGGAGAAGTATCGTAAAAATTTCTATCGTTATTAAATGTTATCAAATATACCACTCTTTGGTCTAGAAAGAATACTTTTTGATATTACAATGAGAGTGAATAATCAACGGCTTGTCCACCAACTCTTTGTCAGTGTATTTTATTGATTTACGGGGTGACTGGGTCCAAAATTGGTACAGTCAATACCGTAGTGACCATACTGTGTCCGATGCCCCTGCCATAGCGCTTATCGGTGGCCATAGCTGCAAAGTACGTTCGGGCCTGATTTGAAATTTCTATTTCCATTGCTATCAGGTTCGGCCTCATTTCCTCTGTGCTGCGCTGACGAGTCCACAAAGGACGAAACAGTTCTGTCCGCAGATTGAGTAGCTAGAGTATAGTTACGTAGTAATCATGTGATCGCTGTACTTAATAAAGGAGTCAAATGTCTCTGTTTGTTGCATGTGTCAGAGTTTTTCGTTGTCTGAGCCTTTAGCATGAAACTCAAAGTACGAGTCATAAACTCAAACACAGATTTCCTCCCACCTTCTGAACACAAATATCATGCTGTCAATCATAGTCAGTCACAGTAAATTCTGCGACTCCTGACTGAGCACAGCGAAAGAGTGCAAAAACGTATTTTTCACTCACAAAATTATTTTCAAGTAGCTACTCTTGTTCTGCGCAACTCCATAAAACCTGCCTTCGCGGTTATTGTTTTTCCTGGGTTTTTTTACTAAGTACACAATCTACTCGTCAGAAGGGGAGAAGACAACAGAGTATACAATAACAAAACAGCAGGGAGAGTAGGGCTGCAAAGCAAGCCTGTGCTGGTGAGGCAAGCCCACAACACCGACCTATGGTCTCTGCGTTAACGTGAGTTGCGCACCATAGCCTAAAAGAAGGGTTGTAGTTGAAGTTTGTCGTGAGTGTGATTGCTCTAGTAAACCATTGCCCCATGTAATGGACCGTTGATCTGTGAGTGAAAAGTGATGTGTTTGAAATTGCAGCACATGCCGGTAATGGTGTTCCAAGGTGTAGTGTGCAGAGAATCTACTATAGAGATCGACCATCTTGCAGATAAATACACTTCCTGGGCTCCTTTTGTTTCTCCAGATACCACAGCGTCTGCTGGACCTAAATCACACAACTCCAAAGTATAACAAGGTGGACAGCAAGACGATGTGCATCTATTGAAATCGTCATCTCGTACAGCGAGCACCAAATGTGGCTTCACGTGTGAGAGTTCCAACTGGTCAGCCGGTCATCCCTTCGCACAATCTCACATCTACTGACACACACCTGCAACCAGCTTGGCAGGAAACAAGCTTTAGTCCACAGGCAGGTATCAGGCTGCATCCGCATCGCAGAGGGCCTACGGACAACCATACCAGGGAAAGAGGTCAGACACCTGTATTGGAAGCTGCAGATTGGGATAGATCATCAGCCATGGCAACACCAAAGGAAACAAGAAGCACTAGGCAACAGGAAGCAGAAAGACTCGGCTTTGACACGCAGTTTCAGGGGCTGAATATATGTAGGACTAAGTGAGCAGTCACGTCTCGAAGACCGATCACGATCCCCGTGACCAATCAAACAGTCACAAATCCCCGAAGAGCAGTCATAAAGTCACACACCAGTTTGAATCCCGATGACCAGTCAGAAACAGCCGCGACTTTCTCTGTGAACGGTCACAGGATCCACGTCAAAATATTACGACTCAACTGTAGGCATTCACGCGTTCAGCATACTTTTTCCCTTCACAGGTTTCAGAAGTGAGCAAGAAAGATTTCGATCAACTCTCGATCTCCGCGTAGTTTACTTGTAGCTCGAGTCTGGTGTGTGTGGGCTCCTCTCCAAAACGAAGGGTGGTCGAAAATCTTGCAGGCTTCAGATAGAATCTCTTTTGAGAGGACGTTCTGGCTAGTAGGTTGTGCTATTCATCATATTTGAAGAATAAACTTCGTCGTTCAGAAAAGCTATTTCGGAATATTTTCAGTCATGTAATTTTTGCATGCCGATCTTGCTAGAGCAGAGACTGACTTCAACTGATCCAGCATGCAAGCAGCACTCGATTTGTGTTTTTGGAGAGGATGGGTGACAAGATTACGGAGTCAGAAGTGGACATCGTCGACGATGCAGAGACGAAAATATAATGAAGATGGAAATGAAAATATGTTCATTTCCAAGAAGGTACTGAGTACATCAAGCACCTTCGTGTGTGTAGCACTGTCTTTCTTGTGGAAGACTCCACAGAAAAACAATGTCCAGCTTGTTGAAACTGAAACTGCCTCTCAGTTGAAGTCGTTCAGGAAGACATCTATTCAAGACATCATTGATCCATTCTCAAGGACCATCGTAAGAAATTAAATCAAGTCATGTTTATCGATAAGAATGGCGAACTAGACCAGAGAAGTGTGAGTGTCTTGTTTTGACTGCAGGAAACTGTATTTCAATATTCTGGCTCAACGTAGTGCTTACGCAGTTTACTGCTTCGAACACATCTTCATTTCTTCTCCCAAAATAACTCTGTAAAATTTATTGATGCAACATTATGCATCATGGTCTTTCTCGTTGTGCTGCTATAACGTGTATAAGTACATGCATACGAGTACTGTGTACCGTTTACTGTCTCCTTGTCAGTGTTTTTGGGCGATCCTCCACACCTTCATTTGTCTTCCAATTAGGGGTGAAACAATTATACCGAGTACTCGAGTACTCGCTCGGTTTTTTCAAAAATAATCGTACTCGGAATGAATCAGAGTACTCGTTCATACATGGTACATGCATTTACTACAGAAATCTGCAGTTTCAGGGCAGCAGTCGGCAGATGGTGATGTGCAGACTGTGTGGTGAACATTTGTTCACGAGTAGAGAGAGCCCAAATGACCCACCAACCAATATACTCGAGAAAAATGACTGCTACTCGGTTCAATCAGGGTTGTATCATGTTATTTTAAAGCCCTTGGTGTACAATTTTTAGGAGATGAAAACTACTCGAATACTCGAATATTCGATCGGATAAAATCAGAGTACTCGAACTCGGGATCCCAGTGCCAACTTTCACCCCTACTTCCAATTATTAATTTTATAGAAATATTCACTCACTTCAACTTCTTTTGATTGCTGGTGCGAATGTAGCCTGCGATGCCTGCTTGTTAGTGAGAGTACACCAGACATGTATTGATGTGTATGTCTGACGAGATGTTATTGAACTGGCATGCTGCTTTGCTTAGATAAGGTTTAGAATTGGGTGCTCAATGGCCTGGAGGAATTAATCATGTTTGCGATCAGTATCACCAAGAGTGCGGTTCTTCCGTCTACGCATCTCTTCTTGGCTTGTGGATTGGTTGAAAAGAGATAATAATTATAATAATACAGAAGTACTTGTGTCCAAGTGTCGTCGTGAAAACAAGTTCTACCTCCGTAACTTTGTCCGCAAGGTCACGTGAATCTAGCTGGTAGTCCCGCTGCCTATTGTGTGTGTGTGTGTGTGTGTGTGTGTGTGTGTGTGTGTGTGTGTGTGTGAGAGTAAGTGTGCGCGTGCATGTGTGAGTGTGTGTGTGTGTGTGTGTGTGTGTGTGTGTGTGTGTGTGTGTGTGCATGCGTGGGAAAGAGAGAGAGTGTGTGTGTGAGAGAGAGAGAGAGAGAGAGAGAGAGAGAGAGAGAATGTGTGTGTGTGAGATTTAGAGAATGTGTGTGTGTGTGTTTGTTTGTGCGTGCGTGGATGTGTGTGTGTGTGTGGATGTGTGTGTGTGTGTGTGTGTGTGTGTGTGTGTGTGTGTGTGTGTGTGTGTGTGTGTGTGTGTGTGTGTGTGTGTGTGTGTGTGTGTGTGTGTGTGTGTGTGTGGATGTGTGTGTATGTGTGTGTGTGTGTGGGTGTGTGGGTGTGGATGTATGTGTGTGTGTGTGTGTGTGTGTGTGTGTCTCAAACTCTCTCTTCTACTCCCCTCCTGTCTCGGGGGCGGGGTGGCCAAGCATTTGGCAGCTGTACACCAGGCCAGGTGTGTGTGTGGATGTGTGTGTGTGTGTCTCAAACTCTCTCTTCTACTCTCCCCCTGTCTCGGGGGCGGCGTGGCTAAGCATTTGGCAGCTGTACACCGGGCCAGGTGTGTGTGTGTGTGATGTAGAGAATGAATGACATATGTGCGTGTGTGTGAGAGAGAGAGATTTAGAGTATGAGTGTGTGTGCGTGCGCGTGTGAGTGTATGTGAGAAAAGGGAGAGAGTGTGGGTGTATGTGTGTGTAATGGTGTGGGCATGTGTGGTCCCCAGCTCTATACTATGTCATTCACGCTGGAACTGCTGCTGCATAGCCCCAAGTCTGAAGACTTGGCAACTTTACGCCTGCACCTGACTCTTGCACTATGATACCCGTCGCCTATGATACCCCTCAGAATTTCCCACCTTGCTCCCTCTTATGTTCAGGCTGCCCGTTTGGGAGCCATCAGTTGCCTGACGATCGTAGTAATACGTGAAACTCAGAGTTGTGACAAAGCCTCCAATCTCTCTTGTAATACAGAAATACCTATATTCTGCCTGTGACTACTCACAGAGAAAGAGTGGTCACAACTGTACATTCCGCATGTAACTGTTCGCATGGAATTATAGTGGTCACAACTGCATTCTGTGACCGCTCATAGGGAATTATAGTTTCCACAACAAATCCTACAGTACGAAGCACCCTGCGAGCAGTCACGAACTGTGTACTTTACACATGTACATGTATGGTGATTTGTGACTGGTCATGGGGCATTGTGACTGGTAAACTAATTTGTGACTGGTCATGGGGGGTTTGTGACTGTTTGACTGGTCACGGGGACCGTGATTGGTCACGGGGCCTTGACTGGTCACTGAGTCCTACATATATCACCAGCGATTGCAGGTCAGCCTCCCGGCAAGTTCACCTCGCATCAGGCGCAGACGTCCATTGGACGTCAGGCAGCGCAGACCTCCGGGATGACAAGCGCAACACCAAAAAGTCACAACTCCTATGCTTCTGCAGTTTCTTCTCCTTCCTATCTTGACAGTATCCTTGCTGATAGCAGAAGTATGGATACCGCTGATCATGTGGCCAAGCATGTATCCACACCTACTGAGGAGTATGCAGCCAAACAGGATAATTGGAGCGCTGATACTCACACACAAGTGGAAGAATCACAGGCCGAGAATGGACAGGGGCAATTGCACGTTCAAGCGCTGAATCAACGGCAAAATCTGGGCTCAGACCAAGCCAGCAAGCAAATGGTGGTTGATATGTTCGAGTGGACAACCTGCACGTTGGAAATCTTGGAGCGGCTGGAGTACCCAGAGCAGTTTGAGAGGGAGCAGATTCCACTCTCACCGGAAGCAGAAAAAATGCTTGACAGGCGGACCAAGGGTGGAGAAGCCATTTCTGTCAAAGGGGTAAGCCGCCACTTATGAAAGTTTTAGCTCTCTGCTATTCCAAGTTCCAAGCCTTGATTTGTGGGTGGTGGCGTTGTGGCGTTCCTACAAACGCGAAAAAACCCAACAACTACATGTAGTTCATCTGATCCCAGCACGAACCGTGAATTGTTTTCCTTCAAATGTTTCCAACTTTAATAGACAGCATTCAGTTGCATTCCCTGCTTTGTTAGATTTTAAATGGCTGCCACGTGACAGTGTAGGTAAATTGACTGTGCACTTTCTTTCCCTCGTCCTCTGTTTTAAGCTTAGAAAGTGGCAGCCTTAGGCCATGTAACAATTGTCCCCAATTTAGCCTCCAGTCCATCGCCACAGCAGTAGTTTATGATAGATGGACCCAGCTATATACGGTAGTGTGCGAGCATGAGCCACCTTCTTGTAGTAGCCATCTGAGCTATTTTCTTGTACAACTAAGGGTAGTAACTTGCACGCTAGACATTCCATGCGAGTCAATGAGAGCTTTCGAGAAACGGCTACAGACAATGACGTACTTTCCGTACTAGTGAGACCATCCCTGATCACTGATTCTTACCAAGGCTAAATTTGGGTCCGACTGTAGGTATGGATGTAGCACTGTGCAATAGTTGCTGTCTTACTCCTAGTATGAAAGTCTCAGTAAAAACATTTACTTCATTCTCCTTTTCCCTTTTCTCACTTTGTATTTCAGACTGTCGACGATGCCAACATTTATATTCTTCTGATGTCGATGTAAGTCAGCAGCTGTAATCCAGCTATCCGTGACCAGGTGAAAATCGAGCTGAAAGAGAGCCTTGCCCACTGGCAGGAAACTGGCGTGGAGCTGAAGAGCAACGTGTCCAAAGACCTCATCAAGCAGCTGTTTCTCGCTCTGGACGGCAAACGGCCGGAAGAAATTGTGCCAGCCTACTCACAACCATTAGTATTTGATGATACAGTCGACGCTGCTTCATTCTCCAAGACAATGTCAACTGTCTTCGGAGCATAGCAGAGGGGAGCGCACAGAACAGACCAGCTAGAGAGATCATTCCGTGAGGATCCTAACAACAAGGCCAGAAAGCCAAACCTCAGGAAGAATACCCAATACGACGACTTCAAATGACCGATTGCCATCCTACTTTAAAGGGGAACTCCGGTCCAAAATCACCCCCATTTTTTATTGCGGAATCCATTAGAGTATGTCGTAAGTGGTAGAATGGCGAAAACCGGAAGCTTCTACGACAAGGATAACATACCTAAATTACCAATTGCAATTTTCCATATTTGGCACGAGGGGGCCCCCTCCAACCCTGTGACGTAAAAGGTTCTCAGCCCGGTCCACTCAGATGAAATTTTCAAATAATTGAAGCAAGAATGAAAAGTCCTTGGCCATTGTTGAAGTGCTTGTTGTTCTGTGCCATGCCCGATTTATTGTCACGACTCGCTGCTGCGTCTCTGGATGCGACAATGTCACGAAGAAAGAGGCGCCTGCGGGCTGTCGTAGCATGGCTTTCCTCTGGCTGACGCGAACCTGACGACAGCTTGGCTATGGAGAGTATGTTGGAAGGATTTTTCTCCGACGAAAAATAATCGTGTCTGCACTGAGCATTTCACTGAGATGTGCTATGAAAGAGATTTCCAACAAGAGTTTGCACAAAGCATTGGTGGCTATAAGCAGAAGAAGCAGCGACGCTTGAAGCCAGGGTCTCTGCCATCCTGAAACTTGGCGGTGCATGTCATACTAATAGTTAGTAGCTCCTCTACCTCTGCTGCCAGCAAAAGCAGACCATCTTCGATTTACTTCCAGGAACGTGAACACGATGAGGTAAGTGAACGGCATGATTTTGTGCCGTCCAGAACGTAGCTCTAAACGACTACAGTCCTACTCAAAGTCCTCTACTCAAAATCCTAGTCAGTGAAGTCGAGAATTGATGTAATGTTCATGGAACGTTATCATGTGTGTTATTTCGGTTCTCTTTATCTGTAAGTTTCCATTGCGTTACTTTCCGGTTGCAGCTACACTGCCACAAATACAAGGTACAGTATAGTGATTTGTATCATTTACCATTCCTTGGCCTTGTATTATTATAAGAAATATAAGGTACTTTTCAAATTTCGCAACCTGACGGCATGTATTTGAGGAGAGAGCATGGCTGACACGGGGTTCAGACCAGCACAAAATCCTGGAGAGCATCGTCATGGGCAAGACGTTGCTCAACGATATGAAGCAGCTCACCAAGTTCTGCCATACAGGCAGTCTGGAAAATTTCCATGCTGTCATACTGAAGTGGGCACCAAAACGTGTCCACTTTTCGTACAATGGCATGAGAGCACGGGTACAGTTGGCATGTCTGTCCCACAATGCCAATATAGGGAGAGCGCACGCCAAAACCAAGGAGGGTGTGCTCAGGTACAGGCTGGAATACACCAAGAGCACAAAGCACAGGGTGGCCAAGAAGCTGCACGACAACGTCCTGCAACTTCTTGAAGGACCTGTTGAACGATGTGCATACAACCATTCTCGGCATTCGCAACGGCACACGGCACCGGCACAACCCCATGCTCCCGAACACAGTACAGTCTTGTGCCATTGTATCTGTCAACTTTACCAGATTGTTCATGCAGCTGCATTGGTGCAAAGCATGCGCCCACCCGAAAACACAAATATTGCCCGAGTCAAGAATAATAATATTATAAATCGTGTCTGTCAACTGTTTTCTACATTCTGCATGCACATGTACCAATGATTATGTGAACGTCAACCAGGCCAAGAAGCATTATCATGAGAAAAGCCTCTTTTACGGGCAAAGCAAATGTATATCATTACATTATGTAAAGTGAACAGGGGAAATCAACACAAAACCAACCGGAAAATGATGAAACACAAAAGCAGTCAAGGAAGTAAATCAATACAAAAGCAAGCAATGAACACAGAGTAATAAAAGGGGAAAAACCAAATAGCATTATATTAAGTTGAGGCCAAAGGCAGCACCCTACTCCGCCTGGCGGCACTGGGCCAGAAATGAGTTCGGCTGTCGCCTCTTGCCGTACGAACCGCGGCAACCGCGGAAGCAGGTGACTGCCCAGAAGCATTATCATCATCATCATCATCATCATCATCATCATCATCATCATCATCATCATCATCATGTGACCAAGCCGCTTTTACGGGCAACAATATTATGAATATAAAACGCAAGGTGCTGTAAGAGCAATTTTCTGAAAATAATTTTAAAACACGAAATATAGAAATGCATTATCACACCGTAGCCACTTTTATGGGCAAATTCCAATACAAGGCAAATAAAAAAACGAGGATGAAGTTAACCTTTTAACCCAAAGAAAAGACAAAAGATGTCAACAATAGAACTACAAATATAAAAAACAAACATCAGGCCATAAAAACTACCATCATCATGTGACCAAGCCGCTTTTACGGGCAACAATATTATGAATATAAAACGCAAGGTATTGTAAGAGCAATTTTTCTGAAATTAATGTTAGAACACGAAATATAAAAATGCATTATCACACCGGGCCGTAGCCACTTTTATGGGAAAATTCCAATACAAGGCAATAAGAAAACGAGGATGAAGTTAACCTTTTAACCCAAAGAAAAGACAAAAGATGTCAACAATAGAACTACAAATATAAAAAACAAACATCAGGTCATAAAAACTACTTTAAAACATAACCAAATGACAGCAAAGCGTGGAGAATGAGATTGACTTACAAAACAAAAGTAGTCCTACTATGCTTACAAAACAGAATCTACCTACACCACTAAGGAAGAAACATTAAATGATTGCAGTCTCACAAACACCGGCCTCTATCTAACGACCCATCAAACAATAACTCCTGAAATTCTTGACTGACTTTTTCTGGTAGGAGCTACGGCAGCCACGAAAACAGGTCACTGCCCAACGGAGTAAAGTGAACGAGAGCAGGCACCGCAATCGACCCATAACCAGCGAGTAGGCCAAGTCACTGTGTTTATCGACATACTGGGCTGCAAGACACTTGAGAAAGCGGTCTGCCTCCCGGCCACACATGCCATTCGTGGCGAAAACCAACGGGGTGAACGTGCCTCTACTACCATCATCATCATCATCATCATCATCATCATCATGTGACCAAGCCGCTTTTACGGGCAACAATATTATGAATATAAAACGCAAGGTATTGTAAGAGCAATTTTCTGAAAATAATGTTAAAAATGTCTCTTTCCCTCAAACCAGTCAGTATTTTACGACTTGGGGCTCCCCGCGTGCTAGTTTGTACGTGAAGTGTGTGGGTTACAGTGAGGGCTGCGTCCCACCCGCCTGTGTGGATTCACAGGAAGTGTGAGTTACGAAGTCTGAAGAAAATGTTGAACGGCCTCTGTTGGGATGACGACTACACCAAAACTCAGTGGTTAGAGCATCGCTGGCTACAAGCGAGGGTCCCTGGTTCGAGTCCTGGTGGTGACAGTCAATTTTTTCTTCAGACTTTTCCCGTTTGTCTCTTTCCCTCAAACCAGTCAGAATGTTAAAACACGAAATAATTTATAGAAATGCATTATCACACCGTAGCCACTTTTATGGGCAAATTCCAATACAAGGCAATAGGAAAACGAGGATGAAGTTAACCTTTTAACCCAAAGAAAAGACAAAAGATGTCAACAATAGAACTACAAATATAAAAAACAAACATCAGGTCATAAAAACTACTTTAAAACATAACCAAATGACAGCAAAGCGTGGAGAATGAGATTGACTTACAAAACAAAAGTAGTCCTACTATGCTTACAAAACAGAATCTACCTACACCACTAAGGAAGAAACATTAAATGATTGCAGTCTCACAAACACCGGCCTCTATCTAACGACCCATCAAACAATAACTCCTGAAATTCTTGACTGACTTTTTCTGGTAGGAGCTACGGCAGCCGCGAAAACAGGTCACTGCCCAACGGAGTAAAGTGAACGAGAGCAGGCACCGCAATCGACCCATAACCAGCGAGTAGGCCAAGTCACTGTGTTTATCGACATACTGGGCTGCAAGACACTTGAGAAAGCGGTCTGCCTCCCGGCCACACATGCCATTCGTGGCGAAAACCAACGGGGTGAATGTGCCTCGGTCTATATTCACAACACGCGCTCCGTATTCCCGCTTTTTCATGCCTTCATGCTTTTGGAGATGGCGCTGGACTTCTGGACGCGACAGCAGGTTTGGCTTTGGGTGAGTCACCCGAACATCAAAAAAAGCCTCCTGCTGCGTGGACCAGAAACCCCGCGCCCTCACATCGAGGCGAGCTTCGGATTTCCTGTTGGCTGTACGATGGGGAAGATCCTCCCCATCAAATGGCGCTAGCACCGGCTCCACCTCCACGTCAGGCAATACCTCCGACAGTACACCCGCCAGCAAATCGCGAACATCATTATGGCGTGCGATGGTGTAGCCGCCAGTAGGACAAGCCATTGCATGCTCAGTGCTTAGAGTTGCTCCACAAACACAAGTCTCAGGGAGGCCATCCAGCTCCAAACCGTATCGGAAGCAGAGAGCATCCCGGAAATCAGATTTATTGAGTATGGTTACTGGCTGATTGTATGACGGTTGGGCGGTCAGCCAGCTGGAGGTGCCTTTCTCACCCGCTGTTTCTAACAGTAGCCGCTGGCACGGAGACAGTCCAGGGCCAATCTCTGCCTGCACACCACGCGAAATCTGGTCCCGCTGTGCTCTCACCCGGCGCAGCCCAGCACGCACCGCAGCAACAGCCTCAGCGACACCACACGGACCACTAGGATTTGTCTCGCCAGGCTCTTCGACGCCTAATCCCACGGCAACAGGCCCCGCACGCAGCGCAGAGAACGATCCGGCATCAGGTAGTTGGTCAAGATCAGGCGGAGGCGGACCCGCAGGTGGAGGCGACAACGCGCCAGCATAATCAGGCGGAGGCGGTCGCACATGTGGCTGGTCTAGACCAGGCGGAGGCAGCGACGCACGAGCACAGTCAGGCAGAGGCGGTTCCGCAGGCGGAGGCAGTGACACGGCAGCACGGTCAGGCGAAGGCAGTCGCACCGGCGGTTGGTCTAAGCCAGGTAGGGGCCGTCCCACAGGTGGAGGCAGCGACGCACCAGCACAGTCAGGCGGAGGTGGCCGCGGAGGCCGAGGCAGCGACGCATCAGCACAGGCAGGCAAAGGCGACCCAGCAGGCAGAGGCGGTGACATATTAGCACAATGATGCGGGGGTAGTCCCATAGGTGGTTGGTTAATATCACGCAGAGGCGGTCCCGCAGGCGGAGGCAGTGATGCACCAGCACAGTCAGGCGAAGGCGATGATAGCGCAAGCTGAACCAGAGGATCAGTGGCACTGACAGAGGCCTGATGTTCCCCAGCCGCCGTCTTCGACAATATGGGGACGGCGAGGCCCCCATGCCGGACAGGCAAAGCCATTAGCCGACGTTGGTGGCTGGCCTGCGCAATCATCATCATCATCATCATCATCATCATCATCATCATCATCATCATGTGGCCAAGCCGCTTTTACGGGCAACAATATTATGAATATGAAACGCAAGGTATTGTAAGAGCAATTTTCTGAAAATAATGTTAAAACACGAAATAATTTATAGAAATGCATTATCACACCGTAGCCACTTTTATGGGCAAATTCCAATACAAGGCAATAGGAACACGAGGATGAAGTTAACCTTTTAAAACCCAAAGAAAAGACAAAAGATGTCAACAATAGAACTACAAATATAAAAAACAAACATCAGGTCATAAAAACTACTTTAAAACATAACCAAAAGACAGCAAAGCGTGGAGAATGAGATTGACTTACAAAACAAAAGTAGTCCTACTATGCTTACAAAACAGAATCTACCTACACCACTAAGGAAGAAACATTAAATGATTGCAGTCTCACAAACACCGGCCTCTATCTAACGACCCATCAAACAATAGCTCCTGAAATTCTTGACTGACTTTTTCTGGTAGGAGCTACGGCAGCCGCGAAAACAGGTCACTGCCCAACGGAGTAAAGTGAACGAGAGCAGGCACCGCAATCGACCCATAACCAGCGAGTAGGCCAAGTCACTGTGTTTATCGACATACTGGGCTGCAAGACACTTGAGAAAGCGGTCTGCCTCCCGGCCACACATGCCATTCGTGGCGAAAACCAACGGGGTGAATGTGCCTCTGTCTATATTCACAACACGCGCTCCGTATTCCCGCTTTTTCATGCCTTCATGCTTTTGGAGATGGCGCTGGACTTCTGGACGCGACAGCAGGTTTGGCTTTGGGTGAGTCACCCGAACATCAAAGAAAGCCTCCTGCTGCCTGGACCAGAAACCCCGCGCCCTCACATCGAGGCGAGCTTCGGATTTCCTGTTGGCTGTACGATGGGGAAGATCCTCCCCATCAAATGGCGCTAGCACCGGCTCCACCTCCACGTCAGGCAATACCTCCGACAGTACACCCGCCAGCAAATCGCGAACATCATTATGGCGTGCGATGGTGTAGCCGCCAGTAGGACAAGCCATTGCATGCTCAGTGGTTAGAGTTGCTCCACAAACACAAGTCTCAGGGAGGCCATCCAGCTCCAAACCGTATCGGAAGCAGAGAGCATCCCGGAAATCAGATTTATTGAGTATGGTTACTGGCTGATTGTATGACGGTTGGGCGGTCAGCCAGCTGGAGGTGCCTTTCTCACCCGCTGTTTCTAACAGTAGCCGCTGGCACGGAGACAGTCCAGGGCCAATCTCTGCCTGCACACCACGCGAAATCTGGTCCCGCTGTGCTCTCACCCGGCGCAGCCCAGCACGCACCGCAGCAACAGCCTCAGCGACACCACACGGACCACTAGGATTAGTCTCGCCAGGCTCTTCGACGCCTAATCATCATCATCATCATCATCATCATCATCGATCTTTGCGTTGGATTCATTTAAACTATTATTTGTGTAGGGTTCCACTCCTTCATCTTGGGAAATTGTGTTTTGTTTGCCCAAAGAAGTGGCTTCATAATCATCAAAAAAAAAAAAAATCATCATCATCATCATCATAAAAAAAAAAAATAAAAAAAAAAATCATCATCATCATCATCATGTCCAGCTGCTTCCTCAAAGCCCCGGTGCGCATCTGCATTGGCTTCTGGGTACAGTTGCTTTATCCTTGCTACCACACAAGACGGTATCACACGTCGCTGCTTGCGTCCAAAGTATCCATGGGTGAACCATGTGTATTGTCTATACGCCACATGTCTCCAAATCCTGCACAAAACAGTTGGAGAGATGTAGATACACATACCACGAGTGTCTTCATGATTGTGTAAAAGTAAATAGTTTCAGTGTAAATAGTTTCGGATTCGAATTAATATTTCTATGGGCTACTATACTAAAGACACTTTGGCCTTTTTTCAAATTTACATCACTTTTAAACACAGTTGAAACACTTACAGTGCCAGGAATAGTATGAATGAAAGACATCGTTGTACCAGTATAATTATATTGGCATGGGTGCAATAGAACTTCATGATTGTGTGATGAAAGTTGGTGAATTTGAATACTGTACACAAAATCATTGCACAATACTTCCCATCTACTTTGTACCGGTAAATGAAACATGGAAAGAAAGGAAATAATGAAACCGATTTAGCGAATCCTCACCTGTTTGACCACGGTCCACACCTTGCCCGAAATTCTTCGAAGGAAAGCAATGCCACCTCGAGCACTGATTTTTGCAGGCAAACAACAGCAAACTCTGAGTGCTGCGTGACGCACTGCAGCCCTTCCTGCTCGCCGCGTTTACTGAAAGCTGCAGGAACCTCCTAGCAACAAGTCGACTCGACCTCGCTCCACATCAGGCTGCATTGTCCGCAACGGCATCAAGCAGTGCTTCTCACGCGAGCACTTGCAACCAAAGCGTTCTCTTCACGTTCATCTGTTTTGTAGTCTCAGAAATATTACTTGTAGACAGTTTCGCAGACGCTGATGCGCGCTTCGGCTAAAAGGCCTCGGTGTTGTTGAATCCGAAGTGGCGTCCACCTCCACACCTCCCGTGGTCTCCTCTTCCTCCAACATGATGATCGAATGAATACTAGTACAAGGGTTGTTGATTGAAGAAAAAACAGTGAATACCTTTTTCAAAATTTCTGCAGGTCTACCATTTGAATAAAAAAATTTGGAGGTCACTGAGAACGTTTTACGTCACAGGGTGGGCGGGGGCCCCCTCGTGCCAAATATGGAAAATTGCAATTGGTAATTTAGGTATGTTATCCTTGTCGTAGAAGCTTCCGGTTTTCGCCATTCTACCACTTACGACATACTCTAATGGATTCCGCAACAAAAAATGGGGGTGATTTTGGACCGGAGTTCTACTAGGAAAACATGAACTCCTTGAAGAACACTCAACAATGTGCTGTGTAGCAAATAGGTAGGGACTAGGTTCTGTGCCACTGTCTCTTATTTCATGTCATGTCACGATTGCAAATAGCGCCAGTAGGTATGGAATACGCTATGTGCCACAGCTTTGTGTTTTGGACTTGGGTTCACTAACTTTTTTGTTTGGCATTGAACAGTTTTTGGTTTGCATTGCACTGTTTTTGGGTTGCTTTTGATACAAACACCGTCTGCATCTTTGACAACCCTCTTCAAGCGCAATATTTCAAACGTCGCTGTTGGCATAGGGATGACATTTTTGCAATCATCCGGTGAGATCCGCATCTATTCGACGGTGTAAAACTAAAAAGCTATAGGTTGTCAGTCTTAAAATGGAAATTTGATTGCAAACTGTTGAAGTGATGGATGCGGGCGCCGCTCTCTCCCAATCAATACGAGCACAGTGATAATGATGATGATGATCCAAAAGCCTCTTTTACGGGCAACAAAACACAATTTGCCAAGATGAAGGATGCTAACACAAATGAAGAGAATAATTGTATGAAGGAAAAAGAAAGAAAAAGAAGGAAAAAAGAACTTCAATAAGCCAACCTCAACAATCAGCACTACGGAAGAAAACCAGGCGGAATGCCCAAAACCAACATGGAACGAATCCAATCATAGTACAAGTAACTTCAGACAAGAACAATACAAAATCCAGACCTCTGAATGTGATGTAAACTGTCATTGTCTCTCAGCCACTCACAGGCGGCCCTCAGCAGATGATGATAATGATGATGATGATGATGATTTTGATAAAAACGATTCAAAGACTCTCAATTATTTTGTAATACTTGATGTATAGATATAAGAATAATAACAATAGTTACACTTTCACACCAAACTAGCTCGGTGCAGCACCAATCACGGCAGGGGAACCCGACCCTCCACCATCGCCAACTCACGAAGCATGTGAACTAGACGGTGACGGGCCGACCGAGCACCCCTGACACACAACACAGATGATGATGATGATGATGATGATTATTTTTTTTTTTTTTTTTTTGATGATGATGAAGCCACTTCTTTGGGCAAACAAAACACAATTTCCCAAGATGAAGGAGTGGAACCCTACACAAATAATAGTTTAAATGAATCCAACGCAAAGATCGTTTTTCCATGAAATACAACAATTGAACACAATTACATGCTTAAATGCATGAAAGCAACAAAACAGCAACAAAAGGGTAAGCGCCATACCAATCCCGCATGCACAGTCAGGACACAGCACGATACTTAACAAACTAGACCTGACTCGGCCACGGCAATCGAGACATCATGAAAACATCTCGCCGGATGGTGGTACCGTGACCGAGCCCCACGTATGCACAACACAGCAGCACGCAGCAAAGCAAAAGACAGCCGACAGCGGAGTAAACCAATGACCTGGGAATAGTGAGATCCCGATGACTCGGCCTGCATCTGGCACAGTCTCTTGAGGAACACATTGCACAGCCTCCCACAACCACCATGCACAGAGAACACGAGAGGTGTGAAAGCGGCTCTTTCTACATTTGTGACTCTTGGCCCATATTCGTTCCACTTACGCCGCTCGTGCTGCTGGTACAATGCAGGAAGGGTTCTGGACCCGTAGGAAGGAGCATCTGGGCAAAATACCCTTACATCAAAAAAAATGATGATGATGATGATGATGATGATGATGATGATGATGATGCCCGTTTGTCTTTCTGCTTGCTGCGATGGGCAGTCACCTGCTTCCGCGGTTGCCGCGGTTCGTACGGCAAGAGGCGACAGCCGAACTCATTTCTGGCCCAGTGCCGCCAGGCGGAGTAGGGTGCTGCCTTTGGCCTCAACTTAATATAATGCTATTTGGTTTTTCCCCTTTTATTACTCTGTGTTCATTGCTTGCTTTTGTATTGATTTACTTCCTTGACTGCTTTTGTGTTTCATCATTTTCCGGTTGGTTTTGTGTTGATTTCCCCTGTTCACTTTACATAATGTAATGATATACATTTGCTTTGCCCGTAAAAGAGGCTTTTCTCATGATGATGATGATGATGATGATGATGATGATGATGATGATCCTCGGCCATCCCGGGTTTCGGCACCACGTTGTTGTGGAATTATCCACCACCAGACCAGCGCAAGGATATAAGTTGGACTATAATTATTAATTTCAATTCCAAAATGCACAAGAAGTTTACAGAAGAAAAAAGCACGACCTCGACCAGGCCAGAAGCAAGAAGAACTAAAACACAAGATATTGAAAACCCTTCTCCTCAACAAGCTGCATCACGTACAACGGAAAACAACTGGCTGCACCAGCGCGTGCATCAGCGCGTGCACCAGCGCGTGTACCAGCACTGCACCAACGTGTGCACCAGCGAAATCAATATCGAAAGTACGTATCAATCATTACATTACGTACAACATGCGCAAGAGGGTTACTCTACTTCACCTCTCCCCCTGGTGGTATGCAAAAGAAAATACCACCACAAATACTAAATAGCGCCACAAAGCAAAACTAACGGAAGCGCTGAGGGGGTGCAAGCGAACCACGCTGACAGAGGCCATATGGGCGAAACTGATACGGAGCAGGATCATCGGCAGGGGTTCGAAGCGGCACATAATTAGGATCACGGGGATCAAACCGAGACCCAGCATCAGGGACAGCACCAGGAGCAGGCACATCAATAACAGCATCTGCAGCAGGTACTTGTGCAGCGCCGTCTCCAGATTATCACTGATCTCGTCGCTGTCACGGGCTTGACGGTCAAGGTCCAGTGGATCAGCAGTCAGCAGAACAAGGCGGATCAATTGACCCGTGTTCCCAGCAGCTGGATCCGATGTGGCAAGACGCTCCTTGCTCGGACTGCACCGTCCGTCACCGCTGCGGTGGTGACCGTTGGTCCATTCTCATTGGACAGAGTATCTGCTGCTCAGAATGCAGATCCTCGGATTGTTTCGACTCGCCAGCAAGTCATCAATGGTGACCCAGTTACTGATCCTGCGTTTGTCAAGGTCAAGTCACAGCTCGTAGTCCATGATGGTATGCTGTGTCGAAGTGTGAAGTTGCCGCCCAATGATGCAGTCGTCATTCCTGTTATTCCTAGTTCACTCGAGTCCGATGTCGTTCGTGCTGCTCATGTGAACTGTGGTCATGCGTCTTGGGAGGGTACATGGCGCTTCCTCCGCTCGAAGTGCTATTTCCCGAACATGGCTGCCCAATGTCAGCAGTTTGTGCGCCACTGTTCGCCGTGTGCTGCTGGTGGTGAGAAAGTGGTGGATGTTGAACTGCTGAAGCGTGATGTTGGTGCTGCAGATGCTGTTGCGGATGTGCCTGCTGCAGATGCTGTTGCTGATGTGCCTGCTGCAGATGCTGTTATTGTTGTGCCTGCTGCAGGCCGCTGACGCGAACACGAGACACATTGCCAAGCACCGATTGCAACCAAGCAGCCACAGTCTTGGAATCGGTGAATAGCGTGAGCTCCTTCACTTGCCACTGCACGGCAAGGTTCAATCCCTTGATCACGGCGTCAAGCTCAGCGATGTTAATGTGTCGCCGGTCGTCCTTCTGCCGCAGCCAGCAGCCATCCTCGACGATCATACCATCGGCCTGAATGACAGCACCATGTGCGATGTCCGAAGCATCACACCACAACGACCACTGTGCGCCTTCAGGAACTGACCACACACCTTGCGCAGGGTCATCGGTCTGCAGACGGTGAATGACTTCCGCACAACAAGCGACGACTTCATGAGACACTGGATCATCCCATCCAGGCTGAAGGCTAGACAGACGCTTCAGATAACTGCACGCTGGGCGCAGCCAGGAGCCGACAGGATAGTGGCTGGTCAGCTTGCCACACCACTTGAAAATCTCGCGTCGTGTGATGGCATCGGGCTGACAGGTCGGCATGACGTCACCACGACGCTTCCACCTCACTTGGCCATCTGGCCATCCTCGTTACGAAGCCAGAGCACCTCGATCGAGCGAGAGAGGTGTTTGACGGTACCGGGGTGACTATATCAGCCGAAGGAGCCCGATACTTGGGCGGTGTGCTGGGATCGGCCAGGTATACCGAAGAATGTATATCCGCAAAGTCGCGTTGCTGGGCACAAGAACTCAAGTCTTTGGCTGGACTGGCGAGGACTCAGCCACACGCGGCATACGTGGTGTTAACCAAGGGTCTGGCTGGCCGGTGGCAATACCATCTCCGTGCCACACAGCACAGCCCTGAGGTTCTTCAGGTACCTGGCCAGGTTATCGATTCGGAGCTTTTGCCAGCTCTCCTGGGCCATGAGTTCGACCCCAATAGCTCACAGCGGGAGCTTCTCTCTCTGCCAACGAGATGTGGTGGTCTTGCTGTGCCGATTCTGCCTTCCCTGGCGCCTGTGGAGTATGCGGCCTCAACAAAGATCACTGAGCCGTTCGTGCGCCTGATTGTACCGCCAGATACATTAACGCCTCCAGAAGAGGCACCTGCTGCTCCATACCAGTCCTCCACACAGCCTCTGACCGTTGCGGGCGCGGAACAGCCTCACAACGTTCGGGGCCATTCTCCCGGGTTGATTTTATCGTCATCTCTACCCGATGATTTCCGCCTACATCCTGTACCACGGCCGGGGATCACTAGCCTGGATGACGCGGCCGGAGGCTCGGGCGCAGATGTTACCCTTGATGCCATCGGGGATGTTCGGCAGCGGGCACGTCAGTCACGTCAGCAGCGGCAAAAGAAACAGGATGAAAGAGTGGCACAGTTGCGCCCCATGCTACCGCCGGCGCAACAGCTTTTGTTGGAAACGGCTGGTGAGAAGGGTGTTTCAAATTGGTTATCCTCCATGCCGTCTTTCATAACGCCCAGTTCAATCCTGAACAAATCGGATTTTCGTGATGCTGTTTGTATTCGATATGGTTTGTCATTGGAGGGAGTGTCCAGTTCCTGTATTTGTGGGCAAGACATGACAATAGATCATGCCATGAGTTGCCCGGCGGGTGGTTACCCAATTGCAAGACATAACGAGATCCGGGACATTCTGTCAGAAGCTATTCGGGAAATACTACCAGATGTGGAGAAGGAGCCTCTTCTCAAGCCGTTCGAAGGAGAAACACTACCACATCGAACTGCGAACCGGTCTTTGGAGGCGCGTCTGGATATCAGGGCGCGGGGCTTCTGGACCCGGCAGCAGGATGCCTTTTTTGATGTACGGGTAACACACCCGAAGGCAAGCCTGCTGTCGCGTACAGACGTCCTGCGTCAGCTGAAGACCCATGAACAGGCCAAAAAGAGAGAATATTGTGCCCGTGTAAATATTGTAGAGAGAGCATCATTTACACCGTTAGTTTTTTCAACTTCAGGCATGTGTGGGCCAGAGGGGTCTCGTTTTTTGAAAAATTTGGTATCGCTTGTTGTTGAGAAAAATCCTGAGTTACATTATTCTGTAGTCATGGGACAACTTCGATCTGTATTGTCGCTGTGTTTGCTCCGCTGGTGTATTACCTGCATACGTGGTTCGCGGGCATCATACAAGCGCCAGCGCCACAGCTTTTTAACGAGCTGCCATACCCTTAGAGCACGTTGATGTGTACGGGTGTCTTATGTTTGTTCTTTTATTTTCCATTATGAGCCGGTCTTCTGCGATTGGTGGCCCCATGCCCCATGCTCATTGTGTTCAACTGCACTTTGCGTTCCTTTTTATATTGAGTTCCAGTGCACTTTGTGTTCATTTTCCTCTCTTTTTTCATTCTATTTGAATTTTGATGTATTGCGTTTTTGCTTGCCCGTAGAAGAGGCTGTTCAAATGATGATGATGATGATGATGATGATAATGATGATGATGATTTTTTTCAATTATTTAGTAATACTTGATGTATAGATACAAGAATAATAACAATAGTAACACTTTCCCACCAAACAAGCCCGGTGCAGCACCAATCACTGCAGGGGAACCCGACCCTCCACCATCGCCAACTCACGAAGCATGTGAACTGGACGGTGACGGGCCGACTGAGCACCCCTGACACACAACACAGCGGAATGATGATGATGATGATAATGATTGCTAGAGTCGATATACACGATGACTGCACTTGTATTGGTGATTGCATAAGGGCCAAAAAAATCCAATCTGAAGAGCAATGTCAATAAAGCCGCCCATAACGCTAAAAATCAAATCAATTCAGGAATATTCACTTCAATTCAAAGTTTAATAATAGCAATGAAAAGTATTAATGCCGCAGACATTACCACGCAACATGACAATTTGTTCAAGGTTTGGTTTTGTGTGTTTCCAAAATCGATTTTCACGCTCCGATCATCAGTGGAAATACGGAACTAAAAAGATCAAGGGAAAAACAAAGGTTAAAAATCCAAAGAAGTGTGACACATGACGGGTAACTTGTGGTAAGTATTACAAAAAGTGAGAACTAAAATAAAGAGTAAGTGTGACAAACGGGCATGAACAGTGCAGAAACACTCATGAACACAGGGTGCAAACTCACGAAAATAACCTAAGTGCTAAAACATGTTCTTTTTGCTTACACAAATCGGGCTTATGCGTACGAATACAAACAGCTTCAAGGACCTTCAACTGCTGGACATAACGGGCACGACACAGTACAGAGAAGTGGGAATCACTTACTTACCACAAGTTACCCGTCATGTGTCACACTTCTTTGGATTTTTAACCTTTGTTTTTCCCTTGATCTCTTTAGTTCCGTATTTCCACTGATGATCGGAGCGTGAAAATCGATTTTGGAAACACACAAAACCAAACCTTGAACAAATTGTCATGTTGCGTGGTAATGTCTGCGGCATTCATACTTTTCATTGCTATTATTTAACTTTTATCTCCACGTAGATTATTTGTCAATTCAAAGTCGTGACACATCCGGTAAAAAAACAGCAAGAAATAATATTTCGGTGCAAAAGAAGAAAAAAGGAAATAAGGGGTCGTCCGCAATTATCGAAAGTTTTTTCCAGTCCGTAGTAGCTTCAAATTTTTCCTCACCCACCCACCCACCCCCCCCCCAGTCCGTAATAAAATATTATTGATGGACACACAACCCAACACATATGGAACAAACTCAATCAGTGCTGGTCCATGAGTCATAGTGACATCATGTATTGGATTACAACTAAAAAGAATACATCCTTGTTCGTCGTCTTGGATAACTGCCACACGCAATTTATTGTTCTGTAATAATCAGAGTCACCAGCGGTTTTGAAAAAGGGCTGCTTCTTCACCGCCTTTCCAAACAACGTCGTCTGTCTGGACATAGTCAATAACAGTCGTCAGCGCCAGCGCTAGACGGAAGGACTTCAAAGGAGTGCATGGAAGACGGTACTCTGGACGAAGGAGACAGTGAAACTCAAAAATAGAAAGTGTCGACTCGCCGTCGAATGCGCCGAACTTTATGATCCCCGGCCCAGGAGCAGCCAAGGAAGCGCGCGCGGGGGCGCAGAAACTGCCAGAACTACAAAAAATATTTGTAGTAGACAGTTCGCGCGCAGCCGTGCGTGGAAAACAGGGGCTACACGTAGACGTACACGTGGCACGCGCACGTGTCATTTCGGAAGTTTTTCAATCCGTAACTGGCCTTGACCCACCCACCCACTTTCGAAGCTACTACGGATTGGAAAAAACTTTCGATAATTGCGGACGACCCCTAAAAAGCCGCTTCATTTTAAAGAACCAAATGAAGAAAAGCAAAGAAATACCCACATCAGCGATAAATTGCACCTTGAATTATAAACAAAAACATGACGCGTCCATTAGCATTGAGAACACTGCCATTAGCGAGGTTATACACACCACTGTTACATCCGTCCCTCAGCCATGGCTAGTGGGCGCAATGCATTTACCGGTCGATGGTATGCAGAGCGAGCCCCTCTGATGCACATAACTGCAGCTCGGAGGAGTGCAAACGACAGACGGCATCTGACATAGGCCATAACCTCGATGTAGGGCTTGCCATCATGCTGTGCCAGCATAGCGCATAATCGCTTCAAAAACCGCAAGCATTCTGGGGATGCACTGCCAGCCGTGGTGAAGACAAGCGGGGTAAAGTTACCACGGTCAACATTGACAATCCTTTCGCTGCACTGCAGCTTCTTCTGCCTCCAGTGCTGGAGAAGGAGGTCAGCGATGGGCTTCTTTGCGTACGAGGCGGCGTCAGGATGAAAGACTCGAATGTCAAGGAAAGTGTTCTGTGCCCTTGTCCAAAACCCACGTATGCGGACGTCAGATCGGGCATCATGTGCCGTGTTGGTGCTGGCAGCTCTGAAGACTTCGCCCTCCAGCGGCGCGAGCAATGGCTCCACAGAAACGTCAGGGCACACCTCCGTGACTAAGTCCGCTATCATATCTCGTACCTCGTTATGTCTAATGGTAGGGAAGCCCCCGGTTGGGCAGCACATCGCATGAGCCGCGGTGAAATCCCGGCCACACACGCATTTCCCCGGGACATCCCTCAGAGGCCATCCGTACCTCAGCGCAATGGCATCGCGGAAGTCGCACTTGGACAGACTGAAGCCGTGCTCACGCAGCGGAAGGGTGTGGAGCCAGCTCGATACACCCTTGGCCGAAAGGTGTTCCAACTGGCGGGCGGCAAGCGGAGTAAGTGTTTCCTTGGCGCTCATATACCGCTGTTCGTCATGTTTTAGCCGTTCCGCCAGAGCTGCTGACTTGGCTCGCTGGGCTGAATGAATTGCATGCTCTATCGATATCGAGGGCCTGGACCGGTCATTCTGGTCGAGTATCTCCAGAGTTTGATCTAATGTGATTTTCCTCGACGTCTCCAGAGCCCCATTAGCCATTTGAGACAGGGATGGCACGGCAAAGCCACCCAGGCGTGTGGGAAGCTGAAGAACAGCCCATTCGTTGTCCGAAAATGCCTCCCTGCCAGTTACCGCAGGTATCAATACCGTGCGGATCATGTCATCCATCTGAGAGAGGCAATCGGCTTGAAAAGGTACTGTTCTGAGGAGGTAGGTCCACCAGCCCCTGATGATGATGATGATGATGATGATGATGATGATGATGATGATGATGATGATGATGATGATGTGGGAAGGCCTCTTTTACGGGCAAAGCAAAGCACAATCATCACCATGTATCAGTACAGTGAGTAGTTAAACCCAACACGAATAAAAAAGGTGAAATGGAATAAAAACATTATTTGTAAAAAATAAATAAATAAAAATTAAAATTCAATATCGAACACGAATAAAATAAAATAAAAATATGTAAAAAATAAACAATATCGAACACGGAATTAATTCCGGAACTATCTACTCAACCAATTCATAATGCAATACCCGCACACTGCGTCAGTGATGGAACTCCGCTACCCGATCAACATGCAGAGACCACTCAATCACATGCTTATAAGCCGCTCTCCACAATGGCCAACTCCCTCATCGCATTAACTGATGATGATGATGATGATGATAATGATTTTTTTTACAGTGTTAGGGAAGGCCTCTTTTACGGGCAAAGCAAAATGATGATGATGAGGGTAATGATGATTGATCCCACCTTCCAACCCGGCAAATATTTTGATTTTGATAAAAACGATTCAAAGCCTCTCAATTATTTAGTAATACTTGATTTTTTTTTTTTTACTACGTTCACATAACCAGCTCGAAAAGAATAAGGAAAGACAATGGTACGGAGACTAGGCCAAACGTGACAACTAATGAGCAGGCGCTGCACCGAGACGCAGCAGTGATGGTGGGGCATTGATGACTCTGCCCACCTGAGGTCTCGGCGTCACGGCCAAAAACACGCACCGAAAACAATGAAAAAAGAAGAAGATAGAGCTGTACAGGTGAGAAAGATGCAAAAACCCAAGGCTTAACACGAGCGATTGTGGGGGAGAAACTGTCTTAGCGTCATACTATTCATAGGGAATCGACTGCCCAGAGCCAGTTTGTGCTGCGAAGATGGCGGTAAACATTCGTTTTGAATGATTGCATTCTCTTGCTGTGGGGAGGCTGGGATAGGAGAGCGGCAGGGAGGGAGTTCCAATCGCTGATGCTGCAGTGTGGGAACAAGCGCTTCAGTGCCAGCGGGGCAGATGCAGGCAGCTGGTGTTGGAGCTGGTGGTCATGGCCACTGACAGCACCGTGCTCGCTGCGAGTTCTGGGGTTGGTAGAGATGATGTGGCGCGGTGGCAACACAGAGAGCAGCTGCGGAGGACCAGGCAAGTAGTGCAGCTTGTACAGGCAGGCAAGCGAGGCAACAGTGCGTCGGATGGCCAGGCTGGGTAGGTGTGCCCCAGGGCCGATAGCATGAAGCGCGCGGCGCTGAACATTGTTCAGACGCTGGAGGTGACTCTGCGCAGCTCCCATCCATACAAGAGGCGCATACTCCATGACTGGTCGTACGAACGCCTTGTATACGGTCGTCCGGCCGGCGGGGGTGAGTATGTGGGCGGCTCTGTTTAGGACCCCAAGCCGTTGGCGTGCACGGGTGGCTACGGAGCGTAGGTGATCGCTGAAGGTCAACTAGGCGTCCACCTTCACACCAAGGAGGGTGATGGTGGTTGTCTCGGGCACCAGTGTGCCACCAAACAGGAGTGGGGGGAGATCTAAGCCGGTGCGTCTGAGGGTGGCTGTCATGGCTTGGGATTTGGTCGGTTCAAACATCACTTTCCATGTACGACCCCACTCGTGCAGTCGGGCAACGGACACCTGCAACGACTGCGCGGCGACTGTTGAGGTCTGCTGGGAGGTGACTAAGCTGTACAAAGTTGTATCATCAGCATAGGCTTCCAAGCTGGCGCCGTCAGCGAGAACATCTGGCGCGTCGTTGATGTATATATAAGAATAATAATGGTGGTTTAGCGTGTGCGCTAAGCCCTGTTAACGAACTTGGAACATCTAACACCCATACTTAGTCTGATGATCATGCATCTGATTATGATGTCATTGCTATACATGCGCATGCGCAGCGCGCGCCACTCTCCCACGCATGCATTCCAAATCTTGCTTTAGAGAGAGAGAAGGAGAAAAGAGAGACTCCTTTGTCACTTTTGCTTTCCGACGACTTGACTGTTCACTTCCTACATTTTCCTGCCTCAACGGACATGCCAAGAACACGGAGCACCTCACGGGGTGCAAGCGCTGCTGGCACTGACGCTGACGGTCCCCCAGCTCTCTACCCGTATCCGCAGCGGGCTGTGAATTCTGAGAATTCTCAAGACCATCGGAGAGCGAGGTCCCGTGTGATCCATGCTCATGGGCACATTTCAGCCAATGCGGACCAGGTGACTTCTCCTGCGCCGTCACAACCAGCTCCTCTCACCCTGAGCGACCTGACTGGTGTTATCCAGCCCCTCCTGGAGCGCGTGGAGCGCTTGGAATCCAACGTCGTCGCCCCTACCACCTCGCCCATTGCCGCACCAGCACCAGCACCAGCATCAGCTCCTCTCCCGCTGGGGCAGCCTTCCCCGATGCACTTGGCTTGCGCAGCCGGCTCTCCAGGACTCCCCGTCATCCCTCCACGGCTACGGGAACGTATCACACGAGGTGAGTTTGTCGAATTTGGGGATTTGTTGCCTGAAGCCATGTCCGGCAGTAGTGATGTCCTGCAGTTGTAGTTGGTGAACGGCAGGTCCGTTGAGCTGGTGCAGAGCTCGTCCACTCCCCAGCCCTCCAAGCGCCGAGTCCATGACTTGGCGACGTGGTTAGAGGCCTTCACCTTGTTCACCAGAGTCCTGGTCGATGCGTCGCCGGACCAAGCTCCAGATTTGCTGGCGTACCAAGCCAACATCATCGAGGCCAACAACAATTATCTGACCGACGCGTGGCTGACCTATGACCGTCGTTTCCGTGCTGGTCTTGCTGCCATGCCGCACCTGTATTCCTGGCGGCAACTGGACCCTAACCTCTGGCAGTCCTGCTTCACGAGCCGCGGGCGCCCTATCTGCTCGCGTTGTTCTCTCGTTCACCCATCTCCAGCCCCGCATTGCCCCTTTCGTGGAGGGCTCCCTCTTGCGCAGCACGCAGGCGGGAGCCAGTCAGCCACCAGTCCAGTTCCTATTCACGATGGCCGACAGATCTGCCGGAATTACAACAACGGCGCCTGCACATACCCGTCCTGCATACGGGCCCATGTCTGTCTGTCATGCCGCGGCAAACACCCAAAGAAGACTTGCACCCAAGCGGCCTCTCAGTCTTTCCAGTGACGTCGTCACTCCAGTCAACGTGCCTCGGCTAACTGCACTCCTAGCTGCTCACCCTGATGCCCTGTTTCGTGATTATGTATGTGCTGGCATGTTTAACGGCTTCTCGATTGGTCACACCACTCCTCTGGTATCATGCATTCAATCTGTCAATCATCCGTCTAGTCTCTGCAATAAACAATTTGTCACCCTGTACCTACAGTCTTGTTGCGATGCTGGGGAAACAGCTGGTCCGTTTGCTGAGCCGCCATATCAGCTGTTTCAAACCTCGGGTTTGGGCCTGATCCCAAAATCCAATGGCAAATTTCGCCTCATCCATGACCTATCCTCCCCCACTGGCCGCAGTGTCAATGATGGTATTTCCCGGGAGTCATTCAGCTTGGAGTATGACACTGTCGATTCGGCTATCTCCTATATCATGAAGTTAGGCCGTGGTTGCTACCTGACCAAAGTGGACATTCGAAACGCCTTCCGATTATGCCCTGTTGCCCCCTCTGACTGGCACTTGTTGGGTATCTCTTGGGATGGTCGTTACTATTTCGAAAAAGTCCTCCCGTTCGGCCTTCGGTCAGCTCCGTACATATTTGACAAGTTTGCATCTGCCCTTCATTGCGTTCGGGAGGACACATGCCGCCTTCCCCATCTCATTCATTATCTGAATGACTTCCTGAATGTATCGCCTCCCAGTTCTCCTCTTGCCCAGCACCAGAAGTCACTACTGCTCGACCTGTTTGCATTTAGAAAAGCGATCCTGTGAGCTTTTCTATTATTGTGTTCACATGGCGCTACCTAACGACACCGCTATTCAGACACTTTGTCTACGTAGCTACGTACGTTTCTACGTAAGATGCTCGGTACCTGGTCCTGGACCAGGGAGCTACTCCATGGGCATGGCTCCTAGATCCTACCATCGCGCGGCCGGCTGGCCGCATGCGTGGGCATTGCAGACTTTTTGTTGTTGCCTTTTCGGATGTGCATGCACGAGGAACTTCCTACTTTGGAACTGCTTCTTGCATGAGCTGTTTCGGATATTTCGTCTCCTGGCCTGGCTTATTTCGTTTCGGCGCTGCTGAGACCTCCTTTCGCGGAATATTACTCAATGACAGGTGAGTTGACCAGTTCCCTTTGATTCATTTGCTTGTGTTGACTCTTTCATTTACGAAAAGTGTGCTGATTTTCGGCGGAATGCAATAAATAATGGAAAAGCTGACAGGATCTCCTTTCTAAATTTAGCATTTCCGCTGCCGAGGCCTCCTTTTACGGAATACTCAATGACAGTTGATCTCTGAGTTGACCAGTTTCCTTCGATTCATTTGCTTATGCTCACCCTTTCATTTACGGAAACGTGTGCTGATTTTATTCGGATTTAGATCCATTTCTATCTCTTTGTCCTTGTCTACAGTGTGCGAAGAACGCGAGTTCACCTTCTTGACGGTAAGGCTTATGTTAGATGTGTTGTCGAATTACTCATATTCATTGCACATTAGTACGTTACAGGTAAGGCACTGGTCAGTGGCATACTATCGTTGGCATTTCCCAATCTGGAGGGAAAGGTTCAAGGACTCATTGACCGAGTTTGCCAAAATAAATTCGCATATCAGGGAACATCTGCATTGTGGAGAGGTTCAATAACTTGTTTGCTTCATACGAAACAAGCCAATGGGTGCAGTCTCGTCTCGTGAAAATCTCGTACTTGTATGATTGGATTTGTTTACTCGAGTCTGGGCTGTTTGATTTGTGAGTACCGCCGAGATTGCACTGCCCCAAATAAAGTTTCGTGCCGCCAAAGCAAGAATTACGATCTGCAATCTGTTTGTAGTACCTGCAAGAATGTGCAGTACATGTATCGTACTTTCTCTGTTGCTGTTTCAGTTGCCGTCATGTTGCTAAAGAAAGGTTCAGAGTCGGTGTGGCTTAGAATCTTTCGCTGTAGAAGAAATCTATTCGTATGTCTATTGGAGAAATAATTGTATTCACTGGTTATAAAATAGGTTAAGACAAACTAACAGAATAAATACCATCGGTCCCTTGGTGTTCGTCCTAAAGAGGTTCGACTGGATATCATTCATACTCACCAAAAGATGTGTAAGATTTTATTATCATGGAGTGCCTTGTTTATCTCTCAGTATCAGTACCTCCAACTATAGCCTTGACCCTTTTATCCTCAGGATCAGTGCAAATGTTGGAGCGAGGTGTCGGACTCAGCAATGTATTTGTTTACATTTTAATACATGTTTATTGTTCCTCCTTTGCTGTGTTGTTTTAGAAAATCGTGGACTAACAGTTTGAAGTCATTGAACTACTTCCAAAAGTTGTATCGACATGAACAGGATTACGATTTCTGTGCAATATGATGCTGGATGACCTTATCACGATAACCCATGATTATAAACCATTATAAACACAGAATCAACAAAAACATCTGCGAAACGCACCTGGCGCATGGCTACATTTCTCAAATAAATCTGATCGAGGGTGGGGAAATCTGAAATCTCTGAAAGGCAAGACAAATTTATGACAGTCATGAAATTCTGCAACAGCAACATGCACAGAATGACCTCCGTATAAAAACCACCACTACTCACATGTTTCCCCGGAGAAGAACATGCATTATGATAGTGCCATTTTCTGCAAGAAAAGGCTTGCACATCAATGCGTATAATACGGTATTGCTATGATCAAGAGTACATAAACCTCTTGATATGATGGGAAGGCCATCATTTACATAATTATTGATATAGGGCATTCCATTGATTGGTGACAGAAAAAAAAACAAAAGAAATTATAGCAATAAAAACTGCTTTATGGCAGTTTTCTAAAAAAAGTTATTGTGTTCTAGTCCATTGACCCCGTCTAAAAAGTAAGAAATTACCGAAAAGTGATAGCTGAAAATTAAAATTTCACACAAAACCTCACAATAATCACACACAGAATTAAAGGCTACATGTAGAAGACCTTTTCCCCTCGTGATCCTCTTTCCTATGCATGCATGTTGCCAATTGTTGGTGCAGTACAAGTTAAAGTTGAAAGCAGCAGTTCAATTGTTGTGATTATTGTGAGGTTTTGTGTGAAATTTTAATTTTCAGCTATCACATTTCGGTAATTTCTTACTTTTTAGACGGGGTCAATGGACTAGAACACAATAACTTTTTTTAGAAAACTGCCATAAAGCAGTTTTTATTGCTATAATATTTACAGGTCTCACCTTCCTGGGCTTAGAGCTGGACACAATGGCTCTGGAGATCCGCCTTCCACCCTCAAAGCTGACTAAGCTATCTACCGCCGTTTCGGCCCTCGTCCAATCCGGCCGGGTTCAGAAACGCGACCTCGCCTCCGTATTGGGCAAACTCTCGTTCGCGTCCAGAGCTGTACCAGCTGGTCGCACATTCCTGAGACGCCTGTACGACCTGGACAGAGCAACTCGGTCAACACCATTGCACCAATGGCTACGCATTTCGGCATCGGCAATGGCAGACCTGTTGTGGTGGGCAGAGGCCCTGACCATATGGAATGGGAAGTCATTCTTCCTGGTGGATGAGTGGACGCCAGCCTCCGACAGGCAACTACAGACTGATGCCAGCGGCACTCACGGTTATGGTGCCTTCTACAACGGCCGGTGGCTGAGAGGAGAGTGGACAGCCCAGAACGAGAACGAGAACATTGAGTTCAAAGAAATGTATGCTATCATAGTTGCCTGCGCGACCTGGGGTTCTGAGTGGAGCAGGCGATGCATTCAGTTTCAGTGTGACAACAAGGCCGTGGTGGACTGTATACGCTCCGGTACCTGCCGTTCACCGCCAGTCATGACACTTATCCGGGCATTGTATCTGCTGTGTATTGAGCATGACTTCTTGGTGTCAGCTGTCCACATTCCTGGTGTCACTAACACTGTCGCCGATGCATTGTCTCGCAATTTGCTGCAGGTATTCAGGCACCAGGCCTCGGAAGTAGCAGCCGAGCCAGATCAGCCAGTCTCGCCAACTTTCCGTTGACAGACTCCGTGCTACAGCTAGCAGCACTGGCAATAGCACCATCCTCCCGCCGGACGTATTCTACCGCCGAGACCCGCTACTTCCAGTTCTGCCAAGTGCATGCCTGCAACCCATTGCCGGGCGACGACTTTACTTTGTGCTATTTTGCTGCCGAGTTGTTCAGGACTCTTCAGCCTCGATCTGTCCGTGTCTACATGTCGGCAATCCGCAACCTTCATGTGGAACTTGGCTTTGCTTACCCGACGGGCCCAACAACTCTCCTCGCTAGGGTCCTGCGGGGCATCGACAGGTCGTCATCGACACAGCGTCATCGTCTGCCGATAACCACTCCACTTCTCAGGGAGATCTGCCGGCATGTTGCCGTTCCACGCATGCGGCACCCTCACGACAAGGCCATGCTAAGGGCAGCTTTTTCCTTGGCGTTTCATGGGTTCTTCCGTTGTGGAGAACTGACTGCTGGCCTGAGGCGATGTGATGTGACGATCAGTACTGACCAGCGGTCGTTATCGGTAAACGTGCGCTCATCTAAGACGGACCCCGACAGCACGGGCCACACAGTATTGGTTGGAGCCAGCACGGACGCACTGATCTGCCCAGTGCAGGCCATGGCAAACTACCTGGCGTTTCGCCCCGGCGGCGACCATCTGTTCACTTATGCTAATGGCCAGCCGCTTACAAGAAATGCAGTGTCCTCTGAACTGCGCAACCTGCTGCCACTCTGTGGGGTCACGGACCCGAGTGCATATGCCAGTCACTCTTTCCGGATTGGCGCCGCAACATCAGCGGCCATGGCAGGTGTCCCCGAACACATCATCCGTATCATGGGTAGATGGCGCAGTGATGCGTTCCACCGCTACATCCGGGCTGCTACAGCTGACACCCTGCGAGTGTCACGTCAATTAGCTGCAGTTCAAAGTCATCAATGGTAGCTGCGGGTTAGTGACCACATCATGCCTGAACTGCCTAGCTTTAGCTTTACATTGCTGCTGTCAGTACAGCACAATACACCAGTCGTATTTCATTATTACTCTCATGCCATATTGGGGATATTGGGAACGGGCAGTCTATCTCCGCAGCTGGCTCATTTCAATCACTACCGGTCGCAGCTCCTGCCCACAGCAGGCCGACCGTCTCTCGTTCACACTCTGTGTGCTCCAGGTCACAGCTCCTGCGCAGAGCAGGCCGACCTGTCTGTCTCTCTCCCTCTCTCACACACACTTTGTGTGCACCGGGTCACAGCTCCTGCGCAGAGCAGGCCGACCTGTCTTTCTCATGCACGCCAGCTGCTCCGCCCAATATCCCTGATATGCCAACCAGAAAACAATGTGTTCTGAGCCGGGTGCATGCCTGTATGTGGAGAGTGCGTTAATGGTGGTTTAGCGTGTGCGCTAAGCCCTGTTAACGAACGTGGAACATCTACCACCCATACTTAGTCTGATGATCATGCATCGGATTATGATGTCATTGCTATACATGCGCATGCGCTGCGCGCGCCACTCTCCCACGCATGCATTCCAAATCTTGCTTTAGAGAGAGAGAGAAGGAGAAAAGAGAGACTCCTTTGTCACTTTTGCTTTCCGACGACTTGACTGTTCACTGGTTTGTCCGTCAGTTGTCAATTTCCCCTTCCCTCCCAACCCCATTCGACTGGGGATCACTATCTCTCCGTCACTGTCACCATAATTTCCTCAATAACAGTGTCAGTACAACTCTTGTCAATATACTTATATCGGGTGAGGGCAGTCTATCTCCGCAGCTGGCTCATTTCAATCACTACCGGTCGCAGCTCCTGCCCACGGCAGGCCGACCGTCTCTCGTTCACACTCTGTGTGCTCCAGGTCACAGCTCCCGCGCAGAGCAGGCCGACCTGTCTGTCTCTCTCTCTCTCACACACACTATGTGTGCACCGGGTCACAGCTCCTGCGCAGAGCAGGCCGACCTGTCTTTCTCATGCACGCCAGCTGCTCCGCCCAATATCCCTGATATGCCAACCAGAAAACAATGTGTTCTGAGCCGGGTGCATGCCTGTATGTGGAGAGTGCGTTAACAATAGTTACACTTTCACACCAAACTAGCTCGGTGCAGCACCAATCACTGCAAGGGAACCCGACCCTCCACCATCGCCAACTCACGAAGCATGTGAACTGGACCGTGACGGGCCGACCGAGCACCCCTGACACACAACACAGCGGAACGTAGCAGCGCGAAAGACACCCGACAACGATCGGGTGGTGTCTTCAACTTCATTCTCCCGAGTCAAGCTCCGTATGAAGACACCCAAGAAGAGGATTGCCTGATGAGTCCAGCGGGGACGAAACGTACGTCGCAATCGAGCTATGTCGTTGCTGTGTCATCTTCTATGTGCCATGCGCTACTTGATGTATCAGCCTGCTATGCCGGATACCGCCAACCATGCATCGACCAGGCGCCAGGCGCGAACTGATGGTGGTGGTGGTGAGAAGGAGAGCTCGGTGCTAGAACTTTGCAGCCTAGAGAGCGTGTGTGGGCAGGCGTGTGTTTACCGCCATATTGCCGGGTGTGTCTTTACCACCATATTTATCAACCATAAGTACAGCTGCAATGGTGTCTTCAACTTCATTTTCCCGAGTCAAGCTCCGTATGAAGACACCCAAGAAGAAGATTGCCTGATGAGTCCAGCGGGGACGAAACGTACGTCGCAATCGAGCTATGTCGTTGCTGTGTCATCTTCTATGTGCCATGCGCTACTTGATGTACCAGCCTGCTATGCCGGATACCGCCAACCATGCATCGACCAGGCGCCAGGCGCGAACTGATGGTGGTGGTGGTGAGAAGGAGAGCTCTGTGCTAGAACTTTGCAGCCTAGAGAGCGTGTGTGGGCAGGCGTGTGTTTACCGCCATATTGCCGGGTGTGTCTTTACCACCATATTTATCAACTGCTTGTGAAACCTGAGTTTCTTCAGGAAGCTGAACGTATTTTCATCGGCACGGGCATCCAGATTGTCACTAGTGGGGTGAAATATCTGGGTAGTCCTATTGGATCTGAGGAATTTGTTAACACATTCGTGCATCACGCAGTCTCCCAGTGGTGTGGTCAAATTGATAAACTAAGTGGTTTCGCGGTATCAGAGCCACATGCTGCGTATTCCGCGTTAGTACATGGGCTGCGGGGTCGTTGGAATTACTTACTTCGGACCACTGCGATAGCTCCCGAGTCACTTGAGCAGCTTGATATTGCTTTGGCAGGTGCTTTCCTCCGTGCCATTACCGGACGGTCGTCCTTTACGGACACTGAGCTTTCGCTTCTTCGGCTTCCTGCTCGGCTCGGTGGCATTGGCCTGCCGTCTGTTGTCGAGATGGCGAGGGAGCAGTTGGAGGCTTCTGGCCGTATTACCGAGGGTCTCACGACGCTCATTAGGAGGCAGGAGTTCCCAGATGGTCCGGATGAGGTTGATGGAGTTTTATCCGCCGTAGCTTGTGCCAAGCTGGAGTGTCGTAAAGTGGCGCGTGAGCGACAGGCAGAGCGCTTGCGTGCTCTTCAATCGCACCTGTCTTTGGAAGTTAATCGTCGCGTGGAAGAATAGGGTCGCCCAGGTGTTTCACCCTGGCTGTCGGCGCTCCCTATTGCTGAGCATGGTTTTGAATTATCCAAGGGAGACTTTCGCGATGCCATTGCGTTACGCTATGACTGGCCGCTTTGTGACACCCCTGCTGTATGTGCTTGTGGGGCGGGTTTTTCCACTAGCCATGCTTTGAATTGTGCTTTTGGTGGATTCCCAACTATTCGACACAATGAACTACGAGACCTGTTCGCTGTTGCCTTGACCGAGGTTTGCTCCTGTGTGTCTGTGGAGCCACCTCTCGCCCCTGTCGAGGGTGAGGTTTTTCAGGCCAGGTCGGCGAACACCTCTGTCGAGGCTCGCCTTGATGTGAGCGCTCGAGGCTTCTGGACGCGTGGGCAAGATGCATTTTTTGATGTAAGGGTGTTTAATCCTGACGCTTCTTCCTACGCGTCCAGAAGCCTGGACGCGCTCTTCCGGCAACATGAGGGCGCTAAGAGACTGCAATATCAGGAGAGAGTAGTCAATGTTGAGCGTGGTGCCTTTGCACCTCTTGTGTTTTCCGTGAATGGGGCTGCTGCGCCGGCATCCACGGCCTTCCTCAGGCGCCTTTGCCTCCTTACATCTCAATCTTCGGGAGGTAGCTATTCGTCGTTGATGAGTTATTATCGTTGTCGGGTGTCTTTCGCGCTGCTACGTTCCGCTGTGTTGTGTGTCAGGGGTGCTCGGTCGGCCCGTCATCGTCTAGTTCACATGCTTCGTGAGTTGGCGATGGTGGAGGGTCGGGTTCCCCTGCAGTGATTGGTGCTGCGCCGAGCTAGTTTGGTGTGAAAGTGTAACTATTGTTATTATTCTTATATATACATCAAGTATTACTAAATAATTGAGAGGCTTTGAATCGTTTTTATCAAAATCAAAATATTTGCCGGGTTGGAAGGTGGGATCAAAAAAAAAAAAAAAATCATCATCATCATCATCATCATCATCATCATCATCATTTGAACAGCCTCTTCTACGGGCAAGCAAAAAAGCAATACATCAAAATTCAAATAGAATGAAAAAAGAGAGGAAAATGAACACAAAGTGCACTGGAACTCAATATAAAAAGGAACGCAAAGTGCAGTTGAACACAATGAGCATGGGGCATGGGGCCACCAATCGGAGAAGACCGGCTCATAATGGAAAATAAAAGAACAAACATAAGACACCCGTACACATCAACGTGCTCTAAGGGTATGGCAGCTTGTTAAAAAGCTGTGGCGCTGGCGCTTGTATGATGCCCGCGAACCACGTATGCAGGTAATACACCAGCGGAGCAAACACAGCGACAATACAGATCGAAGTTGTCCCATGACTACAGAATAATGTACCTCAGGATTTTTCTCAACAACAAACGATACCAAATTTTTCAAAAAACGAGACCCCTCTGGCCCACACATGCCTGAAGTTGAAAAACTAACGGTGTAAATGATGCTCTCTCTACAATATTTACACGGGCATCATCATCATCATCATCATCATCATTAGCAGGTTTTTCAGGCCAGGTCGGCGAACACCTCTGTCGAGGGTCGCCTTGATGTGAGCGCTCGAGGCTTCTGGACGCGTGGGCAAGATGCATTTTTTGATGTAAGTGTGTTTAATCCTGACGCTTCTTCCTATGCGTCCAGAAGCCTGGACGCGCTCTTCCGGCAACATGAGGGCGCTAAGAGACTGCAATATCAGGAGAGAGTAGTCAATGTTGAGCGTGGTGTCTTTGCACCTCTTGTGTTTTCCGTGAATGGGGCTGCTGCGCCGGCATCCACGGCCTTCCTCAGGCGCCTTTGCCTCCTTACATCTCAATCTTCGGGAGGTAGCTATTCGTCGTTGATGGGTTATTATCGTTGTCGGGTGTCTTTCGCGCTGCTACGTTCCGCTGTGTTGTGTGTCGGGGTGCTCGGTCGGCCCGTCATCGTCCAGTTCACATGCTTCGTGAGTTGGCGATGGTGGAGGGTCGGGTTCCCCTGCAGTGATTGGTGCTGCACCGAGCTAGTTTGGTGTGAAAGTGTAACTATTGTTATTATTAGGAGAAAGGAAAAGGACATATGGAAACGAGTTAAGAGTAACTCTCCACCACTGTAACTAGATACTATATACAGTCAGAAAGTGCAACAACTAGGCACAAAACTGACAGAGTACTGAGACATTCGACGTCCTGACACCTAGCTTCAACACATCTCCGTAGCGCTAACCGACAGCCTTCCAACTTGGAAGGTTCAAGGTTATGGAAAGACCAAAGAGGGGAAGGCAAGCGCAACGAAAACGAGCACAAGCTACAGTCCCAACGGAACAAAGAATGTCGATTGTCACTGGACGATGACGAGACCAGTAGGCGATTTGACAAAGCGGTCTAACTACAATTCGAAGCAGCAAAGCAGCACACCACCCAACTTGGGTGGGTCAAAAATATCAAAGATAAGTTAAGAAGGGGGAAGCTTTGCGAGAACGAATTGTATAAGCCGAAATCTAAACTCCTACAGTACTCCTCGGAGCTACGGAGATGTGTTGAAGCTGGGTGTCAGGACGTCGAATGTCTCAGTACTCTGTCAGTTTTGTGCCTAGTTGTTGCACTTTCTGACTGTATATAGTATCTAGTTACAGTGGTGGAGAGTTACTCTTAACTCGTTTCCATATGTCCTTTTCCTTTCTACTTTTATTATTGGCTCAATACCCGAGTTTCAAATTGTTATTATTCTTATATATACATCAAGTATTACTAAATAATTGAGAGGCTTTGAATCGTTTTTATCAAAATCAAAATATTTGCCGGGTTGCAAAGTGGGATCAAAAAAAACATTAGCATCATTATCATCATTAGCATCATTGGAAACGGCCTCTTGTACGGGCTTGAAACGGTGATAACCGAGATTATGTGCAAAAATCGTGATAGATATTCAGGTAAAAATATGACATTTAACAGTTGAATGATTAGTACCAAGTAGATATTCAAATGCTGATTATTTTACCAGATAGATATTGAATGACAGATGATGTTACTTTACCAAATAGTTATTTAAAAAATGTGATGTTATCCATAGTGATATTGTTGAGAGGCATAGCATAAAAATTCACTATGCGGCCAAACGACACTGGGCCACAAAGGAATTCACCCGCCGTCTGTTACAAGACCCTCGGCAACCACGAAAGCACGTAATGGCCCACCTCAAGAGGCAAAACGACAGGCGGGTACGCAACATACCCATGACAACAGGATATTTGAGATCATCATCATCATCATTAGCATCATCATCATTATCATTAGCATCATTATCACTGTGCTCGTATTGATTGGCAGAGAGCGGCGCCCGCATCCATCACTCGACAGTTTGCAATCAAATTTCCATTTTAAGACTGACAACCTATGGCCTTTCAGTTTTACACCGTCGAATAGATGCAGATCTCGCCGGATGATTGCAAAAATGTCATCCCTATGCCAACAGCGACGTTTGAAATAATGCGCTTGTAGAATGAAGAGTGTTTCACTGGTTTCCTCGCAAACCCACACTGACATCAGACACAACCATTGGAGGCCTCGAACTATTAGAAGACTGTATTACCAAAACATGTTCTCAAAACACCATTGAAGAATCTAACTCAAAAAGAACAAAAAACGGAGAGCTGGGGACGCACGTACCCGGCCCCGTACCGGACACACAGCCAATGAGGACGCCACCGTAGCGTCCCCACGCTTGGCTGGCAAAGAAAGCAGCAAGCAAAGAAAATCGGCCAGCTGGCGCAGTTCAAACATCTTGAACGACACGCGCAAAGCAAAACACGTGACAGAAAATAATGCTTGATGTCATCTGTACTCACGCGGACATGCAAAAAGGTCGAATCTACACAAAAGCGAGTGCCGCAAGAAACAGCACAAATAAAATTAATAATAATTCAAACAGCGAAGAACTAGAAAGGCAGATTTCTAATTATCGAAGAACAAGAATGTATCGTAGAGTAGTTGGCTTAGCGGTCGGTTTGGGTTTCTGGAGCTCTGGAGAAGTGACTTGGTGGCTTGCTTTGCTTGGACACGGGAGAAGAAGCCTTGGATGCGGCCGCTGCTTTTCTGTCACGTGACTGAAGTGCCTACTACTACTGCTATCGCTGGATGTTGGATGTTGGCTTAGACTGTTAGAGGTCGGTTTGGGATTCTGGAGCTTTGGAGAAGTGACTTGGTGGCTTGCTTTGCTTGGACACGGGAGAAGAAGCCTTGGATGCGACCGCTGCTTTGCTGCTGTTTTCCAGTGTTGTGCTGGGTTTTGTTTCTTTTTTTCCTTGTGTCTGGCGTGTATTTTGAGTTAGCAGAGTTTCACCATCTTGTGGCATCTTCATCATCCCTGGACTCGCACTCCTCGCGTTGGGATGCCGTGCGGCTGGAGGTGGTATTGCTAGCTTCTCCCTTACAGGTCGGCGGAGCGCGGTGTTCATTACCGATAATGCCTTGTTGTCAGTGTATGGTAATTGGAAAGTGTGCCAGGTGCTCGTGCAAGACCTCTCACACCGTCTGTATAGATTGCTACCCCAGTCGCAATACCCCATCGACGTGCAGGAATCGCGGCACAGCATCGACCGCTGATGACAGTTCCCGACCCGCTGGCGATAATAGTAGTCAAGGTGCAGGTCATCCTACCAGTGTCGTTTCGCAACCCTCTGGATGTAGGTAGGTAGGTAGGTACATTTTTATTTGAATTCGCGTGATGACGACCACCCAGCGCCTGACCCGGGACCTCCTGCGAGATTATCGTCCTCGACTCGTGCTGTGCCTGTGTTAGCTGAGGCATCGTCAGTGAGCCTGATTGATATGGAGACGGTGAGTGGCGACGGACCAACATCATCAAGCCAAGCCATTCCACCATTGTTGGCCACGGCACCTCCCATCGCGTTGCTGGAGGTTGAGGGCTCGGGCGCTTCTCAACGGGACGGGTCTCTTGGTGGGGGACGCCCAGTGTCTTCGGCACAGGCGCCTGGCATCCCAACAGCCGGCCTGATGGAACCCAGTACTCCGCTGGCCCAGGAGATATACGACGAGGTGGTTCACTGGAGGAAGTCATTCTTCAAGATACCATGTGGTTCTGTTGGGAAGGAGCTTGTTAATGAGCTCTCTTCCTACATCAACAAGTATGTTCAGTCTGGCGGAGACGACACCGATGCGCTATTCTACTTTTCCATCCTGCCGGTTCTCACGCTGCAGCGGACGGCAGCTAAATGTACAGACAAGGAAAACAGCGGTCATCTACAGAGGCGGATGCGGCTTTGGAAAAGTAACGACATTCAGTCTTTACTGGAGGAAAGTCGCTCTCTTCAGCGCAGCACAGGGGGTCGGGCCTCAGGCAACAGGAAGCGCGGACAGGATGATGCGGCTCGACGTTTCGCCGACTGTATGACTGCTGACAGGGTGAATGAGGCGTTGAAAAGTCTGCAGCCCGAATCCACAGCCGGCACATTGAAGCTTGAGGACGTGGTGACGTCTTCTGATGGCTCTCAGGCAACCGTGCGCCAGCTATTGCAAGAGAAGCACCTGCAGCGCAGGCTGCCTCCCCGGAGGTACTCTTGTAGGGTGCCCGGGAGAACGTCCACCCAATCCGATTCGACTCGCTCACGTCCTCACTATTGCGAGACACGGCACTGCATTGCGAGGGCTCGGCTGGACCGTCTGGTCTTGATTCGGCTTGTTGGCGAAGGATGTGCTCTTCATTTAAAGGCGCATCGACAAATATGTGCAATGCATTGTCTGGACTCGCGCACCTCCTTGCGAGTTCCAACGTTGCACCCTCTGGCCTGGTACCCTTTCTCGCGTGCCGACTTGTGGCTCTGGACACACACCAGGCTTCTTGTCCAGAGCCACAAGACCCGAGCATTTCTGTATGAAACCGGACGCTTCTTGAACATCTTGGTTGACAACTTTCAATATCGCTCTGGTAATGATGCGGCGCAGGAATTCCCCAAGTTGTCAACCAAGATGTTCAAGAAGCGTCCGGTTTCATACAGAAATGCTCGGGTCTTCCTGCGGGCATCGAAGCTGCTGTTCATGCCATGCAACGCCTTTATGATGATGAGTCTTGCGAGGCTGTTCTTTTGGTAGACGCACGTAATGCCTTCAACTGCTTGAACAGACAAGCAGCTTTGCACAATGTACAATACCTGTGTCCACCTATTGCGACAATACTGAAAAATTCGTATAACACCCCGGCTCGACTCTTTGTTGCAGGTGGTGGTGAGATTTCGTCCGACGAGGGCACCACGCAAGATGACCTGTTGTCCATGGTCTTCTACGCTTTAGCGACGCTCCCTCTAGTCCAGGCACTGCAGGTTGTGCATCCTACCGTACGGCAAACGTGGTATGCAGATGATTCGGGTGCGGGTGGGCAGTTGACTCGTCTCCGTGGATGGTGGGACAGCGTTGAGGAACAAGGCAAGCTGTACGGATACAACACCAACCCGGAGAAAACGCTTCTTCTCGCGAAGCCCGAGCAGGAGGAGGAAGCCTACAATATGTTTGCTGGTACTGGCATACGTATCGTGACCGGCGCCACGAAATACCTAGGCTCCTACATTGGCGAGTCTGATGCTGTTGCCGAGCATGTGCGGCGGCGAGTAGGCGAGCGGATTGCGGAACTAAAGGCACTATCGGATGTTGCGCGCACGGAACCGCATGCAGCCTATGCTGCCCTGACACATGGTCTTCGCGGCCGGTGGACCTACCTCCTCAGAACAGTACCTTTTCCAGCCGATTGCCTCTCTCAGATGGATGACATGACGCGCACGGTATTGATACCTGCGGTAACTGGCAGGGAGGCATTTTCGGACAACGAATGGGCTGTTCTTCAGCTTCCCACACGCCTGGGTGGCTTTGCCGTGCCATCCCTGTCTCAAATGGCTAATGGGGCTCTGGAGACGTCGAGGAAAATCACATTAGATCAAACTCTGGAGATACTCGACCAGAATGACCGGTCCAGGCCCTCGATATCGATAGAGCATGCAATTCATTCAGCCCAGCGAGCCAAGTCAGCAGCTCTGGCGGAACGGCTAAAACATGACGAACAGCGGTATATGAGCGCCAAGGAAACACTTACTCCGCTTGCCGCCCGCCAGTTGGAACACCTTTCGGCCAAGGGTGTATCGAGCTGGCTCCACACCCTTCCGCTGCGTGAGCACGGCTTCAGTCTGTCCAAGTGCGACTTCCGCGATGCCATTGCGCTGAGGTACGGATGGCCTCTGAGGGATGTCCCGGGGAAATGCGTGTGTGGCCGGGATTTCACCGCGGCTCATGCGATGTGCTGCCCAACCGGGGGCTTCCCTACCGTTAGACATAACGAGGTACGAGACATGATAGCGGACTTAGTCACGGAGGTGTGCCCTGACGTTTCTGTGGAGCCATTGCTCGCGCCGCTGGAGGGCGAAGTCTTCAGAGCTGCCAGCACCAACACGGCACATGATGCCCGATCTGACGTCCGCATACGTGGGTTTTGGACAAGGGCACAGAACACTTTCCTTGACATTCGAGTCTTTCATCCTGACGCCGCCCCGTACGCAAAGAAGCCCATCGCTGACCTCCTTCTCCAGCACGAGAGGCAGAAGAAGCTGCAGTGCAGCGAAAGGATTGTCAATGTTGACCGTGGTAACTTTACCCCGCTTGTCTTCACCACGGCTGGCAGTGCATCCCCAGAATGGTTGCGGTTTTTGAAGCGATTATGCGCTATGCTGGCACAGCATGATGGCAAGCCCTACGGCGAGGTTATGGCCTATGTCAGATGCCGTCTGTCGTTTGCACTCCTCCGAGCTGCAGTTATGTGCATCAGAGGGGCTCGCTCTGCATACCATTAGTGACTTCACTCCCTCGCACCCAGACGCTGATTTTTTGGAAACAAGTTTCTATACTTCCGATGGGAGAATCCGACATGGCAGTGCATTTCGGCGTGGCCAGGTCAAATTGTAGAATATCGCATCGAGTGAATTGCTTTATCTGAGAGAGGAGATGTTCGTGCCCTTGAGACCCGAAGTCCCGTTTCCATACGACAAAATTTAGGAGCTCTGCGCTCAGCGCTTTTTCAGGGTATGAATTTCGGGTTGTTCTGGTCGGGTCGCAGCGTCGCGGATTATTCCATCGTCTTCAGCGTCGAAAAGCTACTGGCCATGTGAAATTACAAGGCCTGGGACGCTTTCGTCTTCCTCTACCAGCGAATTTGTTCTGCGCCAGCATACCTAAGTATGCAATTTCGTACGCGCAGTTTGAGTGACGAGGCATGTTCACTGTACACTGTACTGCATGCACGGACTGTGCGGTCGTTCTCGATTCTCCCATCGCTCCCATTCATTTCTGTTTCCAGCAAAAGTCCAACTTGGCGCACTTCAAATCACTATAACTCAAGAATGGCTGGGCCGATTCGAATAATACTTACAGATTTCCTATGTACTACGCCTGGGAGAATCGAATGAGACCAAAATCGAAGCGATCGGAGCAAGTTTTGGAAATTGGGTGTAGTCACTAATACCATCGACCAGTAAATGCATTGCGCCCACTAGCCATGGCTGAGGAACGGATGTAACAGTGGTGTGTATAACCTCGCTAATGGCAGTGTCCTCAATGCTAATGGACGCGTCATGTTTTTGTTTATAATTTAAGGTGCAATTTAGCGCTGATGTGGGTATTTCTTTGCTTTTCTTCATTTTGGTCCTTTAAAATGAAGCGGCTTTTTATTTCCTTTTTTCTTATTATTATTATTAGACACAATCTCATAGCATGTGACAAGCATAGCTAATGCAGGGACAGAATTCCCTGAGACAAGGGCGTTGAGCCAGCCACTGCAATAGTAAGCTAGGAAAACAAAGCAAATATGAATTACAGCAGAAAATGAATGGAAAATTACAAAGAAAAACGATTAACGGAAGTGAGCACTATCAAAATTCGTGCATCACCCAGGTATTCGAGAATGTTCTTCGATGATAATTATTGCGTCTAGTTCAGTTGTGATAGTAGATCTTTAAACTGACCAATAGAAGAACAAGTTTTCAGACCGTATGGTAATGATAACCAATGAGAGTAGCCGGAAAACAAAGGGGACTTAAGATACTGGGCTGACTTAACAAGAGGCAGGATGAGCGCGTTACGGGTTGAGCTTGTCGAAAACCAATTGTACTTCATCATGTGTGAAGGGGTTTTATGAAGAAATATTTTATGAATCAGTGTACAGAGATGGTGCTTATGACGAACGGAGAGAGGAGAAGTGTGTGCAAGTCGATAAAGGGCATCCGAAGGAAAACATCGATCCTTGTTGTAAAGAATTTTAAGTATAAATCTATGGTGGACTTTTAATTGGTTCAGAGTTGTGTCAGAAAGGCCACACCAAGCGGTATCGCAATAGTCGAATATAGGGAGAATATAGCACTGATAAAATAATAGTTTACACTGGATGGGCAAATGAGTGCAATGTGGTTGTAGTACCCCTAATGCTGAACTGGTTCGCTTGCATACACAGTTGACATGTGCAGCCCAAGAGAGTTGTCAGTCAAACATCACACCTAGATGTTTGTGCTGAGTAACAACACGGATAGGCATATTCGAGTCAGGGAAGTATAATGGTTGATCAGGAGGGGATGAAGAAATATACATGGCTTCTGTCTTGTCTAAATTGGGCTGGAGTTTCCACGTTTGCATCCACATGACAGTGCTGTTGATGCGATGCTGCATGGTAAGGAGTAATTGTGCAGGGGAGGAATCAGAACAGATAAGGCCAGTGTCATCCGCATACAAACTAACATCGGGGACAACTGAAGGTAGGTCATTAACGTAAAGCAAGAATAACAAAGGACCCAGAATGGAACCTTGGGGCACTCCAGACGTTACAGGGAGGGGATCAGACAAGAAATAAGACAAGCGAACAGCCTGAGAACGAGCAGACAGATACGAGGATATCCAACGCAAGGCAGCATCCTCCACCCGGAAGGTGACCTCCAACTTGGCAAGTAAGCCACGATGCCAAACGGTGTCGAATGCCTTAGCCAAGTCGAAAAACACCATTCCCACATGCTCCCCACAGTTCCTCTTTGTCGCTATGTCTTGGACAAGTCGAGTCACCTGGTATTGAGTTGAGTCACCACGGCAGAATCCCGACTGAGCTGGTGAGAGAGCCGGAGCGATGTGCAGGTAGAGGGAATCGAATACAATACGCTCACAAAGTTTGGAAACTGTGCGCAGCAGAGAGATGGGGCGGTAGTTTGCCGGGCAAGCACGGGAGCCTTTATTCTTGTAAAGCGGTGTCACGATGGCGGATTTCCAATCCTGTGGGAATGTACCAGTTCGAAATGACATATTAAAAATAATGGCGAGAGGATAGGCTATTGATGGTGCAAGAGACTGCAGCACTTCATTCCGGATCCCATCTGAGCCGGGAGACTTTCCACATTTCAGGCGCTTCAGATATTTCCGAACTTGAAACGTAGTGACAGTGATTGTACGGAACGGAACAGATATGAAAGGCGACTGGGACAAAGGGGGAATGCGCCACGTAGGATCATCAGGTAGCCCAAATGAGGTGAACTGAGTGTTCAGAACATCAGCTATGCTCTTGGGGGACGTGGCGACCGTACCGTCGGATGCTATCATCGTTTGGGGCATGACACGGCCGGAAGTGTGCCGCTGTGCTCGCACAACTGAAAGAGTGTAGGTCGATTCGGTGACGTTAGTGATGCTTGGATGGAGCGTATATATTGACGATGTGCTTGCCGAGACAGGTGCTTTACAGCATTCCTTTGTCGGTTATAAGCTGCATGATTTACTGCTGTCGGATATTTTTTGTACACACTATATAGATCACGCTTGCGTTTTACAGCAGACCTGAGCTCAGCAGTAACCCATGGTGGAGATTGCATGCGGGGTCGTGGAGATGTCACAGTGTGGGTGGCTCCGACTGAGGTGAGGTGACGACGGAAGGCGGACTGGAGCTCACAATCAAAGTGAGGAAGTGTGTCATTAACATCAGTGTACGAGTTCAGAGTGGACCAGTGGTAGCCAGCTAAATCAGCGTTGATTAATTGCCAAAGGTGCGAAGGTACTTGTTTGAAGCGATACAGTGAAGAGGGAGGACCAGTGGAAGAGTTGGGGAAGTAGTTCGAAATAGGGGCGTAACATAAAGTGCAAACAATCTGTATATGGTCAGACATACCCAAGGGAGGTGCTTGATCAATTGAGCGCTTCTTCTTTTGCACCGAGATATTATTTCTTGCTGTTTTTTACCGGATGTGTCACGACTTTGAATTGAATTGAATTTTCCTGAATTGATTTGATTTTTAGCGTTATGAGCGGCTTTATTGACATTGCTCTTCAGATTGGATTTTTTATTTTTTATTGGCCCGTAAAAGAGGTTGCAATAGAATGTATCGTAGAGTCCCAGCGCAACTGCCAGAGGATGCTGGCACCCACCAGACGGGTGGTGGCTGCCCCTGCCAGAGAGATAGAACGAAAACTGAAGAAGAGGAGCCACGTTACAAATAGTGAAAACGCACAAGGTAAGGATAAGCGAGCGGTGTCCAATTACGACATACTGAGTAATATACATGTTAAACGAAGACAAACACTAACAAATGGAGAATCTTCCAACAAAGAGGGTTTTCAAAGATGCAGACGGTGTTTGTATCAAATGCAACCCAAAAACAATGCTATGCAAACCAAAAACTGTTCAATGCCAAACAAAAAAGGTTAGTGAACCGAAGTCAAAAACACAAAGCTGTGGCACATAGCATATTCCCTACCTAATGGCACTACTTGCCGTTGTGACATGACATGAACTAAGCGACAGTGGCACAGAGCCTAGTCCCTACCTATTTGCTACACAGCACATTGGTCAGTGTTCTTCAAGGAGTTCATGTTTTCCTCGTAGGACTACTGAAAGTAGGATGGAAACTGGTCATTTGAAGTCGTAGTTTTGCGTATCCTTCCTGAGGTTTGGCTTTCTGGCCTTCTTGTTAGGATCTTCACGGAATGATCTCTCTAGCTGGTCTGTTCTGTGCGCTCCCCTCTGGTATGCTCCGAAGACAGTTGATACTGTCTTGGATAGCGAAGCAGCGCCGACTGTATCATCAAATACTAATGGTTGGAAGTAGGCTGGCACAATCTCTTCGGGCTTATTGCCGTCCAGAACGAGAAACAGCTGCTTGAGTAGGTCTTTGGACACGTTGCTCTTCAGCTCCAGGCCAGTTTCCTGCCAGTTAGCAAGGCTCTCTTTCAGCTCGGTTTTCACCTGGTCACGGATAGCTGGATTACAGCCTCTGATTTGCAGCCGCATCAGAAGAAGACAAGTGTTGGCATGGTCGACAGTCTGAAATACAAAGTGAGAAAAGGGAAAAGGAGAATGAAGTAAATGTTTTTACTGAGACTTTCATACTTGGAGTAAGACAGCACTTATTGTACAGTTCTACATCCATACCTACAGTCTGACCCAAATTTAGCCTTGGTAAGGATCAGTGATCAGGGATGGTCTCACTAGTACGGAAAGTACGTCATTGTCTGTAGCCGTTTCTCGAAAGCTCTCATTGATTCGCATGGAATATCTAGCGTGCAAGTTACTAACCTTAGTAGTACAAGAAAATAGCTCAGATGGCTACTACAAGAAGGTGGCTCATGCTCGCACACTACCGTATATAGCTGGGTCCATCTATCATAAAATACTGCTGTGGCGATGGACTGGAGGCTAAATTGGGGACGATTGCTACATGGCCTAAGGCTGCCACTTTCTAAGCTTAAAAGAGAGGACGAGGGAAAGAAAATGCACAGTCAATTTGCCTGCACTGTCACGCGGCAACCATTAAAATCTAACAAAGCAGGGAATGCAACTGAATGCTGTCTATTAAAGTTGGAAACATTTGTAGGAAAACAATTCACGGTTCGTGCTGGGATCAGTTGGACTACATGTAGTTCTTAGTTTTTTTCGCGTTTGTAGGAACGCCACAACGCCACCACCCACAAATCAAGGCTTGGAACTTGGAATAGCAGAGAGCTAAAAATTTCATAAGTGGCGGCTTACCCCTTTGACAGAAATGGCTTCTCCACCCTTGGTCCAGTCATCAAGCATTTATTTTGCTTTCGGTGAGAGTGGAATCTGCTCCCTCTCAAACTGCTCTGGGTACTCCAGCCGCTCCAAGATTTCCAACGTGCTGGTTGTCCACTCGAACACATCAGCCACCATATGCATGCTGGCTTGGGCTGGGCGCAGATTTTGGTGTTGCTTCAGTGCTTGAACGTGCAATTGCCCCTGTCCATTCTCGGCCTGGGATTCTTCCACTTGTGTGTGAGTAGCAGCGCTCCAATTATCCTGTTTGGCTGCATACTCCTTAGTAGGTGTGGATACATGCTTGTCCACATGATCAGCAGTATCCATACTCCTGCTATCAGCAAGGATACTGTCAAGATAGGAAGGAGAAGAAACTGTGGTATCTGGAGAAACAAAAGGAGACCGGGAAGTATATTTATGTGCAGGATGGTCGATCTCCATAATAGATTCTCTGCACACTACACCTTGGAACACCATTACCGGCATGTGCTGCAATCTCCAACACATCACTTTTCACTCACAGATCAAGGGTCCATTACATGGGGCAATGGTTTACTAGAGCAATCACACTCACGACAAACTTCAACTACAACAAGGAAAACAAAGACCGCGAAGGCAGGTTTTATGGAGTTGCGCAGAACAAGAGCAGCTACTTGAAAATATTTTTGTGGGTGAAAAATACGTTTTTTGCCCTCTTTCGCAATGCTCAGTCAGAAGTCGCAGAATTTACTGTAACTGACTATGATTGACAGCATGATATTTGTGTTCAGAAGGTGGCAGGAAATCTGTGTTTGAGTTTATGACTCGTACTTTGAGTTTCATGCTAAAGGCTCAGACAACGGAAAACTCAACATATGCAACAAACAGAGACATTTGACTCCTTTATTCAGCACAGCGATCACATGATTACTACGTAACTATACTCTACCTATGGCCACTGATAAGCGCTATGGCAGGGGCATCGGACACAGTATGGTTACTACGGTATTGACTGTACCACTTTTGGACCCAGTCATCCCGTGAATCAATAAAATACTGTATAGCAGGAAATTTTCGGACGGAAATATTTTCGGACAAAGCCAAAATTCCACCTTTCATACGGATTTTATTTTCGGACAGTGCTGCATGCTAAATGCAAGTTTTCGCAACCAGTACGCATGTACAGTGTACATAGTTTCACATGAACAATTTTCAGTACGGAATTAATTTTAGCACAAAAGAGGCCGTGTACGAAATCGTACGGAAATAAATTCCGTCCGAAAATGTCCTGCTTTACAGTACACTGATCTAGGATTTCAATTTCCACATTTTTTGGCTCAGTAACCACACTTCCACGAGTAAACTGTACTTCAGATGGCTGTACCACACTAAAATACCTTCCGACTCCCCTGTATGGTATAATAATGATCTGCTTTTGCTACTATTGACTGCGAATAACAAGTGCCGGAAGTTTGTGTGGTATGCTCAACCATTGCATTCTTCCCATCTGGCTTCATTTTCCAGGTAATCATGGATATTTCGAAAAAAGGTCTTTGAAATTTCAGTGAAAGGATCAAAACTTTGACCAATGCCATTTTTTCTCGCATTTCGTACTGATGATACGATTCGTAGTTCTACTTTTACGGAACGTGCTCACCATAATGGGGAATAGCGACTCCGATACGCCATCTAAGTGCTCAATGGACAGTCCACGAGGAGAAAGTTAGGGATGATTATCGGGGATCCGATCACTCAGGTACTCAGAGCGGTAAACGGCCGGAGCTCGCAACTACCGGTATCTGTTGCTCGTGCTGCTGAATTCGTCTAAATCACCAAAATAAACGTTTTCTTCAGTACCTACGGGCAGACGCAGGAGGAATGCTGCAGCTCTAACGAGGAATGCTCTTCGCCTTTATCCACTAAATAGACAAACAAAACACATACTGCATTCAGTTTTCTCGTGACGCTGAAACATTGCATCTCGGTAATGGTGCAAGACAGAAACTGGGACGATGGTAATGTTTGTGAATGTTGCTTCGGCGCAACGGAGAACGTGAGGCTAGAGTAAAGCGCGATTTGGCTCTCTTTGGCGTGTCCAGCAGCAGTACCGGTACTAGCACTGGCAGCAGTATAAGTATAGGATATTGCACGGTTCCGAGAGGATGATTTTTTAAATCCCCAAGGGGATTATGAAAAATAATCCCCGCGAACACTGTGCAATATCCTGTATAGACCACACTTTTCGGGTGATCAGCAGCGCTGCATGCAGCATGAGCCAGTTCACTGTGAACGGAACACCGAACGCGAAGTACCGGTAGTTCTGATATAGTCGTTTGTTCGTCGCCTGTCCAGGTTTTGATCCACTTATTGGTTTGACTGAGGCGAATGCGGATTGTCACACACTTTCTTTGGTTTGTCTCCCAAGACGAAGGCTCATGAACTCTGCTGCTTGTTGGTAGCTGACAAGACCGTGGGGAAAAGCGATACTGATAGCGATCAAGTGAAGACGACGAAATAGTAGATAATTATTGTAATTATTTGAAAATAATTTGAGGTGCTCTGTTCGTCTGTCACCTACTGGCGTGGAGGCGATTTATTCCCTACAAATCAAAGTCTCCCCCCCCCATCCAATTCGAGGCACTAACACGACAAGTGGTGCTACGGGCAGCGCTCAATACCCATGGTGCTGCAGGTCCCTCGGGAGTCGCCGCCGACAACTGGCGACGCATGTGTTCAGGTTTCGCCGACATCTCCGATCAGCTGTGCGACGCAATTGCAGCATGTGCACGACGGCTAGCAACGACCTATGTCCATCCATCAAGCCTGGAGGCCTACGTCGCCTGTCGCCTGATTCCCCTTGATAAGAAGCCAGGCGTGTGGCCCATCGGCATAGGTGAGGTCCTTCGCCGGATCATGGGGAAAGCCATCCTCTCCATCACGAATGACGAAATTCAACGTGCAGCCGGAAGTCTCCAACTATGTGCTGGCCAAGACGGAGGTGTGGAAGCAGCCATTCACGCCATGAATGACCTCCATCAGCTGGATGACACGGAAGCAATCCTACTGGCTGATGCAACTAATGCGTTCAATTGTCTGAACAGAGAAGTATGCATGCGGAACATCCAACACACCTGCCCGTCCTTAGCTCCGACAGTCATCAACACATACAGAGAGCCGGCCAATCTGTTCGTGAGCGGTGAGTGTATCAAGTCCAGCGAAGGTACCACCCAAGGCGACCCGGTCGCTATGGCGATGTACGCTCTCGGTGTTCTCCCCCTCATCGAAGAAGCAGCAACAGACGGTGCCACGCAGTCTTGGATTGCGGATGATTCTGCCGCAGGAGGCAAGTTGCAAGCAGTACGAATTTGGTGGGATCGCCTCAACGAGAGTGGTCCATCGTACGGCTATTTCCTCAACCCGACCAAGTCTGTCCTCCTTGTCAAGCCACGGTTTCTGGATGAGGCCGCCAGCATATTTGCTGGAACTGGAATTGACATCCGCACAGATGGATGTCGGCATCTGGGAGCCGCGCTTGGCTCAGCAGAATTCTCCCGCTGCTTTATGGAGCGCACGGTTCAATCCTGGGTAGAGGAGGTGATGTCGCTCAGCACTATTGCTTCGTCACAGTCCCAAGCTGCATATGCAGCGTTTGTTCACGGCCTGCGAAGCAAATGGTCCTTCCTGTCTCGAGTCATGGCTGACCTACATTTGTACATGCAGCCGTTGGAGGATTCCATCAGAAACAAGTTCATCCCCGCTCTCTTAGGTGGCAGGACCGTCAACGATGATGAGCGACAGCTTCTGGCTCTGCCCTGTCGACATGGTGGTCTGGGGCTCATCACACCTGCCTCCCTTGGGGCCCAGTACGCCCACTCCAAGACCATCGTTGGCCCCCTGGTGCGGCGCATTCAGCAGCAGACTGCCATGCTTGGCGATGCCCTGCAGGAAGTGCGGAAGAACAAGCAGCTGTTGAGGGCGAAGGCAAACACATCACTCCAAGCCGAGGCCGTCGCTCTGCATTCTGCCGCACCTCCAGAGGTTCAACGTACCATCGACCTTGCTTCGGAGCGGGGGGCATCCAGCTGGCTCACCTGCCGGCCCCTAAAGGCCCACGGCTTCACCCTCACGAAGGCTGAGTTCCGCGATGCTGTGCACCTCCGGTATGGCTGGCACCCAGTACGACTGCCAACATCATGTTCCTGTGGACAGCAGTTCACCGTCAGCCATGCCCTCTCTTGCCCGTTAGGCGGTTTCCCAACCCTCCGCCACAACGAGGTACGCGACGTGACAGCTCGCCTTGCGAAGCGTGTTGGCCACCAGGTGGCTATTGAGCCACATTTGCAGCCACTCACTGGAGAGCAGCTCCGGTACCGTACTGCTGTGGGCGACGACCAAGCCCGCCTTGACGTGGTGGCTAGTGGTATTTGGGGAGGGCGGTTCGAGCGCACCTACATTGATGTCCGGGTGTTTAACCCTTTTGCGTCCTTGAATCGCCTCAACTCACTTGCTGCTAGCTACACCCGTCACGAAAAAGCCAAGCGCCGTGCCTATGAGCAGAGAATCCGAGAAGTGGAACACTCCAGCTTTGTTCCCGCCGTGTTCTCCACTACGGGAGGCATGGGGAAATCTGCCACCTCTCTGTACAAGAGGATAGCGTCCCTCATCGCCGACAAGACGGGAGAGGCCTACAGTGCCGTGATGGCTTCGATCCGGTGTCAAATCAGCTTTGCCTTGGTCCGATCCAGTGTGATGTGCCTGAGGGGTGCTAGGCGGCTCTATGCACCGGTCTTTGCCGCGGACTCAGCTGCTCTTGTTGTTGCCGAGGCGGCTATCCCCTGTTGAGGTTGATGGCCGTGCTCATTTATACCATGTTCTCATAATTTCTGCTTTTCGTGTCATTCTTGCTTCTTGTGTTTGTTTGTTCTTCTCTAGTTCTCTTATGTTCGCGGAGAGGGCGGAGAGCCGGAACACAGTACCTCTTATTTTTAATTTTCTCTTTAATTACTTACTTTTTTTTTACCAGGCGTGGGCCATCCCCTAATCATAGGTGCCAAAATAAAAAATCAAAGACTACAATGAAGAATTGTCAGACACTGACGTCCGTCCCATGGCTTAGCCAAGAGAGCTAGGGAGGCCAAGAGAGCTAGCTCCCTTGGCTGTTGTTGGAATATGCAAGAATGGGCCTTCCACATAAGGTCTAACAAGGAGAAGTGGCTATAGTTATGAAATGAACACCGGTAACCATGGAGACAGACCACACTCTCATTATAGATACTGGTTATAAATAGATCGAATAAGGAAAATGATCTGATAACCTATGAAGAGTAAAGAAATCGAACCAATGACAACAAATACTCGTCCAGCACACGAGTTGTCATAGCAACACAATAACAGCTGTCCACTAATTTTTATTCCCGTAGCTATGCAGAAGACGTTACTTCAGTAACGTCTGGCGCTAGCCAGGGTCCACACAGCTTTAATTTTGGTATTTGCAAGAGTACATACATGTAACCCCCAGAGTGTGCAACTCCCACATACCCTGTTGTCCCGACAGAATTTCAAGTCGACGTCATTATTTATGACGCAATGCTCCTTGCATTGAATGCATGCAGCAGTGATTCACAACATGTGTACGGGTGTCAACGCATCACACGTTTTTCTTTGCAATAATTTGTACAGGATCGATCGGCTTCCGTCAACCACAGGTTCCGGATTCTTCTGATAATCCGTGTACAGTGCGCATTGCATCATCAAAATGACGTCAACTTGAAATTCTGTCGGGACAGCACCCATAGTGGAGTTGCACACTCTGGGGGATTATGTACTCTTGGTATTTGTTTGTGCGTTTGTGTCACGCCTGGCGGTATCCGTATCTGACGGCAAAAAGCATAGGATGTTAGAATTTTTTCAATTCTCCAATTTTTTTTCAGGCATATCCTGGGATTCAAACCCGCACTATCGCCCTACATGCATTCCCCCATAAACTTCGCATTCATACCCATTCTTCCAAGTTGCTTCACGTTATTATCTTGCGTTTGAAAGCCCTATTTGAATATTGCGGGCAGCTGTATGTGGCCAGCTGTGTTTGATGGTACGGTACGGTATGGGAGACGGTGTTTTTTTTTTTTTTTTTTTTTTATGTACCGAAAGCTATATAATTTGAATATGACCAAAAAGAAACAAAGAAAAATGATGGCACCTATGTACAGGGGATGGCCCACGCCTGGTATAAAGTAAACGTAAAAGAGAAAAAAGAAAAAGAAGAAGGAAAAGAAAAGATAACAAAGAAAGAGAGGTAAGCAACTCCATGTACATCCACCGTACTTGTGTCATACGCTTACAATGAACACTCAGCAGCCGCCAGAACAGCCGAGTGAACAGGAAGTGGCACTGAAGAGCGCCGGTAGCCGCGCAGACTAGCAACCATGGCTCTCACTAGGCTGAAGGACAGTTTGGTCCGGACGAAAGCCATGGTGACGGAAAAAGGCTCGTTGCGCTTGTCGCTCAGTTTGCTGGCAATCCTGGCAAACAGCGCAGATGAGGCCTTTCCCTGTCCACCAGTGGTGGAGAAGACAATGGGCACAACGGAGGAGTGCTCTACCTCCAGAACTCGCCGCTGATATTTCCTCCGCTTCTCCTGCTCATGCTTTCTGTAGACAGACGGGAGTGTAAGGTTTCGATTTGAGGGGACAAAAGGGTTGAACACCCAAACATCAAACATTGTCCTCTCAAACCTACTCCCATACAACCCCCGCGCTGCCACATCCAGCCTAGCATGGTCTTCGATGTTGGTCGACCTAAGAGGGAACATTTCACCGGACAGGGGCTCCAGTGCAGGCTCCACACAAACATCGTGGGCTACTTCCCGCAGCAAATTGGCGGTTAGGTCGCGAATCTCATTGTGCCGCATTCCAGGGAAGCCACCAACCGAACACGACAGTGCATGCGTCGTGTCAAACTGCTTGCCGCAGACGCAATGAGTTGGCAGTCGGGGAGGTGTCCAGCCGTATCGTAGGCACAAGGCATCGCGGAATCCCGACTTTGGCATTGTGAATTGAAAGCGGCGAGATGGCCGACACGTGAGCAAACTTGAGGCGCCCTTCTCCGCAGCCAGATCCAAGATCCTTTGGTCGTCCAGGCTGAGCTGGTCCCTGAATGAGGACAGGGCCACAGCTTGATCATGGCGTGTGGTCACACGTACATCCAACTTGGCGGCTTTGATGGCAGCAAACACGTCTTCAGTGGATTCCTCCTGCTTCAGTAGCCTCTCCACTAGTGGTTTGGTGATGGAGACAGAGGCAGAGTACTGGCTGGATAAACCGGTGGGGATGATGAGTCCCAGGCCACCATTGCGACAGGGGAGCGATAGCATCATGCGCTCGCTTTCACCCGGAGCTTGGCGACCAGTGAGTGCTGGCAGAAAGATGAGGCGGATGGCTTGTTCCAGGGGCACAAGGAGATCAGAGATAGCAGGCATGGTCCTGGCCAGAAAGGACCACTTGTGCCGTAGGGCATGAGTGAAGACGGCATAGGCTGCTTGAGGCTGGGATGCTGCGTACTTGGCCAAGACGTGTATTTCGTTGCACCATGATGCGACCTTCTGGGACACGTACTCAGAGCAGAATTGATCTGTGCCCAGACCAGCACCGAGATGACGATAGCCATCCGTCCTGATGTCAACCCCAGTGTTGGCAAAGAGTTCTCTTGCCAATTCCAGGAAACGAGGCTTGACAAGCAGGACCGACTTGGACGGATTGATGTTGTAACCGTACTTGCTACCTCGATCGATCAGGATGGACAACCATGTACGTATCCTGCGCAGGAATCCAGCTGATGTGGCATCATCTGCATACCATGACTGTATTGTGCCAGCAGTTGAGGCTTCCCTGATGAGAGGCACCGTACCTAGTGCATACAATGTTATCGCAAGGGGATCGCCCGGCGTTGTGCCTTCCGATGACATAATAACTTCTCCTCCAACATAGAGTTGAGCAGGTGACCGGTAAGTGTTGATAAGCGCTGGTGCCAGCTCCGGACATAGTCGCTGCACATTGCGCAGGCATACTGCACGGTTGATGCAGTTGAAGGCGTTGGCTGCATCTGCGAATAGGACACCCTCCGTCTCGTCATCATCGTAGGTCGATTTGATTGCATGGATGGCAGCCTCTACACCACCCGCTTGACCTCCACATAGTTGTAGGCGTCCAACAGCACTCTCCACTGCTGGTCCAACGACTTTGAGGATCGCCTTGCCAATAATGCGACGGACCACTTCGCCTATTCCGATCGGCCGAACACCAGGCTTCTTGTCCAACGGCACCAGACGACAGGCCACATATGCTTCCAGTGCGATGGGATCAATGAATTTAGTAGCAATGCGTCTGGCACATGCTATTAACGCGTCACATAGGCATCGGAGGCGGAGCGGAAGGATGTACACATAGCCCGCCAGTTGGCTGCGTCCATGCCAGAAGGTCCAGCCGCCCCATGGGTGCTCAATGCTGCCTGGCGGATCACATCTCTTGTAAGGGCTGAGAATATCACTGGGTGTGGCTGAGGCAGGGGCTCTCCATCCATAACGGCATCTACGTGGAGGGGTGCAGCAGAGGGATGTTTGTCACGTAATACTTTGCGCACCGTTTGATCCCCGATGGTGTTGTCCAGGGAATGCAGGGCACCACGGCTGTCGTTGTCCAGCATACGCGCTGCGGTCCCCATCTTGCCATCCATGACCAAGGCAGCAAACCTCCTAGCATCATCATCATAATCCCTGGTGCTGTTGGTTTTGCTTGATCTGAGCGAGGCCTCTTTTATCTGCTGTTCGATAGTGCGGGCTTCCCTCATTAGCAAATCAATATTTCCATCACTCCAGATTCTCAGTCTGCGTTCTAGGCAGTTGGTATGGTCTCGCCTGTCCACCATTCGCGCTGGTTGCTGTAGTAGCAGTTGTGCAGCCACCATCGATGTCTTGATGGCCATGCCCTCCCCGGCCGCAGAGTCTCCAAAGCATTGGAAGAGGCGAGCAATGGTGGTCACGTACTTCTCTCCAGCTGTACCAGCAGGCACGCTAAACAAATTCGGTCGAAAGTGGAGTGCCTCTGCATACGCAGCGTTGATTACCTGGCATGACGAGTCAGTGTCCAAGTCCCCGATCAGGACTTCACATTCAGCATTCTGATATAGCGGCAGATCGAATCGGTCCCCGTCGCTAGGTTGGCTGCCGGACAGTGTCGCCAGCATGTCAACTTGGCTGCTGGTCACTGTACCGCCGCCCTCTGTGTCGACAGCGCTGGCAGGGTCATCTAGCTGACGGTCTAGCAGGTCCCATGCTAGCTGCTGAGACTAAGAGCTGACACAAGCTCCCGTACCCACAACACTGTCGCTGGCCCCAGGCCCAGCCGCCGTTACCGTATCGCCCGTACCCGTACACTGTCAAGATGGCTGGCTCGCCGCGGGTGGTTGGTTCTTGCACCTTCCATTTTGAGCAGGGCCGCAGTTTTGGCAGTTCCGTCCACTCTTCACACAGGCACAGCCAACACAGGAGCCTTTGCCGTTGCACCGACAACATTGGTGGCCACCCTGCATGGCGCGCTTGGCGATATGACGCGCACCGCACTGAAACCAATCGAAGATCTGCTCAAAAACCCGGAGCTGCAAAAAACTCAACTCATATGGGAGACGGTGTCGTATTACCCTCGATCGTACCTGTCCCGTTTCTATCCCCTACCGTACCGTGCCATCAAAGACGGCTGGCCACAATGCATATTCAAATAGGGCTTTCAAATGCAAGATCACAATGTGAAACAACTTGGAAGAATGGGTATGAATGCGAAGTGTATGGGGGAATGCATGTAGGGCGATAGTGCGGGTTCGAATCCCAGGATATGCCTGAAAAAAATAGGAGAATTGAAAAATTTATAACATCCTATGCTTTTTTTGCCGGTAGATACGACACAAACAAACAAATGTTTGCGAAGTGTATCGGGGGATGCATGCAGGGCGCGCGATAGTGCGGGTTCGAATCCCAGGTTATGTCTTTAAAGAAAAGGATTTTTTTAAAGAATTTATAACATCCCTATGCTTTTTTTGTCTAGGTCATCAAGGCAAAAAAAGCATAGCGTAGGGCCCTGAGCTTCCAAGCTCTCTCGTTTATTTATTTATTTCACCTTCCCGTGGCCAGAGAATTTAGGCCAATATGGAGGGAGGGGGGCGGTAGCCAGCCATGGCAGTAAACATAAACAAAGCAAAAATTAATAAATATCCGTCGTGCGATCCGAGCTGCCTGTGGTGCCCATTACTGTGCTGACGTGGACCCCCTTTACCACTCTCTTAAGCTATGTCCTCTGGACCACCGTTTCTTACAGTTGTTCATTAAATTTATCTTTCAGTGTAAAGTAGCTCACCCGGTTGCCAGTTTAGATTCTCTATTTTGTAGGCACAGTACACCTGCTTACACCACTCGCGGCTCTTCTGCAAATAATCTTTCGTTATGCCGATATAAGACTGCATGCGGGTATCGCTCATTGTCTAGTAGGATTGCTTTACTTTGGAATGCTCTGCCCTTCGAAATGAAGTCTTGCAATACGTCTTCTGCATTTAACGCCCATCTTGCCTGCCTTCTTAATGACGGGCCACACTGTACCCGGTTAAAACAGCTCCATTTTGAAAATGTTTTCGATGAGTGATGTGTCGCTTTGTTCTGCTCTAATTGGTGCTTTTCTCCAATGTCATGCAGTCGTATTTATTCAGCTTTTATTTCTTGTGTACTTGCATACTGGTATTAGTTTAGTCCCACAATCTGCGATAAAATGATCCGCTGTAGCACCTACTCCACTTTTATGTTTATGTATCTATGTCATTCGGATCTTCCCAAGTTGTACAATGTACTGTTGAGATACCGAATTCAAATAAATCAATACCATACCATACCATTACAAATTACTGGAGGCAAAGAGAAACAAATCTGGATGAAGAATTAGCACTAGAACACGAGCTTCATGTTGGCCTTGAAATCCTTTAGCGTACAAGACGATTTTACTGATAGAGGCAGGGCCAGCCAGAGAGAATAGGCAGCGAAAAACGGAGATCTGGTATAAGCTGAGGTTCGGGCTTTAGGTAAAGTGCAGGGATTGCGCGTAGGACGAGTGGGAAGAAACCAGTTATATTTACGCAAGTGTGGCGGGGCTTTGTCAAGACGAATAGAATGAACAACAAAACACAGTTTTCGATCCCCTTGACTAGAGATAGGGAAGGTGTTAAACATATCATACAGCTCGGCAGAAGGAAAATATGATGGTTTGCGGAAAAGGACTTTGAGTATCCTCTTATTGTGCACTTCCAGGGTACTCATTAACGATTTACTTAGTAGGGATGACCAGGCGGTTGAGCAATAGAGAAAAATGGGGAGAATATAGCAATGATAAAAAAAGGCGAATGCATTCAAGCGGTAGGTGGGAGCAGTGAGACACGAGGTAGCCAACAGCTTTACTGACTTTGCTACAGATATAATCGACATGTCTACTAAACGATAAATCTGAGTCAATGACCAAACCAAGATGTTTGTGTTGTTTTACCACTGTGAGGTCTGTGAGGGATCCGGGAAGAGTGAATGCATAGGTTGGCTCTGAGTTCGGCAGGAATAATATCTCAGTCCTGGCGATATTAGGTCTTAGTCTCCAGGTAGTCATCCACTGATGGACTTCGTTGATACCGCGCTGGAGACTGTCTCGCAGCCTGTCTAGACACTCATTGAACCGGAGCAGTGCAGTATCGTCAGCAAATAAGGACACACCTTCAACATGACTGGGAAGATCATTTATATACACTAGGAAAAGGAGGGGCCCTAGGATTGATCCCTGGGGCACTCCGGACAGAACAGGTGAAGCATCTGAGAGAAGTCCACCTACAAAGACAACTTGCGTTCTGTCTGATAGGTAGTCTGTAATCCACTCCAGCGCTGAGTCACACACACCGACAACTTTGGAGAGTTTAGCAAGTAATGCACGGTGCCACACGGTGTCGAAAGCTTTCTCGAGGTCGAAAAAGCACATGGCAACTTTCCGCCCCATATGACGATGGTCGGCAATGTTTTGGATCAGCTTGGTGAGCTGTAGAGCGGTCGAGTCACCACGACGAAACCCAGATTGCGCGGGATCCAGAGCAGGAGAAATATGATTATATAATTGATTGAAGAAGAGCCGTTCGCAAAGTTTGGAAATACAGGACAGGAGGGAAATTGGGCGATAGTTACTAGCTTGAGATTTGCTGCCTTTGCACTTGTAAATAGGCACAATTTTAGCCAGTTTCCAGTCAGTAGGGAACTTGCCTGTGGTAAAGGAGAGGTTAAATAGGCGGCTAAGTGGAAAAGAAATCGCAGGAGCTAGCTTCTTTATCATATTGTTCGTGATACCGTCTAGCCCTGGCGCTTTCCCAGATTTCAGGTTTGAGATGGCTTTACGAACATCTGCTGTAGTGATATAAACCCGGGTGAATTGGCGAGTAAGACGAGTGTCATATTGGAGAGGGGGTATTACTAAACGTGGGTCATCAGGCACTGCGACAGAGGTAAACTGCTTGTTGAGGATGGTTGCTTTTTGGAAGCTGTCAGACACCAGCAGCCCATCAGGGCTTGCAATGTCAGGGATGCCAGGTTTTACTTTGTGCGATCGCTGACTGCGGACAAACTGGTGAAGCGTGGTGCTGCCTGAGGTAAGTGTTGTTTTGATTGAACGAATGTACTGGCGGTGGCACCAGCGGGAGAGATGTCTCACCTGGTTCCGCTGTGCCTTATATGCTGATAGGTTGTAGTCCGTAGGGAATTTCTTGGAGAGGCTGAATAGGTCACACTTCAACTTGATAGCCTTGCGTAGTTCAGTGGAAACCCATGGATGATATTTGCGCGTAGACCCTGGGGTTGAGGGAGTTCGATTTGGTTTGCAGGAGCTATGAAGGGGAACATACTTGGACAGCACAGTCTGCAAGACACTGTGCAGATTACTAAGTGCATTGTCCACGTCTGAGGATATTAATGAGTTCCAAGGTACTGAGTCTAAGTCTGCATTGACCGCCTCCCACACAGCAGGTGTGACGTGTCGGAGATCGAAAGACATAGGGTTAGGCTCCTGAGCTTGAGACGTTGTTTCGCGGGGAGACTGAGGCAGGGGGATGTCGAACTGGCAGTACACAATGGCATGGTCTGAGGCGCCCAGAGGGCAGTCAGTTTCGACGCAAGACGAGAGATTGGCACGGTTACTAAACACCAAATCCAAGGAGGCTTGGACACCAGAGGGTGACGTGTATGTACATGTGTTGACGAGTTGGTGAAGACCAAATGGACTGAGCGTGCGATACATTTTGTTGTTGAAGATTGAGTAGGAGTTTTTACTGGTTGATTCTAAATACAATAAATGCTCCGGCCTTGGGTTTATAACCAATAAAAACCTCGGGGGACCTCGGTTTTTATAATAGTTTTTATTGGTCATAAACCCTCGGCCTCCTCATTTATTGTATACGTAAACGCCATCTCACTGTGCCTAGCAGTAGGCCTTGACAGATTATGCTAGCATAACTTTTCGCATAATTCCTACCAAAATTGAATAATCGCATAATTCGAGGCAAATTGCATACGAATCGCATAAATTGGAATAATCCGCCCGTTCGCATCAAATTCTATACAGTTGTACATGTTCTACAAGTACAAGTACAAGTAGATGCACGAGGAAGTCGTAGGTTTACGACTCCCTTGAAAACATGTCCCATCCACTACAATCAGTGACGGTCGTAGCTAGTGCTGCCAAATAATTTTCGCCCAAAATCGGACACCCTTCACCGCCAAGGCTGGCCACATGGTGCCAATTTTTTGTCCTCGCAAATTTTTTACAGAGAGTTCAAAATATCGCCTAACCCCGGCGTTGTCATGAATTTTGTAATGATGAGTGTGGTCGCACACTGACTCTGTCTCTGTACGGACTGTCAGCGTACATGCCATGCAGCCTGATCCAGACATGTTGCTTTGCACTTCCACAGCCAAGCGCTAGCCTTTTTAGAAGCAAATGTACAGTGATCATGGTGATTTGTGCCTTCAGTTGCGCTGAAAAGTGACAGTACAAGACTTCTGCATAGGAAAGTACTGATCTCCGACATTTTGGCTGCTTTTCGGACGTTTCCCTTTTCGGACCGGTTTTCGGAAGAGCCTTCAAAAATCGGACACTGTCCGAAAAATCGGACGGTTTGGCATGATATGATAAGTTTTAGCATAAAAATAGCATAATTCTGCAATTTTTTCAGCAATGCGAAAAGCATAATTTCCCGAAAATATTAGCATAATCTGTCAAGGCCTACCTAGCAGAGGCTATCATATCACCATAATACCCAATAGTCTACACATGGTACAGGCTTGGCGCGCAGCAAACTTTCGACATGTACGACACGTAGACCTCCGCCGCGATCCCAGGGCCAGGTAGAATATTGCACGTCAGTAGACCAGTAAATCTACTATACCAGTGAAAGCTTTCCGGGATGTGGTTGTCTCACACGTTTGACCATTGATATTAAACAATAATTTATTATCGAATACAATAATGATGCTTCAACCGCCTTTCCGCATGCATTATTCCTGAATGAGCACATGGATAACTGGTATTAGTATACTACAAACAGAAGCATGATATCGTGACATGATCAGGTAGAATATTGCACGTCAGTTGACCAGTAGATCTACTATACCAGTGAAAGCTTTCCGGGATGTGGTTGTCTCACACGTTTGACCATTGATATTAAACAATTATCGAATACAATAATGATGCTTCAACCGCCTTTCCGCATGCATTATTCCTGAATGAGCACATGGATAACTGGTATTAGTATTGGGGACAGAAGCACGATATCAGGACATGTTAATTATCGTGCTTCTGTTTGTAGTATACTTCGAAAGGTAGCATAATGTAAATCTACATTGTACTTTGACACTGTAATTAACTACTACTATCATTACCTGTCGCGCGTCGCGGTCGAGGCATTTTTCTAACAGGAAAACCGCAAGACGTGTTGGCAGACACGCAGATATAAATGTCGTTTGCACGTTTGCATCTTACGAGCGCAGCTCTAGCCCAGGTCATGCATGCCCTCCTTGCTTGTCCTGGCCTCGCATGGGTCTGTGCTAGCTCTGCATGACATTCACAGACCCAGTCAAAATGATGACTGCAAGTGTGCGCGTCAAAGCGGAGTGGAGCTGTCAATGTGTTTCGGAGCCTGGTGGCTGCAGGCCGTGGCCGCTACGTGGCTCATGAGTCATGAGGCGAAGGGATCTACATGTACACGAAAACACCTCATACGCAATATACAATGTACGACCACTGCGTTGACGACTCCGCCGTTGACTGACATGTCAATGGAATATTTTCCTGCTTTCTCTCTCACGCCACCAGTTCCATGATTCAACGTGTAGATCTGCCCGAACGAACTAACTACAGTATTTACTTTGTAGATCTACCGTCATTGCGGGTTTGGTCCATTCGACACAGCTATGCAATACTGACCTGGACAGATACATGTTATCACATTCTAGAGCTACTAGATCTACGAACAAACTGGCTGCTTATTTTCAATCATTGCCGACCCTGAACACCGCTGTGCGTGCGCTGCTGAGCGGGCGACTTTCGACACAAAGCCACTGACCGCATGTGGACATACCGGGCCGGATGCCTACTCGTGGAAAAAGGCGGCGGAGTGGAGACGCAGGCTGCAAGGGCAAGTAGGATCTGGGCCGCGCGGCTGTATCAGTGTATGGAACTACTTTGCTTGTCTCATGAGCTCAGCCCGCCAAACCCTAAGCTTGTTACTTCATACCATGCGTAGCGGGTTTATGTAGACTAGCGTGTTTAGCGGCTGGGCATCGACGAAGTAGTTGAACCACATCCCCATGTTGCTTCGAGCCATTTTCAGTTGTGGAGCAGAGCTGCAAGGGTCAACTAACTGGCCTTCGCGATTGGATTTTGCATTTCAATATGAAGACATGCCATTGTGCTACAATCTTGTAGTGCGGGTGGATCTCTTGAAGACAATCAGCTTGTGTTCTTCCCGCAACGGCCAGTTCCGCGAAGCCAGGAGGATCACGAGGCAGAGGGCGGAATTCCTCCCACGGCTCCGACTAGTCCGACCTGCAACAGCTAGCTAAGAGAGATCGAATGTCAAGCTAGCGACCAGGGACCACTCGAGTTTCTCGCACCGGACCCTCCGCAGCAGCGGCGCGTTGCAGACGTCAAGGATCTTGCTGGGCTCAACACAAGCTCAACTGACAATACCGTTGCAGCCACCAGAGCTCTACCTCCGGAAGTCCCGTATCCTGCTTCGCGTCCAGTAGATCTACGACATAGCCAGAGTCACAAGTGGAGAACACGCGATCACGCGTGTCCTACTGCGAAGAGTGAGAGTCTTCATCAGCAGACAAGATCGCAGTCCCGCAGTAAGTGGTGGGGGGGTGGGGTGGGGTGGGGTGGGGTGGGGTGGGGTGGGAGAGGCGGCAGTAGTACAGTAAACCCTGTTACTTAAGACCGCTGTTACTATGGTTACTAAAGACCGCTTTGACTAGAATACTCATAACTGTAACTAGCGACCAGCCTTTGCTGCTGTAGCACACATTTCATTGGCCTACTCACAGCTCAGCAGAATGATGAGGGTTACCTTCCCTGATTTAGGCCGCGGTCACACATGCACTTTTTTTGGCGGAAAGTTTGGATTTCGCCACCGAAAAAAAATGCGAGCGAAACCACCTCTTTCGCGGATCCGCTTTGGCGGAACCTGCATGGTGATGGCTTTGGAGTTTGATGTGCTACTTCTGCACGAGCTCTGGTGTTGTTTGGTTGCCGTTTGGTATTCAGTTTTCATATTGTTCTTCTTTGCCAATGAACTGTACGTTCTGGAGATCTCGCAAACGACACTGCATCGTTATGAGTGGATAGTTGGTGAGGGAATCCGTCTCCCAACTCATGGGCCCCGATCGCGGACGATCTCCAACTCTCTCCTTCTCTCTCCGAGCAATGCGTCCACCAGAGTATGCAGTGCAGCAGCATGCTCGCAGCACAGGACAAGCAGGGACCTTACACTGGATAGATCTTCAAAAAAGCACACTGTTACTCCCTGATCTATGACCATTATTTGGGGGGGGGGGTAAACCCCTTATAACTCCCCCCCCCACCCAATCAGATAGGATCTTGAAGTTTGTGCTGCAGGAGCACTATAACACATAACAGTGTATGGTGTTCCAACGGCCCAAACATCACGAGGGGTACAGCGTACGGCTCTGATACACTTCCAGCGTAGCAAACACCTCGTGAGCACAAAGGCGGCAATATGAGTTAGTGTTGCACATGGAGTTGTGAGAAAAGACGCAGATAGCCATTGACCATTCGCATTAACCATCTAGTTACATGGCCGGTCGGGGTGGGAGAGGCGGCAGTAGTACATGTAGTTTGATGACACATCTCTGCAAATCTCCAATGGCCCAGAGTATCTGTTCTCGCAACTCCACGTACGACACTGACTCACATAATTTTAGTATGCTGGAGCTGCGGGAGCGCTATTAAGTGCAGTGCTGCTCTAGTATACATTAAATTTTCATTGGCCTGCTCAGAGCTCAGTAGAATGATGAGGGTTAGCTTCCCTGATTTACAGTGACGGATCCAGAGATCTCTACAGAGGGGGTCTTAAGCCAAAATTAAAAAGCGATACATGTACTTCTACATGTACATGCATAATTATAATGGTTTCCAGTAATACTAGTACATTTGGGACATTGATGGGGTTGCCCCCCCCCCCCCCCCTGGATCCACCCCTGCTGGAGCACTGTGAGCACTGAGTAGGGGCTGGTGCTTTCTTTCAGGTTTGCCGAATGAAAGGCGCTTCTTCTGTTCTCCAGATGGACGCCTGTGTGAGTCGGTCAGGAAGCGCGAGCCCTAATGCAGTTGTATTCTTTTTTTAAAGTGGTAAATCTAAAACAGGCAAATACCTAATGACACTGGATCCACTTGGGTAAAACGATAGTGAGTGAAAGAGAGGGTGGGGAGAAGCCGTGGAGGGAGAGAAAGTACAACATATTAACAAGAGCATCAGTGGATCAGGTCTATAGATAACTTTGCGATACTGTAAAAGCCGGAAAGTCTAACGTTTTAATGACCAATTATTTTTCGTTATTTGAAGAACCCGTTATCGCAAGATGTCTGTGTAAAGATGCACATGTAGATTGGTCGCCAGCTAGCCATCGTTAAACTTTCTGAACGTTATCATGCCAAAAATACAAATACGTTAAACTTTTTGGTCATTAGACCTTCCGGTTTTACAGTATATTATTTATGGCGTTGGGCTGAATACTGGCAAGTTTGCAATTCATGGAATTTCTGGAGGCAGAGCATTCCATAGCTCAACACCTGCATGGGTTATGCGCTTGGCCGAGTGAGTAGTAATGGCTGCAGGAACGAGGCCGAGTGAGTAACGTTAGTAATGGCCGGAGGAATAAGGAGCAGGTTACTAATACCACGCTGCAGTCTCTGAATTGGAACGATGGAAAAGAAACGTTTAAATAGTCGGCTCGAGGCATTGTGAAGGCAGTGCCAGATCAGGCATAGTATGCGCTGCTGCACATAAAACCTGATTGAATGAATGTCAGTGCGTGTGAGCAGCCCTGCCACAGGATCAGGAGCAGCCATCTGCTGATATAAAACATTAATTGGAATTTCCTGTCCTGATTTGTCAACTATACCCCACCCGCAATGCATGCGGAAATAATAATATTGCCACTGTACATTACACTGAAGTAGTGTTATCATCCGATGCTACTGCAGGTGCCTTTGCCACAGGGCCAGTTCACAATGGATCAGTCGTGTTTATGTTGTGTTCGAGGAGAGAGGGAAAAGGAACCTAGCGATGTGCAGGAATCAAGCACACGTGAAATCAAACGAAGTCAAGGTCTTTCCATAAGACGTAAGTCTGTTTGATATCATTAAAGGATGATTGCACACAGCTCCACTCTGAGTGCAGACTATGTACAAATAAACACAGCAAAACTTCATTATAATTATTGCTATGGATTATACTTCAGTATTGAACATAGTTGTCTCTTTGCTTGGGAACCTGATGAAGGCAATTTGCCGAAACGTTGGAATAGTAATTTCAAATTTGGACTTCATGGAGAATTTCAAAGTTTTAGGAAATTAGAGGCCACATGCCACGTACTGCTCTTTTCTCTCCGAAACTCAACACTTGCAAGCCATACATGACAGAAAGAAAAAATCACCAGTCACACCACCGGGACTCAAGCCAGGGACCTTGCTATTCGCGAGCAATGCTCTAACCAACTGAGCTACAGTATGACTCTTATCCACAGTGATTGTAAATCTATCCTTCTTCGATCAATCCATATATGGCTTGCATCTTACTGGCAACTCACACCAATCAAGAGGGCCCTCGGCCATTCGCTTGATATCATGGGGAGCGCATCAAACTATGTCCACTGCGAGCAAATACAAATTGCAATTTCAAATTTGGACTTCACGGAGAATTTCAAAGTTTTTAGGAAATTAGAGGCCACATGCCACGTACTGCTCTTTTCTCTCCGAAACTCAACACTTGCAAGCCAGACATGAAAGAAAGAAAAAATCACCAGTCACCCCACCGGAACTCGAACCAGGGACCTTGCTATTCGCGAGAAAAACTTTGAAATTCTCCGTGAAGTCCAAATTTGAAATTGCAATTTGTATTTGCTCGCAGTGGACATAGTTTGATACGCTGTGGATAAGAGTCATACTGTAGCTCAGTTGGTTAGAGCATTGCTCGCGAATAGCAAGGTCACTGGTTCGAGTCTCAATGCACAGAGAAAACAGTTAAAAGTAGAGCCCATACGCTTTCTTCCATCGACACTGCAATATTTCAACTCAAGACGCTGACAAGCCGGTAGTTAGAAAAAAGGAGTAAGACTGTTGTCACCTGCCTGGAGAATGTTTGCATTATGAAGATCACAGTAGCTTGTGATGTGTGTTATAACATTTCTATGCCCATTATTTGTATTCTTTTATCTGTTTTACTGCTGTCGTTGGCTTTCACCCTTGTCTCAGTTTTACTGGCCGTCATCATGATGTGCCATGAGATAATGATATAAATACAAAATACAAATACATTAATGGAAATCAGGAAGATTATTTTGGTCCACTACTGGATTTGTGTTTCAATACTTCAGAACTTCCAAATTCTCCGTCGCAACACCGTAAAGTCCGTAGCCTGAGTCAGGGACACATCAGTAGCCCGCCTCCTGTTGAAGCGGGACAAGCAGACACTGTTCAGCCCCATGGTGATCCGCCTTCAACGGTGGAACCAGGTACAGACAGACTTCGTTGTGTTCAAACCACATCTGGAACTCTGAAGCAGCCTTTCGGAGCCATTACACAAGTGGGAGAGCGGCAGGCATCAGATGTGCAGTGTGAGCAGGACAACCCCTGTGGAGCGGAGCAAGGTGATTCACAATTTCACTCGTGCTCGCAATTCCCTTCAGATACCAGTAAGTTGCTATGTTGTATGTTGTACAATGTTCCTTGATAAGAACACAGATTCTCGTTAACAGCCCCAATTGATCATCCACTGTGCCGGAATCTACAGCTAGAGTAACCAGGCATCTCCCACAAGCGCTCCAATTTTGACCCTCGTCTGGGAAAGGACGGAACAAATATTTTGTAATAGTTTGTGCTACTCCGAGAATATGGCTTACGGCTAGTTGTTTGGGGGCACGACGGTCCTCGGCGCTTACTATTCACCTTCACGGACAACCATGACTTATGCTGCTATGAGGAATTCGTGAGGTGCTTGTTGCGCTGGAAACGGAGCGTCATTGTAGACTAGTATCGCAAGTTATATTTAGGCTGACAGCGCACCATAAATAATTGTAGTGTTCCCACAGCACAAGTTTCATAAGCCTACTCAAGCTCAACTAATGAGGGGTGAATTCCCCGACACACTGTATATTGAGCAGGGAATGGTGTTTCTTGCAGGTTTTCCAAGTGGAAGGTTCGATAGATTTACCGATTCTCGGTGAAGCCGCCTACATTTCTTTCAAGAAACCTACTGTCACGGTACAAAGCTTAGAACTGTCCCACTGGATTAGAACTTATGCATGGAAATCATATTTTCTGTTAGTTTGCACATGTTTTTGCACAAAAAAATCACACGTTTTGCGAAAGTATGTGGGTTTCAAATTGGATTGGGTACAAAATCGTGTACAAATGTGTCTTCACTGTGGTATCTGCAGATTTGACTAAGCAGCCAACATCTGGAGTTGAGAGTCGAAGAGCGCATGTGCAATCACCTTCATCAGATCAATCCAACCAGTCAGAAACGCCTGTTTTTGGTTCCACTGCATCGTCCACGTCCCTTGCAGGTCTCGAAAGCCATCCAAAGGCATGCGCTTTACAACCAGCAGTGCAGTTGGTTGCACTTGATCGGAATCTGGCTAACTCGCCACAGCTACCAGCTCCAGGAACTACTCAGGATCCTCCGCTAACGATTCCAGAACCAAAGAAGGTCTCACAGTCTCCGACTGCACAGCTAGTGGATCAACAAGAGCTGCTAGATGCACTCGAGGAGCCCCATTTAACAACTCCAAAATCAAAGGATCAGCCACCGTCATCAATTCCAGCAAACGATGAGACGACTCAGCTGTCAAATCTAGAGCCAGATGACAAGCCACCAGAACAAAATCCAGAGCAAGTGGTGCAGGAAATGCCATTATCAAATTCCGAGCCAGTGGCGCACACAGTGCCTTCACTTTCAGCTCCAGTAGAGAACTTAACATTACCAAGTTCTCAACTAGGGGAGCAGCAAGTACAAACTTCGGAGGAAGAGAGAAAGGAATTACGATCCAATCCAGATCCAGAAGAGTCGCTTCACGCTAAAGCCTCGTGTGAAATAGGTTCAGATTTGCAAGAGCAATATGTGTCTTCCAAACCAGGAGCTGCAGATCTGAAAATCAGCTTGCCCAGTCCGAGAGATAAAGAGCGTGTACATGTTCCTGAAGGTCCACCAGCGGGGGCATCTACAGGAGCCTTAACACACTCAGACATGGAAGTAGAGTCACCAGCTACCATCTCTAAAGACCTGCCAGGAACACGTCAAGTAGATCTGCGGGTAGAGAAGTCAACGCCCCATGTTTCAGACCCAACCAAGCCACCAACGTCAGTCGTGCCAGAATCAGAGCACAGGTCAGGAACACCATTACAGGAAGGTGCACTGGATCAGGCAGTATCATGCTTTGACAACTCAGCAGACCAAACGCAATCAAATGAGCCAAAAGACACAGAACCATCGCCAGAGCCATCGTCGCCATCTGCACCGGAACTGGATACAACACGGCTACGCACCTCAGGCCTAAATGTGGAGTCACCAACATTCGGTGATTGTACAATGCTACGGACTGCAGACACATCCATTGATCCAGAGCGACCAGCTTTGGCAGCAGCAGCACCAGCAGCAACACCATTGGCAACACAAGCAGCACCAGCAGCAGCACCAGCAGCAAAACCAGAACCAGCAGCAGTATCAGCAGCAATGACAACAGCAGCAGTAGAAAACTTAACATCGCCAAGTTCTCAACTAGGGGAGCAACAAGTACAAACTTCGGAGCAAGAGAGAAAGGAATTACGATCCAATCCAGATCCAGAAGAGTTGCTTCACGCTCAAGCCTCGTGTGAAATAGGTTCAGATTTGCAAGAGCAATATGTGTCTTCCAAACCAGGAGCTGCAGATCTGAAAATCAGCTTGCCCAGTCCGAGAGATAAAGAGCGTGTACATGTTCCTGAAGGTCCACCAGCGGGGGCATCTACAGGAGCCTTAACACACTCAGACATGGAAGTAGAGTCACCAGCTACCATCTCTAAAGACCTGCCAGGAACACGTCAAGTAGATCTGCGGGTAGAGAAGCCAACACCCCATGTTCCAGACCCAACCAAGCCACCAACGTCAGTCGTGCCAGAATCAGAGCACAGGTCAGGAACACCATTACAGGAAGGTGCACTGGATCAGCCAGTATCATGCTTTGACAACTCAGCAGAGCAAACGCAATCAAATGAGCCAAAAGGCACAGAACCATCGCCAGAGCCATCGTCGCCATCTGCACCGGAACTGGATACAACACGGCTACGCACCCCAGGCCTAAATGTGGAGTCGCCAACATTCGGTGATTGTACAATGCTACGGACTGCAGACACATCCATTGATCCAGAGCGACCAGCTTTGGCAGCAGCAGCACCAGCAGCAACACCATTGGCAACACAAGCAGCACCAGCAGCAGCACCTGCAGCAGAACCAGAACCAGCAGCAGTATCAGCAGCAATGACAACAGCAGCAGTAGAGAACTTAACATCACCAAGTTCTCAACTAGGGGAGCAACAAGTACAAACTTCGGAGCAAGAGAGAAAGGTATTACGATCCAATCCAGATCCAGAAGAGTCGCTTCACGCTAAAGCCTCGTGTGAAATAGGTTCAGATTTGCAAGAGCAATATGTGTCTTCCAAACCAGGAGCTGCAGGTCTGAAAATCAGCTTGCCCAGTCAGAGAGATAAAGAGCGTGTACATGTTCCTGAAGGTCCACCAGCGGGGGCATCTACAGGAGCCTTAACACACTCAGACATGGAAGTAGAGTCACCAGCTACCATCTCTAAAGACCTGCCAGGAACACGTCAAGTAGATCTGCGGGTAGAGAAGTCAACGCCCCATGTTCCAGACCCAACCAAGCCACCAACGTCAGTCGTGCCAGAATCAGAGCACAGGTCAGGAACACCATTACAGGAAGGTGCGCTGGATCAGGCAGTATCATGCTTTGACAACTCAGCAGACCAAACGCAATCAAATGAGCCAAAAGGCACAGAACCATCGCCAGAGCCATCGTCGCCATCTGCACCGGAACTGGATACAACACGGCTACGCACCTCAGGCCTAAATGTGGAGTCACCAACATTCGGTGATTGTACAATGCTACGGACTGCAGACGCATCCATTGATCCAGAGCGACCAGCTTTGGCAGCAGCAGCACCAGCAGCAACACCATTGGCAACACAAGCAGCACCAGCAGCAAAACCAGAACCAGCAGCAGTATCAGCAGCAATGACAACAGCAGCAGTAGAGAACTTAACATCACCAAGTTCTCAACTAGGGGAGCAACAAAAAGTAAAAACTTCGGAGCAAGAGAGAAAGGAATTACGATCCAATCCAGATCCAGAAGAGTTGCTTCACGCTCAAGCCTTGTGTGAAATAGGTTCAGATTTGCAAAAGCAATATGTGTCTTCCAAACCAGGAGCTGCAGATCTGAAAATCAGCTTGCCCAGTCCGAGAGATAAAGAGCGTGTACATGTTCCTGAAGGTCCACCAGCGGGGGCATCTACAGGAGCCTTAACACACTCAGACATGGAAGTAGAGTCACCAGCTACCATCTCTAAAGACCTGCCAGGAACACGTCAAGCAGATCTGCAGGTAGAGAAGTCAACGCCCCATGTTCCAGACCCAACCAAGCCACCAACGTCAGTCGTGCCAGAATCAGAGCACAGGTCAGGAACACCATTACAGGAAGGTGCACTGGATCAGGCAGTATCATGCTTTGACAACTCAGCAGACCAAACGCAATCAAATGAGCCAAAAGACACAGAACCATCGCCAGAGCCATCGTCGCCATCTGCACCGGAACTGGATACAACACGGCTACGCACCTCAGGCCTAAATGTGGAGTCACCAACATTCGGTGATTGTACAATGCTACGGACTGCAGACACATCCATTGATCCAGAGCGACCAGCTTTGGCAGCAGCAGCACCAGCAGCAACACCATTGGCAACACAAGCAGCACCAGCAGCAGCACCAGCAGCAAAACCAGAACCAGCAGCAGTATCAGCAGCAATGACAACAGCAGCAGTAGAAAACTTAACATCACCAAGTTCTCAACTAGGGGAGCAACAAGTACAAACTTCGGAGCAAGAGAGAAAGGAATTACGATCCAATCCAGATCCAGAAGAGTTGCTTCACGCTCAAGCCTTGTGTGAAATAGGTTCAGATTTGCAAGAGCAATATGTGTCTTCCAAACCAGGAGCTGCAGATCTGAAAATCAGCTTGCCCAGTCCGAGAGATAAAGAGCGTGTACATGTTCCTGAAGGTCCACCAGCGGGGGCATCTACAGGAGGTTTAACACACTCAGACATTGAAGTAGAGTCACCAGCTACAATCTCCAAAGACCTGCCACGACCATGTCAAGCAGATCTGCGGGTAGAGGAGTCAATGCCCCATGTTCCAGACCCAACCAAAGCACCAACGTCAGTCGTGCCAGAATCAGAGCACAGGTCAGGAACACCATTACAGGAAGGTGCACTGGATCAGGCAGTATCATGCCTTGACAACTCAGCAGACCAAACGCAATCAAATGAGCCAAAAGGCACAGAACCATCGCCAGAGCCATCGTCGCCATCTGCACCGGAACTGGATACAACACGGCTACGCACCTCAGGCCTAAATGTGGAGCCGCCAACATTCGGTGATTGTACAATGCTACGGACTGCAGACACGTCCATTGATCCAGAGCGACCAGCTTTGGCAGCAGCAGCACCAGCAGCAACACCATTGGCAACACAAGCAGCACCAGCAGCAGCACCAGCAGCAGAACCAGAGCCAGCAGCAGTATCAGCAGCAATGACAACAGCAGCAGTAGAGAACTTAACATCACCAAGTTCTCAACTAGGGGAGCAGCAAGTACAAACTTCGGAGCAAGAGAGGAAGGAATTGCGATCCAATCCAGATCCAGAAGAGTTGCTTCGCGCTAAAGCCTCGTGTGAAATAGGTTCAGATTTGCAAGAGCAATATGTGTCTTCCAAACCAGGAGCTGCAGATCTGAAAATCAGCTTGCCCAGTCCGAGAGATAAAGAGCGTGTACATGTTCCTGAAGGTCCACCAGCGGGGGCATCTACAGGAGCCTTAACACACTCAGACATGGAAGTAGAGTCACCAGTTACAATCTCTAAAGACCTGCCAGGAACACGTCAAGCAGATCTGCGGGTAGAGAAGTCAACGCCCCATGTTCCAGACCCAACCAAGCCACCAACGTCAGTCGTGCCAGAATCAGAGCACAGGTCAGGAACACCATTACAGGAAGGTGCACTGGATCAGGCAGTATCATGCTTTGACAACTCAGCAGACCAAACGCAATCAAATGAGCCAAAAGACACAGAACCATCGCCAGAGCCATCGTCGCCATCTGCACCGGAACTGGATACAACACGGCTACGCACCTCAGGCCTAAATGTGGAGTCGCCAACATTCGGTGATTGCACAATGCTACGGACTGCAGACACATCCATTGATCCAGAGCGACCAGCTTTGGCAGCAGCAGCACCAGTAGCAGCACCATTGGCAACACAAGCAGCACCAGCAGCAGCACAAGCAGCAGAACTAGAACCAGCAGCAGTATCAGCAGCAACGACAACAGCAGCAGCAGCAAAAACAACAACAACAGCAATAGCAGCAGCTCCAACAGCCGTATCAGCAGCAAAAACAACAGCAGCAGCAGCAACGACAACAACAACAACAACAACAACAACAACAGCGGCAGCAGCGGCAGCAGCAGCAGCAGCAACGACAACCGCAGCAGCAGCAGCACCAGCAGCAGTATCCGCAGCAACAATAACAGCAGCACCAGCAGGAGCAGCAACAACAACTGCAGCAGCAGCAGCAACAACAACAGCAGCAGCAGCACCAGCAGCGACAACTGCAGCAGCAGCACCAGTAGTTTCAGCAGCAACAGCAGTTTCAGCAGCAGCAGCAACAGAACCATCATTAGCAGCAGGAGCAGGAGAAGTACTAGCTTCTGCAGCACCACTGGCAACAGAATCCTCCTCTATCACAAGAGTGGATGAAGACGGGTGTGATACGCCACCAGTGGCCAGTATTACAAGTATCAATGTTTCAAACAAGCCTGGTGCTGTTGATGTTCATCTTAGCGATGAATCGGGTCCTGAGTCCTGTCGAGATTCTTGTCTGGGCATAGGCGCACTAGAGCAAGAATCCGTCGACGATGTTTCAGGACATACTGATAAGGGTGACGTGGACGCAGAGCAAGAAGAGGTGGATGAAACTGCAGTTGCAGGTAAGTCCAGTTCCAGCCACACTATCCGTGTCTGCTCTAGGATTTCAAACCAACCACAGGGGCAGGGGCAGGGACGCCGGAAGGTATTTTAGTGTGGTACAGTCCACCACCTGAAGTAAAATTTACTTGCAGAGTTGGTGTGGCTCCTCTGAATATTTTCGAAATGTAGAGCCCAAATCAGTGCATTTTATTGATTCACGGGGTGCTTGGGGCAAGGAGTGGTACGGTCGATACCATAGTGAATGTAGCGTGTCCAAAGTACCTGAATTTACGGGGTGTACTAGTCTTGTACCTGGCACAACTCTTGCAACCGGGTCAGTCCCGGGCACGTTCAAGAGCGGCTATTGTACATCATTCAGGGAGTCTTAGAACTGCCTGAATGCCTGATTGAGTCGACTCGTCGTTCTTTTTCCAAGCTGGCCCCAGTACCTCCCAACCGGGTTGCTGACCCGACTCTGGAGCAGACACTAAGTATAATGTAGAATGGTCAGTGTACCATTTTATAAATGCACAGTTGTGAGTATGCTATAGAATGTACAGTACACCATACATTGAACAGTACACCATACATTGAACAGTACATCATACAACGTGATGTATGCTACAGAAAGCACAGTATCCTATAATAATAATTACAATAGTGTGTATACTTGCATACTATACAATGCACAGAATACAGCACCGTATACCATGCAAGGCAAATCGTCACACATAATGAACAACTGTGTCCCATACAAGCCACATTAATGAGTCATTGTGTCATGCACGAGGCACAGAGTATATCGCCAACGTGCACTCTCCAGTGATGCTAACAGTCTACACAATGAAGCCTAAACACCTAGTTATTGGGAGTACAAAATAACTGCTCTTCAAGCAAACCAAAGCAAAAAATGACTAGGCTGTCTTCACCTGTGGTACCCATTATGACAGAAAGACTTAACCATGCGTTTTCTACATTTGTAATGTGTTTGTTTTCGTGCAGCTTCCCTTCTGGTGATGACGGATACCACGTGCACCCACAGTTCAGTGAAAGCAGTAGGCACTGATTTGTCTCCTGCTCAGGCGAGACTGATTGTGCCTTCAGAACAAAGTGGTGATTATGAGATGCCACCGGCTACTGAGGAGGGTATTTCTCAAGCAGTGGAACATACAGGTACAACTTCAACGGATATGACAGCAACCTCTGATGAAAGAAGTCCAAGTGGGGAGAAAGGGATTGATTTATCACACACCGGTTCCACACAGTCTCTGAGATGTGACGCCGGAGATTCAGACTCCAGCATCGTTGGCGAGTCAGAGTGCCGTAACCATCACAACAGTGATGATGATGATGATGATGATGATGATGATGATGATAAGTCACCGCACACACCAACTGGTCGCTCTCTGAGTCACCAAAGCAGCGTAGACTCCTCTAACTCATACAAATCAACCTGCAGTTCAGTCCCTTGGTGCTCGGATGGTGAATACCAGGAAGAAGCTGATAGCAGGAGTAAGGATACCGTTGATCATGTGGACAAGCATGTATCCACACCTACTGAGGAGTATGCAGCCAGACAGGATAATTGGAGCGCTGATACTCACACACAAGCGGAAGAATCTCAGGCCGAGAATGGACAGGAGCAATTGCACGTTCAAGCACTGGAGCAACGGAAAAATCTGCGCTCAGATCAAGCCAGCAAGCAAATGGTGGTTGATGTGTTCGAGTGGACAACCGGCACATTGGAAATCTTGGAGCGGCTAGAGTCCCCAGAGCAGTTTGAGAGGGAGCAGATTCCACTCTCACCGGAAGCAAACAACATGCTTGACAACTGGACCAAGGGTGGAGAAGGCATTTCCATCAAAGGGGTAAGCCGCCACTTATGAAACTTTTTTACATCTCTGCAATTCCAAGTCCCAAGCCTTGATTTGTAGGTGGTGGCGTTGTGGCGTTTCTACAAACGCGAAAAACATACAAGTAGTCCAACTGATCCTAGCACGAACCGTGATTTTTTCCTTTAAACGTTTCCAACTTCAATAGACAGAATTCAGTTGCATTCCCTCCCTTGTTGGATCCAAAATGGCTGCATAGTGTAGGTAAACTGACTGCGCGTTTTCTTTCCCTCGTCCTCTCTTTTAAGCTTAGCAAGTGGCAGCATTAGGCCATGTAACAATTGTCCCCCTTCAGCCACCATTCCACCACCACAGCAATAGTTTTTCATAGATGGCCCCAGCTATATACGGTAGTGTGCGAGCATGAGTCATGTTCTCGTAGTAGCCATCTGAGCCATTTTCTTGTACAACTACCAGGAGTAACTTGCACGCTAGCCATTCCATGCGAGTCAGTGAGAACTTTCGAGAAATGACTACAGACAATGCCGTACTCTCCATACTAGCGGGGCCCATCCCAGATCACTGATCCTTACCAAGGCTAAATTTGGGTCCGACTGTAGGTAAGGATGTAGAACTGTACAATAGTTGCTGTCTTACTCCTAGTATGAAAGTCTCAGTAAAAACATTTACTTCTTTCTCCTTTTCCCTTTTCTCACTTTGTATTTCAGACTGTCCACCATGCCAACATATTTCTTCTTCTGATGTGGATACAAGTCAGCAGCTGTAATCCAGCTATCCGTGACCAGGTGAAAACTGAGCTGAAAGAAAGCCTTGCCCACTGGCAGGAAACTGGCCTGGAGCTGAAGAGCGAAGTGTCCAAAGACCTCATCAAGCAGCTGTTTCTCGCTCTGGACGGCAAGCAGCCCGAAGAGATTGTGCCAGCCTACTCGCAATCGTTAGTATTTGATGATACTGTCGACGCTGCTTCACTCTCAAAGACAATGTCAACTGTCTTCGGAGCATACCAGAGAGGCGCGCAAAAAACAGACCAGCTAGAGAGATCATTCCGAGAGGACCCTAACAAGAAGGCCAGAAAGCCAAACCTCAGGAAGGATACGCAACACTATGACTTCAAATGACCAGTTTCCATACTACTTTCAGTCGTCCTACGAGGAAAACATGAACTCCTTGAAGAACACTGGCCAATGTGCTGTGTAGCAAATAGGTAGGGACAAGGCTCTGTGCCACTGTCGCTCAGTTCATGTCATGTCACAACGGCAAGTAGTGCCATTAGGTAGGTAATACGCTATGTGCCACAGCTTTGTGTTTTTTGGCTTGGGTTCACTAACTTTTGTTCTGCGTTGAATTGTTCTTGGTTTGAATTTGATAATTCATATGCTGTTTTTTTTTTACAAACACCGTTGGCCTTTCGACGCTGGTTCTTCAAGCGACAATTCTTCAAACGTCGTTGTTAGCATGAGGATGAAAATGTTTGCAAGCATCTAGCGAGATCCGCACCATAGGTCATACCTCTTATACGGGAAAATAACACAATGAATGCAATGTTCGAAAATGTAATGAAGGTCGTCAGCCAAGAAGTCAAAAATTTGATTTCGAGTTGTCAAAGTGGTGGATGCGAACGTTGTGTTCTCCCAATCAGCGCCACCGGAATGATGATGATGACGGCGACGGTGTGGAGAGCGTTGCATTTAGCCTCTGTTAGTCTATTTCTAGGACATGTTCGTCTATTGCCAAAGTTTCCCCGTATGGCTATCACGCTGATCATACCTTTTCACACTCTGTGCCACACCTGTAACACCAGGCAACTCGCCATCTCATTAAATTCTGCTTCCTTACAAGTTGCTCATTTCCTTTTTTTCTGCTCTACTTTTTTTTTTGTATTCGGTGCTTCATCCTGCCGCTGATCCCGAGACACATGGTCGGGGAAGGGAGGCCCAATTCACCAGCACGGTGCTCCGGCTTCTCGCTGTATTGTCATGTCTCCTCTTTGGTTCTGTCTTCCCATTCCGTTCTCTGCTAGACTGTGCATTTCAGTATAAAAAAATAAGGAAAGTATCAATAGGACAAGCTGAATCGACATTTTTGTATACTTTATTCATGCAATGTAAAACGTTGGAGACAATGTGCAATAAAACGATGAAAATAGGAAGAAATAGTGTAGAGAAGAACTATGGATTCAAACAAGTTTTCGTACAACACTCATCAGGAATCGTCGTTGTACTAAAGGACACTGAAACAAAATTATTGAACTATTATAGAAAACCGAAGTTAGAGAAATAACACCAAGAACAACAGGAGTGAAATGTACAAGTGTGAATTTTAACAATGAAAACGAGCGTGTGCTAACAATAAACTTGCAAATGAAAATGAACAAACAAGAGAATTTAAAGAAAGAAGGAAGGACAAAGTGGTAACACATACCGATAACAGCAGTACATTTCACCTAGAACATTAACAGCTTGGCCACACCAAACACGACACGTTACTTGAACAATTTCAAAGTAATTATACTATCTTTCTGTAAACACAAATTAGGCTTGTACGAACGCTGATCAAATAGGGCTTGAAAATGATGACGTCAAAAACGGCCAGGGAGTAGTAAGTTGACATCAGATTTCTACTTTTGGATCCACTAAGGTGTGACTTTGCTATTGCCTCAGTATGTGGGTGCATAGCAACCCACTCATGTTGTATGCATGGGTGACTTTTACTTCGCCACCAGTTGTAACCCCGCCCCCAGTAGCCAAATCAGTCAGTTTCACTGGCTACATCACCTTGCTGTGAGTAAGACGGCTTGAAATGTGCTTGGATCCATACAAAAACTGGATCCAAGTGGACCCAGTTTTTGAATTTTTGAAATTGTTGCTATGCTGTGACGTAGCACTTTCAAGCCCTATGGCTTCCAAAACTTTTGACTGTAGCCCATAACCATGACGACCACGGTACAATACGCGAAGGACTAAAGGGACCGTCACTTAATTTTTGCCGACTACCCGCCAAAAAAATCTTTTCGTTTCACGTGTCAGACACGTCCGCGAGCGCGCGCCCGGCCTGCGCTACCTTTCACGTCAGGCAATCTGTTCACGCCACATGGCTGGATAGCGCGTATAAACATGATTGAAGACTTGCAAAATCAATTTTTTCCAAGTCCAGGCGCTAGGCGCTAGGCCTAGGCAGTACTAATGCCGTAGTAATGGCGAATGCCTAATGCCCAGGCAGCTGACTTTATTTTCGGAGAAACACTACTCATTGTAGTAAAAAGTAACAATGAATAGCGATATCATCTAGGAAGGATCGCTACCCTAACGCGAAGGAAAGGCCTTGCGCGGCTGCTCTACGAAGTGTTGAAGAAAGACTCATCAAAGTTAGTTGGTGGACGAACAACTCGCTGGCGCCGGAAAACTTGGCCCCCAACGATGGTGTTTGGTGAATCATCAAGCAAAATGTCTTGTACAGCAGTGTTCACCGAGGAAGGAGAACGCTCTAGTCGCTGCTGTTGCCCGTTTCATCCACGTTGGGCGTTAGCTGCACCGCGCCTATTGTGTTTTAGTATTCCATGGACACACATTAGCATTCAGAGCGATTGTGGAGCCACAATTTACTTCACACAGCGTTGTATTGTCCACGAGCGCAAACTTCATTATCAGCAGTAACTGTTACTCTTCATCCTACATGTAGACTTGGAGTATACACGGCCTTGTCACGACAGCGACAGCTCTACAGAGTGTTCAAGTGAGAAACATCTATTGTTGGCGGACGAATAAATGGCTGGTTCCGAAAAAACGCGGCCTGCACCGATGGTGTTTGGTGGATCATCAAACAGGGTGACCAGCAGTGTTCACCGAGGAAGGAGAATGCACTCGCCACCACTCCGATTCATCCAAGTGGGCGTTAGCTGCGTCGCGCCTATTGTGTTTTAGTATTCCATGGACGCACACTAGCGTTCTCAGCGATTGTGGAGCCACAACATATCTTCATGCGGCGTTGCACTGTCCAAGAGCAGAAACGTCAGCAGTGACCCATCGTCATACATGTAGATTTGGAGTATACACACCGTGCGCCAATGGGCCTTGGCACAACAGCGGCAGCTCTACGGAGTGTTCAAGTGAGAAACATTTGTTTCGACTTTTGGTGGACGAACAAATCGTCGGTGCCGAAAAACGTGGCCTGCGCCGATGGTGTTTGAACCATCGAGGGCTCCGGAAGCAGCAGCTGAGCCAGATCAGCCAGTCTTGCCAACTCTCAGTTGCCGGACTCCGTGCTGCAGCTAGCAGCACTGGCACCAGCCGGAAATATTTTTCCGCCGATACCCGTTACTTCCAGTTCTGTCAAGGGCATAACTGGAATCCATTGCCAGGTGATGACTTTTTACTTTATGTGTTATTTTGCTGCCGAGTTGTTCAGAACTTTTCAGCCCCGATCTGTCCATGTCTACATGTCGGCCATCCGCAAACTTCATGTGGAAGTTGGCTTTACCTACCCGTCAGGCCCAATGACTCTCCTTGCAAGGTTCCTGTCGGGCATCAACAGGTCATCATCGACACAGCGTCCTAGCCTGCTGATAACCACTCAACTTCTCAGGGAGATTAGCCGGCATGTTGCCTTTCCACGGATGTGGCACCCTCATGACAAGGCCATGCTAAGGGCAAACTGACTGCTTTATTTTAGCTTTACATTACCGCAGTCAGTCCAGCACAATACACCAATCGTATTTCACTATTACTCGCGTGTCATAATTGGGGATATGGGCTGCTCCGCCCTATATCCCTGATATGCCAACTAGACGAAAAGTGTGTTCTGAGCCTGTATCGCGTATAATAGGCTCATCGTAAAACAAATAATAAAAGTCTTAAAAATCAGGGTTTACGTGACACTCGGGTTCCAGCCAAGTTTTCCGCATCCGCAGGAACGCTACCCCCCTCTTGAATCATAGCATAGTGGACTCTGCAATGAACAGATTATGAAACTCCCTGCAGATTTACTACGGTCATTTCTGGTGACTGGTCTTGGGGCACCGTGGAAGCTGTGACTGGTTGCCAAGTTTAGTTTTGTGACTGATCATGGGGCATTTGTGACTACTTCGAAGCACAGCTCTGATTGAACACAGAGTCTTATAGTCCATCGGCCAAGTCTCAAAATCGAAAGTGGTGATGCACTGAGCTTCCAACTAAACGCGACCGTACCCAGCACGTAGAGAATATATCAGAGAACACTATTCCGTTTGTTGGACGTGCCGAATTCAGTCCAGAGCGTCGATACGAAGCGTTCTTCGTCGACGAGTTTTTTACTGTGCGCTCCATTTGAGAGTGCGCAGAGTTCTTATCGAGAGTTTTTTGAGCAGATTTTCAATTTTTTTTTCAACTATTGAAAGACCAAGACGATCAACAGACAAATACAATAACAGTCAGAAGCTACGCATTCAGTGGACAACAGCGAAAGGAGGGACGTGACAGCAAGTTAGCGGCCGAGTCAAGTTCAATGGACCGGGCCAGGCGGGATGTACGAAACAGTAGGCATGGGTGGGTAATGCTAGTTATTTGCTGCGATAATGCTGAAGGAAATGCTCATAATATGGGGATATATAGCCACTTATAATGCTCACATTACTCCATTTAATGTCAGTTTGAAAGTTGGAAAAGTCGATTTAAGAGGGCCGTCTTGGATCAAGGCCAAAGCGTAGAAGAAAAAAACTTAAACAGCAGTGAGCGTGTTGTCTGAAACAATCCACCGAGAAGGTTGATTTGCAACGTCAAGTTTCCGACTCTCCGGACGAAGCCGGACGGGTTCAGATGCACGATTTTCGGAACTGGACCTAGCCAGCTTCATGCATGCCACCGTTGTCGACCGGCAATTATGCTTGTAATGCCAATTTTACATGCGAAATGGTGTGATAATGCCAGCATTATACCACCTGGAAAAATGGACTATAAAAAATTAATGCTAGCCATAATGCTAGCATTACCCGCCCATGCCTACTAGAGGTGTGCGGGTAATGCTCGAAAAGGTGGCAGATTCTGCTCAAAAAGCAGTGAAATTGGCAGAACCATACAAGCCTTATGGCAGGCAATTCCTCGAATTCTGCTCCATTTCTTTATCCACATACCAAACATGCATGAAACTTACCAGAAAAGGTACCGAATTCTGCCAATTTTTCTGCCGGCATATGCCTAATGCCTACTGGTGGCGTGAGAGAGAAAGTAGGAAAACATTCCATTGCACTAGGTAGTGTGACCGTACTTCATGCTAGGCGTAAAGGAATTCCGCATACTTGTACTTGTACTATCATGATTGTAGATCTCTTCGCCTCGTGAACCACATAACCATGGTTACAACAGCCATGGCCTGCAGCGACCAGGCTCCAAAAACAAAAATTGATAGCTCCGATTTGACATTCACAGTCGCAGTCATCATCTCGACTGGGTCTGTGCATGTCATGCAGCGCTAGCTAGCAGAGACCGCCTGCCAGTGAGCGACCAGGAGAAGCAAGGCGGGCTTGAATGGCCTGGTCTTGGGCTAGGCTAAGGCTGGGTTTGTTGCAAACGTGCACACGGTGTTGATATTTCTAGCTGCGTGTCTGCAAACACGTTTTGCGGTTTTCCGGTTGAAAAATGCCTTGACCGCAACATGCGACAGGTAATGAAACAGTGTCAAAGTACGATAACAATTATTACGCTACCTGTTGAAGTATAATACTTGTGCTTCTGTCCCCAACACCTGCTATCCATGTGTTCGTTCAGGAGTACTGCATGCGGAAAAGCGGTTGAACCATAATTATTGTATTCAAAACTTGTTCAAATGTCTAGACTATGGTCAAACGTGTGAGACCACCGCATCCCGGAAAGCTTTCACTAGTAGTAGTACAATGATTAATCAATATCCTACCTGGTCCTGGGATCGCGGCGGGGGTCTACGTGTCGTGTATATCGAAAGTTTGCTGCGCGCCTGTACTGGGTATTATGGAGATAGCTTCTGTTGGGCACAGTGAGATAGCGTGTGCGTAGATCTACTGCTGCCAGTGCTAGTACTGCTGCTGGTCACGCCAAAGAGACCCAAATCGCTCTCTACTCTAGCCGCACTGTGGAAGCACGGATACACGTTCTCCGCTGCACCGAAGCGACATTCACACACATTACCATCGTCCCAGTTTCTGTCTGGCCATAACCGAGATGCACTGCTCCAGCGTCACGAGAAAACTGAATGCAGTATGTATTTTTGTTTGTCCATTTAGTGGATAAAGGAGAAGAGCATTCCTCGTGAGAGCTGCAGCATTCCTCCTGTGTCTGCTCGTAGGTACTGAAGTAAACGTTTCTTTCCGTGATTGAGACGAATTCAGCAGCACAGGCAACAGATAGTTGCGAGCTCCGGCCGTCTACCGCTCTGAGTACATGAGTGATCGGATCCCCGATAATCATCCCTAACATTCTCGACGTGGACTGCCCATTGAGCACTTAGATCGCGAAGCGTTGGAGTCACCATTTCCCATATGGTGAGCACGTTCTGTAGAAGTAGAAGGACAAGTCGTATTATGAGTACAACATGCGAGAAAATGGGCATTGGTCAAAGTTTTCATCCTTTCACTGCTATTTCAAAGACCTTTTTTTCGAAAAATCCATGATGACCTGGAAAAATGAAGCCAGAAGGGAAGAATGCAATGGTAGCGCATTCCACACAAACTTCCGGCAATTGTTATTCGCAGTCAGTAGTTGCAAAGCAGATCCTTATTTACACCATACAGGGGCGTCGGAAGGTATTCTAGTGTGGTACGGTCAGCCATCTGAAGAACTAGTACAATTTACTTGTGGGAGGGTGGTTACTGAGCCAAAAATGTGGAAATTCAAATCCCAGATCCGTGTATTTTATTGATTTACGGGGTGACTGGGTCCAAGAGTGGTACAGTCAATACCGTAGTAACCATACTGTGTCCGATGCCCCTGCCATAGCGCTTATCCGTGGCCATCGGTAGAGTATAGTTACGTAGTAATCATGTGATCGCTGTGCTGAATAAAGGAGTCAAATGTCTCTGTGCTGTTGCATGTGTTAGAGTTTTCCGTTGCCTGAGCCTTTAGCATGAAACTCAAAATACGAGTCATAAACTCAAACACAGATTTCCTCCCACCTTCTGAACACAAATATCATGCTGTCAATCATAGTCAGTCACAGTAAATTCTGCGACTCCTGACTGAGCATAGCGAAAGAGTGCAAAAAACCTATTTTTCACTCACAATATATGTTCCAGTAGCTGCTCTTGTTCTGCGCAACTCCATAAAACCTGCCTTCGCGGTCTTTGTTTTCCTTGTTGTAGTTGAAGTTCATCGTGAGTGTGATTGCTCTAGTAAACCATTACCCCATATAATGAACCGTTGATCTGTGAGTGAAAAGTGATGTGTTTGAAATTGCAGCACATGCTGGTAATGGTGTTCCAAGATGTATTGTGCAGAGAATCTATTATGGAGATCGACCAACTTGCAGATAACTACAATTACGGTGCTCCTTTTTTTCTCCAGATACCACAGCGCCTGGTGCACCCACATCACACCACTCCGAAATGCAACAAAAGGGAAATTCATCTTGTACAGGGAGCACCGGTAAGGCTACAAGTCGGAGAGATTCAGCTCGTCAGTCGGTCATGCCTTACCACAATCCCACATCTACCGTCACACACCAACAGCCATCTTCGAAGGAACCAAGCTTCAGTTCACCTTCAGGTATCAACCAGCAGCCACATCACAGAGGGTCTACAGACAATCATGTCTTGGAAGAAAGAAGCACTAAGCAAGGGGAAGCAGAAAGACAAAGCAGCGTAGACAAGCAGTTTCAGGGGCTGAGTATCTCATCAGCCACTACTGCCACAGTTTCTCCACCTTCCACTATTGCTGCTGTCCCTACTGCTGCTGCTGCTGCTGCTGATGATGATGATCATGATCATGATGATGTGCCTGATTTTCCACAAGATGCTAATCAGGCTTCGAGTGAAGCATACCCAGAAACACAAGCAAGTTCCGAACAGCAAACGGCTGATCTGAGAAAAATTGTCAGCTTTCACTTAAATCATCAGCAGCAGCAGCAGGAACAGATGACATTTCCGCGGACAATCCAAGCCAGCAAAGCAATGGTGTATGATGTGTTCAAGTTTACCGTAGGGCACATTGAAATCCTGGAAAGACTGGAGATGAAAGAGATGAAAAAGGTGCCACCTTCAATGTCATCATCCAGCAAGAAGCTATATGAAACTATGAAGCACAATCATGAAGGCACCAGGATCACTGTTGATGAGGTAAGTTGCTTCAGGTTTGCGTCGACATTAATTTCAAATGTGAAATTTTCTTTCCTTCCGCAGTGCATGAGAGAGCTGACCTGTGCATATAGTATCATTTTAAAAAGGTGTACACTGTAAAGGCGTTTGTAAGGGTATTGATATCGATGCAAGGAAAGTGAGCGCACTCACACCACGAGAACAATAGAACAATGTTTTAAGATTTGAACGCCGTTTTCATGTGATTATTATCAGAAATCATCGTCACACTGAGTGTTGGACTACAAAAAAATATCGTTCCATTGTTCTCGTGGTATGAGTGCGCTCACTTTGCTTGCATCGATATTAGGTTTCTTGTCTCCACGCCGACTTTGTAAGGGTATTGGCAAATATTTTTCTTCTAAGTCAGAACGTGTACATCAAGTAATGGCGGTCCTTTGCAAGTTATGTGCTGTGCTATCTTGTATTGCTTTGTTTTCCCCAGATGATTCAGCGATGCAACAACTACCTTCTGATCTTGGCGATCCAGATGGGCTCCTGCCACCCAGAGGCACGTTCTCAACTGCAGGAACAGCTGAGTAAAAAGGTGGCTGATTGGATTAGTACCTGCGATTTGGGAATCGATAGTGTTCGCCATTTCACAACGAATATGGAGCGAGCAATTCAGCAGGAAGAGCCCCAGCTAATGTCAACAAGATCACCCCCACCACCACCACAATCAGCATTGTGGATGCCTAAAACATTGGGCCGGGTCTTCCAGGTCGTCCAAGGTGCTTTGGTAATGAGCGACGAGATGCAGAAGGACTACGAGGATAATCCCAATCTTCAAGCCATCCTCTCTGAGTTCAGGAACCAGGCCAGTTTTCGCTGATTTACAGTCATTGGCACTCATTGCTATAACATCACCATGACATCACCGCTACATCATCATGACATCACCATTACATCATCATGGCATCAACATAGACCCGCGGCATCATTTCAACAAGGGTTTTAGTTTTAGTTTTGTTTTATTCCAAGCAATACATGGCTGGGGAAGCCAATGACCACTTTGCGTGGCCATTTCAGGGTTTTATAGCCAACCACGGCCAGCAAGAAAGGAAAAAGAAGGTGAAAAGAAAAGGAAAAAGAGAGCACATAAAAGCAGAACTTCATGTCTTTTTGCTGGTGCTTTTTCTCTTCTATTTTTGGCTTAGTCCATTATCACTGTACACGTGTATGTAATAATTGACATTTTTTAGGCATAACCACGTCATCTATTTGTTCATAAACGTATCCATTCTCACATTACGCACCTCCACACAGGACATATTGGAGCGAGCCACATTGTCCTCTGTCCGCACACTGTATTTACATTGTCCTCTGTCCACACACTGTATTCACATTGTCCTCTGTCCACACACTGTAATCACATTGGACTCTGTCCGCAAACTGTATTCACATTGTCCTCTGTCCACACACTGTATTCACATTGTCCTCTGTCCACACACTGTATTCACATTGTCCTCTGTCCACACACTGTATTCACATTGTCCTCTGTCCACACACTGTATTCACATTGTCCTCTGTCCACACACTGTATTCACATTGTCCTCTGTCCACACACTGTATTCACATTGTCCTCTGTCCACACACTGTATTCACGTTGTTGTTAGCACATACATGTAGAAAACAATATTGATTCATGGTTTTTCTGAAAGTACAATTTGTACATTCATACCCTCTCATAGTAATATTGTTTCATTCCAAAGTAAAAACACTCGGTAATGTGAAGAGAGTAGGATTTGCTGGGACTGATGGGCGGAAAGGTTCAAGTAGACGCTGGAGGCCGAACTACTCTGCCCAACCTGAAGCGTTTCCTCATTCACAGTGACGAGCCTAACATATCCCAAAACACATACATGTACACAGTCACTTCAGATACGTTGTGTCCATGTACAGTCCATGTACAGTCCATGTACAGTCCATGTACAGTCCATGTACAGTCCATGTACAGTCCATGTAC